>NW_027150939.1:168501-473900 GCF_018691715.1 Phytophthora cinnamomi
TTCGTTGATACGTCACGACCGTGACCCCGCTTCATGAGTGAGGTCTTCCAAGCATTCACCGAGATGATGCAATCGAGGTCTCGGGCTACACTAAGCTATCGACCACAAGCAAATGGTCAGCAGGAACGCTCGGTTAAGACCGTAATGTAGTCTGTGCGGGTGTATGCGGAGGATCCGCTCCAGCAAGATTGGGATGAGATTGTGGAAAAGCTCATCTTTGCTATCAACAATTCGCATGATGCTACAAGGAAGGACACTCCATTTTATCTCGTGCATGGTTGGGACGCTCGGTCGAGCCTTCGAGCGATGTCGTCGTCTCTTAAGCGAGGGCTCGGCCGGCAGTCCAACGCCCTAGCGTGGCGACGTAAAGTCAACCGACAACAAGAGATCGCCCTAGCTATGGCTAAAGAATATCAGGCGACCGAGAAGGCTCGGCATGCTGAGAAGCATAACGCCACGCTGAGTGGACTGGAAAGGGCAGCCATGCCTGGGTCAGTACAGGACGACGTTTCCGACGGTGAGTGAGGAGTCGACGGATCTGATAGAACCGACGAAGAGTCGGTGGCGAACTCTCTGTTCAAACCTGGATATCGAGTGTGGCTATACATGGAACGTGTGAAACCTGGGCTGACAAAGAAACTTGCACATCGCTGGCATGGACCTTTCCGTGTCAAGAAAAAGGTCGACAAGTATGCATATGAGTTGGAGCTGCCTGATCGAAGTGGATATCGGTTCTACCCGGTAGTATATGTGTCGCGATTAAAATCTGTGAGCGAATTCGGCGATCGACCGAGAACTCGGTTGACCCCAGAAGTCACCGAGGGATCGAGACTTGACTTTGACGAGGAGCTGCTGCCCGAGGATAGCTGGGAGCCAGACCAGCTCGCTGGCGAGTACGAGGTGGAGGCGATCTTAGACGATCGAGTTTCACTCTCGAACAGCACCGAACGCTCGGTCAGAGAGTTTCTGGTGAAGTGGGCCGGTTATGACGAGCCCTCGTGGGAGCCAGCCGCCAACTTGTCTTGCGGCGGCCTGCTGTACGACTACTTGCGCGAGAAACGCCGCGACCGACGGTTGCAGATGGTCCAAGTCGCTGACGAGGACTAGCTGCAATCCGTCGCAAGTGATGAACTGCCGGTGGGGCGATGCACCCCACCCAAGCAGACAAAAATGACTACTGCACCAAAATGATTGTATATTTGCATGCAATTTGGAACGAGCTTACGAGTGGAGATTACGATTGGAGAGAGATGAGGAGATACGCAAAGATGGTGAAAAGACGATTAGCGAAAGCCTGAGAGCTAGCTACCCTGACACTACAATCACTGAGAGACTCTGAGCTAACTACAGCCGCAAACATGAAAGTGGAAACGAGAGACCGAGGGCTCAAGGGTCCGAGTTAGAGGCGACCCGAGCGAGTACCGTGAGGCTCCTCCGATGTCCCATCGAGGCCCAAGACGAAGTCATCGGGAGCATTCTCCTGCTCGCCCGAAGCTTTTGACTGGAGTGAGGCCACAGTAGAAGCAGGACGAACCGGACGGCCGTCCCGGCGAGGCTTGATCACCACCGACTCCTCGAATGGAGAATCTTGGTCGACAGGGGCCGTCGCCTTCTCTTCGAGATCTCGGCCAGCTTCCAGCTCGTCGTCCGGAGACCCCGATTGGACCGGAGGCGAAGTTGGGACCTCGGCGTCCTCAAGCCTAGCTGGCGAGCTGGGCAGTGAGTTCGTCGAGGAGTCAGACGGATGCGGCGAGGGAGGCGCGTGGACCGAGCTGTCGGCGTCGACCTCCAAGACTTCCGGCGGTGACTGAAAACAAGAACCACTACTTGCCGTTGGAGGCCTGCTGGTCGGCCGAGTCTTCGTGCTTCCAGTCCCGCCTCCACTTGGAGGAGACAATCCGTGCGGTGGCGACGACGGGTCCTGGGCCGTGGGTTGCGGAATACAGTAGTACCAGAATCTGGCCGAGACTTGGCTGCTCTCGCTGCTGCTTTAGCCCTCAGATCCACCGACGGCTTGCCAAGGCGAGAGGTACGCCTGGCTTGAACTTGGGACTTCGATGCCGCAGGTGTCGGCGGGAGCTTGGTCTGAGACGATGACTTCGCCGAGACCTTGGCTGAACGCTTCTGACGCTTGGCCGGTGGGGCATGTGGTATCGGGAAATGAAGCCGAAGCTAAAACCCAAAGGAGGGACGAGGAGCGAAGAAGACTCGAGGCATCGGCGCCAACTGGCAAGTCTCAACCCATCGCCAGTCATTGGACCAAACTCCCCGATCGCTGATTGGCCTAAATAAGCCGGTGACGATGACTCGTCGACGGTCCCAAGTCAAGAGCGGGCAGTTGCAGCTCGCTAAGTACGGTGCGAACCTACTGGCAAGATCCGAACCTTTGAGTCATCGGCGCCTGTCCCCAGTCGTCGGAGAAATTGTTTGAAATTGTCGTCGGTAACGCCGCCACGTCGCAGAGAAAGCGCCGAAGAGTCGTGAGTTACAACTGGCGGTCCAAAACGGACGCGTTTATACTAGATATTTGTATTGATCGATAGGAAACTTAAGAGAAGACAAGATAAGCCTTCGGGCAACAATAACAGAACAACTTTTCCTCCCAACCACGCAAGGGCGACACCGGTGCCTGCAGTGAACGACCTGCAGCTCAAGGTAAAGGATTATGGCTGTCGGTGGGCACATCTACTAGTGTAGCGTGTGTTCATCCCTGACAGGGCCAAGAGTTAGTGGCCGGTGTATTGGTAGCGACGAGTCGTCGCCAGGAACTGGAGGAGCGAGAGCGCACTCCATTTATTTCTTCCCGCCGAAGTATAGCTCCGGCACCCTTGTATCACGCCGTAAAAGGCCGGGACCCTTCCTTCTGAGGACCTGCGAAGTATATTTTGTGTGTGAGAGCGTGCTAGCCTTTGCTCGTGGCTAGTGACGCTGAGTCTTCCGTCGGTCGACTAGCGGAAGCTCGGTACACAGGGGAAACATCAACCCGGTGCAAGGGAAAGTTCCTGGGCCTTCAGGTTCTAACCCTAACAAGCCCATTGAGTCTTCGGTGACTTGGTGGGTGTTGTTGGTGGGGAAAGTGTGCCTTATATAAATTAGCGCGTGTTCCTACACGACAACTGGTGCCGCGACCCGGGATTGGTGTGACCTTCTGTGTTTCGTGCAACGGCAGGTCGATCGACTTTACGAGCAACCAAGAAGAACAAGAACAAGAAAAAGAAGAGAAAAAGACGAAGAAAGAAGAAAATGGCGAAAGGATCACGTTCAGCGGTACCAGCAATTCCAATGAAGACTGGCGGAACGCGTGGCGACGACTCGACTGCAGCCCTGATCACGCCTCACCTCGACCCGATTGCCGAGCGAACCGTCAGCTTCGACGACTCGATGACTGGATCCGACGCCAAGGACGAAGAAATGGATGAAGACTACGACGATTACCTGGAGGAGAAGGCGCCTGCGCCAGCGGTGGTGACACCCGAGACTCCGGAAAATGCAGTGCTGTCTGCGGGACGCAGTGCGGGCACGCGTTCGTTGTCGCGAAACCTCGCGGTTGAGCTTGACGATGACACGCGCTCCGTGACGCGCAACCTCGCGGATGAACTGGATGATGTGGATGGCCCAGGGCCAGCATGTGACGACTTGGAAGACTTTGAAGACGCCGCCGACGACTCGAGGTCACCGGTCCTGACGACTCAAGTGACCGAGCAAACCTCCGGTAACCGGCCGCCACTCAACGGTGACACGCCGGCGGCCAACAAGGTTCTCGGTCGACTTTACGAAGAGATGAAGAAGAGCGACTGGGGCGAGCTATTCGAGCCAACGATGACTCGCCAAGCGGTTTGGGCCGATTTGTGTCACGAGTTGGCTCGCCCAGTGAGTTCCGTAACAATCGAACAAGTGGTGAAAGAAACCGAGCGATTTCTGAAAGCATTGGGGCTTCGGCCTCTGGAGCACCCTTCGCCGTCGACTCTGGAGTGCTGGGTGCCGGCCGAAGCGGGCGCGGAGCTCTGGAAATGGAAGAAGCGACTCCGCGCAGCCTTTGGTGTGAACTCGTTCACTCTGGATGACTCGCGGAAGACTCGTGCGGCTCGCGAAGTGGTCGACCCGGCTAGCGTACCGCTGCCGATGACTCCGAAGAGGGCGATCCGTGAAAACCCCCAGCCAAAAACCCACCGGAGGGCGTTTAGCGCGTCGGGGAGCGATCCCCGTACTTTCAAGACTCCCACATGGTGACTCCACCAACTACGGGCTACCCAGACCGTGCTGGACGCACCACCGATGACTCAAAATCGGCCAGGAGCAAGAAAAAGCAGTTCAAGACGGAGCAAGAGCCGCCGCTACCAGTCCACCGACTACTCGTCGGACGAAGAAGCGGGTTTTGCCGGTGATGGAGGGGCGCAGATGGGCGAATACCTGCGCCAAATCCGTGAGGTGACCGAATCCGGGCTGCTTAACGCGACTCCAAGGATCGAGGTGGCAACACATCGCCCACTAGGGCAGATCAAGGCGTTCTCGGGCACCAGGAACAAGAGCGAGAACTCGATGCAATGGCTTCGCGCCTTTGTCTACGAGATGAAAGGAACGCGAGCATCGCCCAACGAATGGTGCATGCCTTCGAGCTGAGTCTTCGGGACGGTGCTCTACATTGGTACCGACAACTGCCCAAGAAGACCAAGCGAACGTGGAGCCTCTTAAGCGAAGACTTCATCAACTACGATTGCTCCCAGTTCAGCCAGTCCGCAGAGACTCGCTACTACTCGGCCAAGCGCGAAGACAAAGAACATGTTTGCGACTACCTAAACCGGCTCAATGGATATGTCAGGAACGCCGGAATTCAGTTTGAGAGCAACGGCCGCAAAGCACGCGACCACGTCAAGCGGTTTCTCGAGACTTGCGGTGACCGAGGGCTCGAACGGAGCCTGTGCCACCTGCGCATCTCAGATATACATGAGTTGGAAGAGATGATCCAAGAGATATTGAAGATTGACGAGCGCAATTCGTCCCGCGAGTCGCTGCTGCATCACTCTCGAGATCGGGATATCTCCCGACGACGTGATGACCGACGTCGCGATGACTCGCGCCGCCACGAGCGCTCGGAAGACACTCGCCGACGTGGTGACCGCCGCCACGACGACTCGCGAGATGCTTACAACTGCCGCGACCGACGCGAACGAGATTATGAGCGTCGTCGCGAAGACTCACGCAACAATCCTCGCGTGAGCTTAGCTGAAGCATCTGTCGCCGACATCGTCGCCGAACTTCATGGACGGGACACGCGGGACACGCGGGACACGCGGAGCGAGCTGCAGCAACAACGCCACAGATATGACGGTGACAGCAACAGCGAAGATGGAAGTGAACACGGCAGCGACGACTCACAACGTTGCGGCGAAGACTGGGGTGATAGCTATTCGTCAGACGGAAGCGACCACTACCTTGCGGCAGCCAACGACAACGAACGACGAGTCGCCGCTGAAGGCACGTACGCCCGGTCCGCCAACCGACAACCTTGGGGTGACTCAGCGGGGCGCAGCCAAGGCTGGGACAATCGGTTCCAGAACCGCGGTTACCGCGACGAGAAACCTCGCCAGTATGGGCCGTGCGCAGCCTGCGGGGGCCTCTATCACTCAGCGCACTACTGCCGACGTCGGTGCAAGCTGTGCAAACAAGTGCACGACGCCGGAAAATGTGAAGTGTTCCAAGAAGTCACCAAGATCGTCAAGTCCAAGGTGGACAAGAAAGACCTCACGCCCGAGCTCCAAGAACTACTGTTTTCGGACCATTTAAACTAGGCAGCCCGCCAACTACGACTGGGTTGGTCCCAATCGGGCTGCCACAGTTAGCCGAGCCCGCAATTGAAGCAGAGTGCATCTTTGCATTTGTGGGCGAGTGCGAATGGACGAAGACTGAGCAAGATAACGACATGAAAACGACGGAATTGGAAAAGGAGAGAGGCGACTGCCTCGGTGGAGGTTTATTATGTGACGAAGACGACAAGGAAGAGATGGGAGATACTGCCGAAGACTGGCTGACAAGTGGAGTGCAGGAACACACACGCCGACGACTCGCTCCGGAAGTACGACTCCTAGCTGGAGAACGGATGGGATGGTGGTCGGCGCAGAAATTTGACAAGCGCGTAAGGATGCGGACACTGGTGAACGGAGCCGTGAACGACTCGCGCACGAGGATATTGATGGACACTGGGGCAAACGTCAGTGTCATCTCGGAGAGACTTGCCAAGCGACTGAAACTCCGCGAAGTAGTGGGGCATGGACGTTGCATGGATGTTCAAGGGATCACCAAGGGCAAATGATGACGACTCTCCGAGCGAAGGTGAAAGTCACCCTTGGATGGGAGCGCGTTTATGTTTTTGAAGTCTGGATAATGGACCACTGCGCCGGGGTAGAAGTGGCGCTTGGCACCGACTTTATGATACGACCGGTATCCGACTGGACCTCCTAAACGCGACGGCCAAGCTTCCCGACGAAGTAATGATCCCGCTGATCAAGACTCAAAACATGATGGACGAGGCCGAAGGAAGCCACGTCACATACGGTCCGACGGAACCAATGCAAATACCGGGCCACGAATGGGACGAGTTCAAACTGCAGCGGCGACAACCCGAGCCGACAACTCACGTGCCTTGGATCCGCCGAACTGAGACATTCATCCCGACTGTCACCAGGTTCTACAAGGGGCGTCCGGTCAGGATTCGACTTACCAACGCCATGGATAGGCTGGCGAGTTGTCCGGTGCATTTCCCGGTGATAGTCTGGGTTCCGATTGGGTCGCTACCGAAGACTGAAGGCTACGTGCGGCTAGATTCCGCAAAGTACAAGGAGTGGCAGGTACTCGCATACGCTGCCGCACGGGACAAGACACTACTCAAGTGGGAGGCTGAACTCTACCAACAATGGTTGGCCAAGCAGCCTCCAGCGGTGGAACGAGTGAGTTACCCGAAGCCTAAAGGTATCCTGCAGCGACCTGACGAAGACTCGACCGAGAAACCACCCGTCAACAGTGAACGTGACAGTGCCGACGACTCGTCGGTGACGGATGACTCAGAATGGATAGCGGAGGAACATCACCGACGACTCGACGCTACTGCCGGCGACTCGACGGTGTGACGGAGGTGACGACGACTGACGATGAAGCCATGACTCCAGAGGCAGCTGGACCAGGTCTGGAGACCGCTGAGTCGACGGTACGCCGCGACGAAGACCAAGGACTGGAGCACAATCCGCAGGGCCGTCCACCGATGACTCACACTGCATCCAGCCGAGAAGCCGGAGACATTTCAACGACTCTCGACCAGACGTTCATAGCAGTACTGCGCATACTGGCCACGGAAGGTACCGTCGACAGAGACGACGAGACGACTGAGCACCCGGCGGCGGACATCGAATTGGAGGACTACGCGCATGAATTAGCATTCCTCCCCGATTTATCGGAAACGGCGCCGACAACACTCGACTACTCGGCGGTGAACGTCAAGAATCCCGAGTTGTCGGCAGACCAACAAGGGAGGCTTATCGCAGTACTCCGACGCCATGAAAGTATCATGATTGCAAGCGGGAATGCACTCCCACCGCCAGCATATGGCGTTGTCTGCGACATAGATGTGCAGAGGCACGCGCCGATCAAACAACGGGCCCGACGGATCCCGTTCAAGCATCTCAAGAAATTGTACGAACTACTCAAAGGACTGCTGAAGGCAGGGCTCATCGCGTTCTCGGACAGCCCGTGGGCCTCGCCAATCGTCATTGTCCTCAAGAAGAATGGCCAAGACATCCGCCTCTGCATCGACTACAAGATGGTCAACGCGGTAACGGCGATCCTGGAGTACGCCATGCCACTCGTCGACGACTTGCCCACGGACCTGGAGACTTACCTGTGGTTCTGCTCGCTCGACGCGGCCAGTGGATTCTGGGCCATCCTGATGACTCTACCTGCGCGCAAGATTTCGGCATTTGTGTGTCCTCTGGGGCACTTCGAGTGGCTACGAATGCCTTTCGGCCTCAAGAATGCGCCGATGATCTACCAACGGATGATAGACAACGCGTTGTGGGGATTTGTGCAACCGAAGGGCGGCTGGAACGCCTTTGCAGTAAAAATGAAAGTCGCCGAAGACTCGACAGAGCACTGCCGACGACTCGAGTCGTCACCTCGCCTACCAGACGCTACAGCGACGACTCGAACCAAGTTTGCAGCCGCCCGCGATGACTCGAAGACGGCTGAACCCATTACTCGGCTCATTAACAACCCAGAAGCCGATATGTTTACGACCAACGAAGCCGACGTGTCGTCGCTGGTGCCTGTGTTCGACCGGCGATCCTTCGTGGACGATATCTGTTTCGGTGGTGAAGACTTCGACAGTTGTTTGGCGACGCTGGATCGGCTCCTCAGTCGTTTTGAAGAATGCCGGATCAGCATCAGCTTTACCAAGAGTATTTTCGTGCAAGGACGCGTCGACTTCCTGTCCCACGAAGTGTCAAAAGACGGCATTCGGCCCGATCCGACGAAGCTGGACGCGATCACTAAGCTGTCTTTCCCACGAACGAAGAAGGGAATGCAGTCTTTCCTAGGAGCGCTGAACTATTACAGCCGCTTCATCCAAGACTTCGCTGTCTACGGCGCGGCGCTGTACCAGCTGAAGGAAGACGATTTCGCGCCGGAGGGTGACCTCATAGTTGCCCGCCGGAGTTTCCAAGCTCTCCAAGACAAGGTTGCGGCAGCGCCGATACTCCGCCACTTCGACCACACCAAGGAAGTGCACGTCATGCTGTTCGCAAATGAATGGGCATTGAGCTCCACGCTGCTACAGCTGCATGATGACAAGTTGCACCCTGTCCGCTTCTGCGGACGTGTATTGAAGGATGCCGAGATGAACTATCGTGCGGCGGAGAAAGAGGTGCTAGCGTTGTTGCTACTACTGAAGACTTGCTACACTCAGTGGCGGGGCGGACAATACGAGTCTACACTCGCTCTCCACATTGGAATGGATTACCAAGTCCAAGTCACTCTTTGGGAGAGCTGTACAATTCGCGGTATTGCTCTCCCCGTGGCACCTGATCGTCCAACGAGTCAAGGAGAAGGACTGTGCCTTCAACCAGCTGCTCCAGTCGACGCTGACCAACTTCGTGGATCTCGATGACTCACTGGAACTGGTTGCCCCGCCGACTAAAGGCTCACCGACGACTCGCATGGACCCAAACTTGCTCTATGCACGCCTACCGACGACTCATACAGGCTTCGTGGTCTCTTTCGATGGGTCAGCGAAGACTGAGAAGTACGGTGGTTGCTCATGGATCGTGTGGAGCCTTCCGGAGTGGAAAATAATTATTGCAGCGAACGCTTGCCTCGAGAAAACCACGGTCAACATCGCCGAGTACACCGGCATGAACAACGGCGTTCTCGCCGCGATCGAACACGGCGCCGAAGACTTAGTGGTCGTGGGAGACTCGAGACTCGCGATCCAGCAATCCCTAGGGGTGATAGCTTGCCGGAAGGAATCACTGATGGCACAGCTGAATCATCACAAGGAGATCACGGCACGATTGCGGTCAGTCAAATACCTGCACGTGGTACGCGAATACAATGCTGCCGCGGACTCGTTGGCAACAGAAGCCTTGGAGTCAAAGGTTTCCAAGGTAATTTTGAGTGAAAACCGGAAAGCAGAGTTGGCCGGAGTTAATCGAATACAAGAAGTGATCTACAAGTCGTCGCCGCAAGGATCAGAAGCACAAAACCTGGTTCCAGGAGGCTCTATTCAAATTCTCAACGGCGTCTCAACCGTGAAACGCAAGACATTTACTGATTTCGTACGTCCAGAACCTGGAATGCCACTGGCGATGACTCGGGCGCAGACCAAGAGCAAGAAAAAACATGTCCGATTCACACACGACAAGCCGAAGCCACCGCCGAAGACTCGCCCTAACCGGAAACCTCCCGAGATTCGACCTCCAGAACCAACTCAAGCTCCACCAACAGCTCCTAACGCACAAGACATTGATCCTGTGGAAGTCCAAGAAGATAGACGACGACGCATAGCTGCTGCACAAGACGAAGAATTACGATGGGCTAACCTGAAGACCTTGTTACGTGGAGATGTTGAGAAACTTGGATACCGAGCCGCCAGAGATGCATGGAAAATCGCAGATAAGTTCGTGTTGTCGGAGGACAATTTGCTACACTACATGGGAACGAGTCGTCGGCGTGACGCTGAGTCGCAAGAGGAGATCTCGCTGCGTCTGGTGGTACCCACCACGATGATTCAAGAAGTACTCCAGAATTGTCATGACTCGCTGGAAGGAGGCCATCAGGGTGTGGTGAGAACCTACCAGCGAGTCAAGCGAGATTACTACTGGCTGGGACTCTATACCGACGTGGAGAAGCACGTGAGATCGTGCCCCGATTGCAGCACCAGCAAGAGCCGCCCCCAACTGAAAGGATACTCTCCTGGTAACGTGCTGGCGGAACGGCCTTTCCAGATAGTGTCTATGGACTTTGTGATACCACTGCCGAAGACTCGGAGGGGCAACACAGCCCTGCTGCTCTTCCAATGTTCTTTCACGGGTTTCATCATTGCGAAGCCATGGCGGATACGAGCGCACTCAAGGTGGCACAAGCATTCGAAGAATGCATATACCGACGATTCGGTGCGCCGTCACTCATCCGCCATGACCGCGACCCACGGTTCATGAGCGAAGTGTTCCAAGCGTTTGCAGAAATGATGCAGTCAAGGTCCCGAGCAACGCTGAGTTACCGGCCGCAAGCCAACGGACAGCAAGAACGGTCAGTCAAAACTGTAATGCAATCCGTCAAGGTATACGCCGAAGACCCGCTCCAACAAGACTGGGACGAAATCGTGGAGCGCTTAGTCTTCGCCATCAACAACTCACAAGACACGACTCGGAAGGAAACACCATTCTACTTGGTGCACGGGTGGGATGCCCAGTCAACGCTGAAAGCCATGTCATCCTCGCTCCGACACGGCACGCCGAAGCAATCAGACGCACTGGCGTGGCGCCGCGAGGTCAACAAACAACAACAGATTGCTATGGAAATGGCAAGAGAATACCAAGCCACCGAGAAGACTCGCAGAGCACGGGAACACAACGCCAAACTCAGCAGGAAAGAGCAGACGATACTGGCGAAGACTCGGGATCACGAGTCGTCGGCGGCACAAGACCAACCGTCTACGAGACAAGACACCCTCGTCCCAAGTCACCTGTCGCTCAAACCAAGTACGCATGAGCCACCGACGACTCGCGAGTCGTCGGCGAGTGCCCAAAACCAACCGTTTGCGGGACAGGGGGGACATGTCTCTTGGGACAGGGTGGATCCACCGAAGACTGGCGGGATTGAGCCGACTGCAGGCCGGAAATCGATGCTGCCGGTCCCGTTTGATGTCGGCAGCAGGGTCTGGTTGTACATGGAGAGAGTCAAGCCCGGCCTTACCAAGAAACTGGCACACCGGTGGCATGGACCCTTCCGGATCAAACAGAGGATCGAAGACTATGCCTTCGAACTCGAGTTACCGGACCGCAGTGGATACCGATTTTATCCAGTCGTCCATATCTCCCGACTGAAGCTTGTTGATGAGTTTGGAGATCGTCCGAAGACTCGCCTCGCGCCCGGAATTGTCGACGACACGCGGCTAGACTTTGAAGAACTGTTCCCTGAAAATAGTTGGGAGCCAGATCACGTGGCAGGAGAGTATGAAGTTGAAGCCATCCTCGACGACCGTGTGCCGTTGTCCACGGGAACTGAAAGAGCAGTGCGCGAGTTTAGAGTCAAATGGGTCGGCTACGATGAACCAACGTGGGAGCCAGCCGCTAACCTTTCTTGCGGAGGGCTCCTCTATGATTACCTGCGGTGAAAACGAAGCGAACAGCGCCTGCAGATGGCTCAAGTTGCCGACGAAGACTAGGTGGCTATGAGTCACCGCCATGATGACATGTACTTGGGGCAACGCAGCCCAAGACCACAGACGAAAACAGCTACTGCGGCATTATCTTTTGCATTTGGAAATTAAAACGCTATCAAGACGGGCAGCTAACTCAACGACAACTCAGAAGCGGAATTGGAAATGAAAACCAAATGGATAGAAGACGCTGCCGACGACTCGCTTGAACCCGACTTCAACTCAATCAGGATCGGAGGCAACAGCTGCCCGAGCCAAGACACCAAGCAAGCTCGAGTCGTCGGAGCCACCAGCAGCATCAGGAGCTTGTCCTCCAGAAACAGACGCAGCATTCGGCGATGACTCAGACGTAGCGGGAACGCGAGCATCACCAAACTCGGCCACCAACTCTGGGCTCAGCTCACCCGGTTGCAGTGACGAACTTGGAACGACTCGACGACCAACATCGGCGCGCGAAGAACCAGCCGGGACAAAGAGCGGAGCCGACGGGTTGCATGGGACGAACGTGGTGTTGTAAGGGTGCTGTTCCGGCACATCAACCCAGCCGTTCCGCCAAGGCTCCGCAGCGTCCAGGGCCGCGATCTCGCTCAACCAGTCGACAGTCTTTGGCTCCCAAGGCAAGTACTCCAGAGAATACCCGGGCATGGTCGGCTCGAGCATGAACTCGGGTTTCACCTCCGAGAAGCCAGGATCCTGGCTGCTTCCCCACTTCCAGATGTACGGGACCACCATGGCGCGGAGACGGTCGCTACGTTTGTTGCGCTCGACCACGTACCTCGACCAGGCAGCCTTCAAAGCATCCAAGTCCTTCCTCGTCCGAGTCTTCCGCGCGGCAGTCCAATCCATCATATCCAAGTCAGCAGCAACTGCGGAGAACATAGTCTCCACGACCTTCTGAAGGATCCAGTGATCGCGCTCCCAAAGCGAGAAACCAAGGTCGGCGTTGTCCGAGTCGCCGCTCCCACGGAAATTGCTCCAATATCCCATCAACCGAGTCATCGGCGAATCCCGCTGGGACACCTTGGCGTCGGGATCGAACTCTGAAGTGTCAAAAAGACACGCTTGAGACGGGAGTCGCCGGCGAAGCTTCTGCCACGGATGATCGGGGTTTTTGCGAATGCCGCGATGCCTTCAGGACTGGAAATAATTCGGAGATCCCGGGGCACCGGTGCAGGCAACCGAGCAGTCAGCATCTGGGTCCAGCACTTGAGAGCCCCAGGACGCGTAAAAGGCGGCTCGATGTAAGGCACAGCCCACTTGGCCACTTGCTTGGAAAATCGGACGAGGGGTAACTGGCCCCGCGCCGGCGACGGCACCACAGGACGACGCTGGGAGCTCGAATCTGACCCAAGGGTGGACGACAACGTGGTGACGACTCGACTGCTTCCGGATGACGCAGGCTGGCGTGGAACGGAAGGACGACGGCGTTGTCGACGGTGACTCGTGTGGGTCTTCGGTGGAGCAGGAGGTGTCTCCTTAGGCTCCACACCAATACCCGGGACACCTCCCGACGACTCGGAACCTGGAAGCACCAAGAGAGAAGAGGATTGAGGAACGCCCTCCGGCAATTCAATCACTGATCCAACGACCAAATTCTCCGCCTCCGAACCAGTGTCTGGAAACCATTCGAGAGAAGCGCCAGAGTCGACGTGAACTTGCTCGGAAGGAGGAGAGAGAGTGCTCGACGAGACAGCATCTTCATCCGATGACTCCATCACACGAGAAGGCTTGCGGGAAGGAACAACATGTGATCTATCCGACGAAGACTTGGCAGCGGCCCCGGAGAAGACGGCGCGAGCTGGCGGACCGGTAGATGGCTGAGAACGAGCTCATTGCCCCTTGGGTTTCCGCCTCGACTTGCCCTTGGACGGCGAAGCCCCAGAAGCACTCGGGGCTTGCACTGCCAACGCGGATGGAGACTCTGCGGGCGCAGGAACACTTCCGGAAGACTCGACAACCTCCACCTCCATTTCCAAGTGCTCACCATCTTGAGAAGAAGTCCGAGAATCACCAGGAGCTGCCACCGAAGACGCACGGCTACCACCTCGACGAGAAGAAGACATACGAGATCCACGAACAGCAGAAGCTGAGTCTTCGGCGGGGCGGCGAGGTCTCTTACCCGGGCGACTGGCGGACGGACTGCGACGGAGTGACGAAGAACGAACCCGCTTTTGCGACGCCGAACGAGAAACAGAGCTTGACCGACCACGAACATGACGAGAACCGGCTTCCCCTTGCGAGGAGCGCTTGCGTGAGCAATCAACCTGCGCGGCGCGTAAAGCCCGGTCCGCTTCGACATCGGCAGCACGAGTTCCAGGCGTTGTCTTATTCGCCTCAGCCGACCGCTCCTTCGACGACAACTCAACATGAGAGTCCGATTCCAGGAAGGCAGCGTGGGCCAAGTCAACGGCAATGGCATCCTCGGTGCGAGACGGATCCGCATTAGCCAGCATGTCCTTGAGGACCCGCCGATTCTCGTGGCTAATGTCCAGCAGGTTCCAGTTCAATTCGCCAGTCGACAAACCTGTAAGGCATGAGTCATCGCCCAGAATCAGAACACAAGCCAGCACATGCAGCAACTCAACAACCAGTACGAACCTTCGGAGATCAGCACAAGGACGTCTGGGTCCATGTCTTCAAACTTGACGTGCGCCCGAAGAGTCCGGTTGGCGCGCGTTAGCCGCTTCACCTGCTCTTGAAGGTCTTCATTTCGGTGCTGGAGGCGAGTCGACGACGAGTCATCGCCGGCATTCAAGCGAGCCAGAAGATCATGAAGACGCTTGCTCTGTGCAGTCGACGACGCCACGACAGCCTTGAACGCCGTCTGCTCGCGAGTGTGCTGGAGAGCCAGACGCTTGCACTCGTCGTCAGCAGCTCTAACGCGGTTCTCCAAGCGGGCGGCCGTCTCGGTGTGCGCATCCACGGCTCCACGAAGACCCTCCATCTCCTGGAGGTAGTGAGCCTCCAAGACCCGCAGACGCTTGACCTCCTTCTTGGAGTGCTCGAGCTCTGCGCGCGCTTGCTTGCGGAACACCATTGTGTTCTCGTGCTTGAAGGATTCCTTCATCGCCGAGTTTTCGGCGGCAGCACGCGCAGCTTCAGCGGAGTGCAACTGGCCTCGCATCACAGCAAAGTCCAAGTTGATGTCATCGTGGACCCCGATGTTGGGCTGAGCCGCCGCCACCACGTCTTCCAGCGAGCGAGCAGCAGCCAAGCGAGAGCCCACGTGGCGGTCCCCACGAATATTGGGACCCTGGTGCAGGGTGACATTAAGACGGTCGATGAGATCCAGCCGAGGACCCAACACCGCGATCACGCGCTCCGACGCCTCAGCACTGGCTTCCATGACGATTTGTTCGAGAGCTTCACGCGACACCGTGACCAGCGAGTCGTCGGTGGTGGAACGACCAGCTTCAGCGCTCGAAGTAGAGCACCGAGCAGCTAGCTGCGACGACTGGATCGCAATCGAGTCGCCGGCAGCACTACCAACGGGCACATCAACCAGAGAAGTGTCCTGAAGGACAAGAAACGAAGGCAATAACCGTGAAGGTAAGCGAGAGCAGCTCAAGATCGAGGTGCCAGTCAACGAGACGTACCGAGGGAGCTGCAGGAGAGGTGGCGAGTGACGCGGACGACTCAGCGGAGGCTTCAAGCGAAGCTTGGCTCGGCGTATCGCCGCCAGCGAGTGAACTCAACCCCGGAGAGGACAGGACAACCTGGGAAGCAGACGCACAAAGCCACCAAGCATCAGCATCTCACGTGAAAGTGACAGAAAGCGAGAAGATGGCAGGAAACTCACCGTGTCCGAACTGGCCGTCGACTCAGCAACGCTTTCATCCTCGGACACCGCCGACTGCGAGAGAGCAGGAGCAGCAGGCGAACTACCAACACCAAGCGAGCTTCCTCGACCCGGCGAAGACTGACGAAGATACCAAGATCCCGGGTAGCAGTGAAGACGGCGAGAAAACAAGAGAAGACGGCTTACCTGGAGCGAAGACCGGGACACACCGAGAGCCCTGAGCGCCGAGTTCACGGCGGACTGGGCAGCGCGTGAATAACCGACCATGGCACAGGAGCACCCCGACGCTCACCAGCACGCGGCTCGAGTCGCGGTGGGGGCAGTTGTGGTATCGGGAAATGACGCCGAAGCCAAAACCCAAAGGCGGGACGAGGAGCGAAGAAGACTCGAGGCGCCGGCGCCAACTGGCAAGTCACAACCCATCGCCAGTCATTGGACCAAACTCCCCGATCGCTGATTGACCTAAATAAGTCGGTGACGATGACTCGTCGACAGTCCCAAGTCAAGCGCGGGCGGTTGCAGCTCGCTAAGTACGGTGTGAACCTACTGGCAAGATCCGAACTTATGAGTCGTCGGTGCCTGTCCCCAGTCGTCAGTGGCGTTTCAGCGGCCGTTTGAGTCGTCGGTAACGCCGCCACGTCGCAGAGAAAGCGCCGAAGAGTTGTGAGTTACAACTGGCGGTCCAAAACGGACGCGTTTATACTAGATATTTGTATTGATCGATAGGAAACTTAAGAGAAGACAAGATAAGCCTTCGGGCAACAATAACAGAACAGCTTTTCCTCCCAACCACGCAAGAGCGACACCGGTGCCTGCAGTGAACGACCTGCAGCTCAAGGAAAAGGATTATGACTGTCGGTGGGCACATCTACTAGTGTAGCGTGTGTTCATCCCTGGCAGGGCCAAGAGTTAGTGGCCGGTGTATTGGTAGCGACGAGTCGTCGTCAGGAACTGGAGGAGTGAGAGCGCACTCCATTTATTTCTTCCCGCCGGAGTACAGCTCCGGCACCCTCGTATCACGCCGTAAAAGGCCGGGACCCTTCCTTCTGAGGGACTGCGAGGTGTATTTTGTGTGTGAGAGCGTGCTAGCCTTTGCTCGTGGCTAGTGACGCTGAGGCTTCCGTCGGTCGACTAGCGGAAGCTCGGTACACAGGGGAAACATCAACCCGGTGCAAGGGAAAGTTCCTGGGCCTTCAGGTTCTAACCCTAACAAGCCCATTGAGTCTTCGGTGACTTGGTGGGTGTTGTTGGTGGGGAAAGTGTGCCTTATATAAACTAGCGCGTGTTCCTACACGACAGTACACTGTCCGGCAAGTCCCTGCGCGGGCTGGATTATGTCTGCCGTCAGCACCCGAGAGGAATAGCTTGTAGGGTGTTGACAGGCAGCGCCAAGAGAGAAGTCGGCCTGGGTAGGGCAAGGAACTCGTCGAGCGCGCCAAGGACAAGTCCCGCCGAGTCTGCGGGCCGGTACGCCGGATAGCCTGGGTGCCGTGGCACTTCTAGCTGAGAAGCCTTTGCTCTCGGTGGCCCGTAAAAGCGCTCGCGCGCCGTCGTCCATCCTTTGGTGGACGGCACGGGTTTGAGGAACGGGAGTCAGTGAGCTCAGCTGACTTCCGGAGGAACGACTGGCTTGGTTGCCTGGTCTCGGCGAGGACCGCCACCGCTGTCCCGGAAGGGCCGGACCGCTGGGGACAACCTAGCGCAGGCCAATAAGCGCCGACTAGCTCGGCGATTGTTGTGTCTATGTGCAAGGACTAATTTGTGCGTTCTGCTACACCACACTGGAGACTCTCCAACAGGACATATTGCACCATTATCGTGCAAGTCTGGAAGGAGGTCACCAAGGGATCGGGCGTACCTACCAGCGGATCCGAGATCACTTCCACTGGAGAGGTCTTTACTGCAGTGTACAACGCTATATTGGGGAGTGTGTGGATTGTGAGACGGGCAAGGGTAAACCCCGGATCCAAGGTGAGTCACCAGGTAATATCCAGGCGACGTACCCTTTCCAGATCCTCGCTATGAATCACATTCCCTCGCTGCCCAGATCCTACAAAGGGAATACGGAGTTATTAGTATGGGTGGATCTGTTCTCAGGATATGTAATTGCGAAGACCAGTGGATCCAGGACCGCGCAGACTATCGCTGAATCGTATGAGGAATGTGTTTTTAGACGATTTGACGCCAGCGAGGTGATCCGCCATGACCGAGAGCCAGGATTCATGGCCGATTTCTTCAGATCCTTCAATCGGATCCTGGGTCAACGACAGCGGGAGACAATGGCGTACCGGCCACAAGCAAACGGAACGGCGGAACGCATGGTACAAACAGCCATTCGCGCACTAAAATGTATGTGCAGTATCTGGACCAAAGGGATTGGAATGACTACGCTGAGCCGCTCACCTTTGCGATCAACACGGCCCAGGATCGGATCCGAGGAGAAACCCCATTCTACATAGTACATGGGTGGGACCCCAGATCCACCCTAGAGGCTACGATCCCGGTTGGCTGTACTCGACGTCAGGATCGGGATCCAAGGCGGTGGAGATACCAGATCCAACGTTATTACCTGCAAGCGCGAGCGCAAGTGAACACTCGGTTGCAGGAGGCGATCGCGGATCGGGCGGATCGGCACAATGAAGAGATCCAACCGCATCAAATCGAGGTTGGATCCCGCGTCTGTCTATATTTGGATCGGGTCAAAGAAGGGTACGCACGTAAACTAGCGCATCTGTGGAACGGACCGTTCCGTGTCGTTGAGAAGGTGGGTGAGTATGCAATGAGGATCCAGACTACAGGCATAGACTGTCGGCTATTTCCGGTGGTACATGTGTCCAAGCTAAAGCCCGTGGGGATCTTCCCTGACCGACCCCAGATCCACTTAGCCGAGGATGTGGCTGACCGTTTTGATTTCGATGAGGGGGTATTGCCGGAGGACAGCTGGATCCAGGATATGAAAACGAGTACGAAGTGGAAAAAGTTACCGATATGAGAACAGGCAAGAGGACTCGTTATGGCCGGATCCACCGTGAATTCCTGGTGCATTAGCGTGGTTATGAGGATCCAGACTGGATGGATGAAGCGGATCTCAACTGTGGGGCTATACTGTATGAGTTCTTGCGAGATCGCACGAGCCGGAACCGGTTCGGTGTGATGCAATCCCACGAGGAGTAGCAGGGCTCAGATCCACCAAAGTGAGTTGGTCACTTTGAGTGGAGGGTGTGGTGATGGATCTACGGGGAGGCCGTAGATCGGTGGACAGGGAACTGTGTATTTTGTATTTTGTTTTTGATGATGGATCTGGTGCTTCGGGCATCAGAATGGAGCAAAGGAAGATGAACTATGGAATGGTATGAACCCCAGACGTAACGGGCCTGATGTATGCCCGTCACTGACACCTAGGTGTTGAGGAAGCGTCTTGTTCTCAGTAAGACTGAGAGCTAAGTATTAAGTCCGATGTAAATTCAACTCTGATGTATTATTAGACCGGGGCGAGCCCTTAGGACTAATGTGAACCACTCAAACAAAGGTCGACAGCTGATTGGCTGAAAATGGGGACTGGCTTCCCCACCTTTCAGCCAATCAGAGGATGACGAGTCAGCACATGCTAGTCGTGTGCCGACCATGCCTACTTCAGCAATATCGGAAAGATGTCTAGCTACTTATGTAAATGGAGGGCCCATTACATCACCCTCCTCTCAAGGCAGCACTCACGAGACGTGAGTGCAAGCGGGGAAATTCTTGGAAATTGAGACGTCAGTTGGTGTGGTGTTAACTGATCACGATGCGTGCGAACCACAGCTGCTGCGCACCGCAGGAGCACAACGAGACTCGCGCGACGAGGGGCAGGACGCAGCGAAGTGCGAGTGAGACGGCGGAAAGATCGGGGATGACGCCTGCGGAGACGGCGACGACAACGGGGACGACGGCAGACACGCGGACGAGCTCCGCGAGAACGACAGCGACGACACAAGCCTCGACGGCGGTTATCAGAGGAGAGCCGCTGGCGACGATGCAAGATTACTTCCGTCGATTTCGAGCGCTGCGGGGGAAAGGTATTGATGGCATCGCGCATGATTCGCTCCAGCGCTCGTAGTGTGTCATGATCGTCCGATGGAATCGGATGCTCGCGAGGGCGACAACTTCGTGGCGTGACTCGCGGGTCGCGAGGAAGTCATTGGTGAGCATTCGCTGCGGGAGCTTCGTACGCGCGTGTGTACCAACACGTAGAATGAGGATCGGATCTGTTATGTGCAAGAGTGCGAGGGTTGTGTCGTCTGCGGCAGCTCGGAGCATTACTCCGAGGTGGACTGGACGCACGAGGTCGCCGAGCGGCCGCTCGGTGAAGCGGAGGAGTCGTGGATCGCCAAGTATCGGCGCGCGCTCAATGAGGTCTCGGTTGCTTCTATTCGCGGCGGAGGCCACCGCGCTCGTGGTCGTTCGCGATCTCGCTCTCGTACTCGAGGACCACGTCCGGGACATTCCGGAGGTGAGATGAACGTGTTCCCACGTATCCTCGTCCGGCGGATATACCAAACCAGCGGACTCGATAGCGCCGCGCGGGGGGATTCCCGCGGGTGGATGTTCTACTCGTACGAGCACGGGTACGAGGCGTCGCACGAGGGGGGTCCTCGTGCGCCACGAGGTGATCCACGATCCAGCACTTTTGGCCAGCCGAGTCAACAATCGGCGGAGGGGGTTCGCCGCGATAGGGCGTACGCCTGGGTGTTCCAGGGAGATGTGGAGGCTGCAGCGAATCGTGCTCTGGACGCTCAGGTGGAGGCTGAGGAGGTGACTGCGCAGATCGCGCAGACACGGAGGGATCTTGAAGCGGAGCGCCAGTCGAACCGGGAGTTACTGGCGCGGACTCGGGAATTGGAGATGCGCGTCTTTGGAGCGCCGCGGACGGGGGCACAGCCGCGGCAGTCGGCGGCGCGGACGGCGCGCCGAGAGGGGCGTTCGCTTTACGCTCCGGCGCCGGCGCCGGAGGATCCAGCGTCGACGGGATAGCAGCGGGGTGGCACTTCTTGAGCCGCCCGACGTAGAACGTCGGGTGTAATCGTAATGACGTTGGAATGTCCAACGTGTAGGCTTCACCGTTAAACTTCACGACTCTGAAGGGTCCATTAAAACGAGGCGCGGGTTTGCTCGCGCCAAGGTTGGTAACTGCGGGAGAGCGAATGCCGTCGGTCGACAGGAGGACTTGCCCTCCTATCCAGAAGGTAGCCATATTCTTGCGTCCGCGCCTGCCCGCGTTCTCTTTTTGTTTATCCACTGTATCTTGAAGTGCATCGCGCACAAAACAGGCGATTGACGCGCGTCGCTGGACCAACGCCGGCGGCGTTATCGACTACGCGCCGGGGACTTCGGCGCGTAGTTGGCCGCGACTTGAGTACCGGTATTACCGGGGTCAATCAGGGTTCGCGCAGTCCATGCTGCGAGAGGAGACGCCGCGGAGCTCGGCGTCGCGAGAGCCTGTTTCGCCTTGGAGCGGGTGACTGCGTTCAGTGACTCGGGGGCGTGAGCCCCACTCGTCACAACATATTCATCATTGCCACCGTCATCATCCCCACCCAGAGTGGAGGCACCAGATACCGTGGGATGGCCCACGGTGAGGAGTGCTGGGACGCGCGGGTGCCGCGCGTTGTTCGCGAGGAACGGGGCCAGCCCCGTCGAGGCGTGCTCAGCGTTGTTGAGTGCAAACTCGGCAAGGGGTAAGAACTTGCTCCAACTCGCGAAAGTAGTTGCGTAACTCCGAAGAACATCTTCGAGGACCCTGTTGACCCGCTCTGCCTGGCCATCCGTCTCCGGATGGGCCGCCGTAGACATCGACAGCTTCGTCCCCAGAAGCTGGAAGGGAGCGGTCCAGAATGCGGACGTGATCCGCGGGTCACGATTGGAGATGATCGACTCCGGTAAAACGTGGTGGCGAAATACGCGATCGACGAAATGCGCCGCGGTCCCAGCCGCGGTGACCGTATCACTCACGGGGGTGAGATGCACCATCTTCGTGAATCGATCCACGAAAACCAAGACGCCGTTCCGACCGTCGGCATCGGGAGGGAGCCCTAAGACAAAGTCCATGGAAACTGAGCGCCAGGCCTCAGTTGCGATCGGCAGTGGGTGCAGGGGCCCTTGTGACGACTTGGACGGCTTCACTCGTTGGCAGGTCTCACAAGGGCGGACCCACTTACGCACCCATTTGTACATGCGGGGCCTGTAAAAGTCGCGGGATACTGCCGCGAAGGTCTTCTCGCGGCCCAAGTGTGCGCCCATGGGGCTATCATGGAACTCGTGAATGATGCGAGCTCGCAGATCGTCGTCGTTGGGTACGACGACTCGCGGAGCATCGAAACGATCGATGTTGTAGTACAGCAGATCATTGTCAAGATGGTAGCGGTCGATCTGGTTGCGCGTATTGCGCGAGAGGGCTCCCAGTGTCTCGTCACTGGGAGAGCGGAGGTACGCCAAGATGTTGGCGTAGACCGCATCGTCTGCGTACGCCGCGACGATCTCATCGCGTAAATCCATCTCGGGGGACACAGACGCCAGGTTGATACCTGACGCTGCGCACAATGCGCAGTGATCATCGCCTTCATCCTCGCCGTCAATCACTTGACGACCTAACACGACACGAGGATCGTAATCGGGTCGCCGAGACAGCGCGTCGGCGAAGATATTGTTCTTGCCCGGCTTGTAGTGCACGACGAAGTTGTACTCGGCGAAGAACGACAACCAGCGCGCCATACGCTGGGATAGATGCGGCGACTTCATCGCTGTCCGCAGCGATGCATGATCTGTGTACACGGCGAATGCCTGTTCGCCCAGCAGGTACACTCTGAATTTTATCAGGGCATACCGCATCGCAAGGAGCTCCTTGTCGTGTACGGGGTAGTTGCGCTCAGCCGGCTTCATCTGTCGTGACTGGTAACTCACGACTCTCTCATGACCTTCATTGTCGAACTGCATGAGCGCGCACCCGATAGCGAAATCGCTAGCGTCGCACACAACGTGGAAAGGTTTGAATCGTCCGGGAGCATTAGTATTGGCGCAGACGCCAAGCCCTTCTTCACCGAGTCGAATGCGGCTTGGTGCTCGGGACGCCAAGACCACGTGGCGTCTTTCTTCAACAGGGATGATAGAGGCTGGATCAGTCCGGCATAGTCTTTCGTGTATTTGTGCAGATAGTTCGCGAGACCCAGCCACTGACGGAGCTCAGTGGGACTTGTGGGCGTAGGCCATGAGCAAATGGACGAAACCTTCTCCGGGTCAGCTCGTACTCCCTTCTTGCTCACGTAACAGCCGAGCACCGGAATCTCCGGTGCACAAAATACACACTTCTTGAGGTTGGCGTACAGTTTGTTCTCTCTCATCACTTGAAAGACTTGCCTCAAGTGCCGGATATGGACTTCGAGCGCGCTGAGACCATCCTCAGCGCTACTGTGGACGAAGATATCGTCGAAGTAACTCGGCGCGAAGTCGCGGAGTGGGCGAAGCACGTGGGAAACCATGCGATTGAACGTGGCGGGTGCGTTCTTCAGACCTTGGGGCATGACGAGCCACTCCCAGAGCATCCCGCTGGGAGTACTGACGGCCGTGAGAGGGATGTCACTCTCGCGCATCAGTATCTGATAAAAGCCATCGGTGAGGTCGATGGCACTGAAGATGACACTGCCCGACATGGAATCCAGTACCATGTCCTTGCGGGGGATCGGGGTCTGTGCCGGGATGGTGGCGTCGTTGAGCTTGTTGAAAGCGTGGACGATGCGCCAACCACTCGTGGCCTTCTTCACACAGAAGGTCGGAATCGAATGTGGGGAGGTACTCTCGCGGACGTGACCGGCTTGCCGGCGACCTTCGAAGAAGTCGTCGATGGCCTTGACTTGATCGCGCGGCAGTGGCCACTGCCGTGTCACGCAATACTTCGCGCCGGGTGCGAGGTCTATCTCGTGGCGAACGCCACGATCCGATGGCAGAGCCGCAGGGATCTTGTCTGGGAAGACGTCGGCAAACTCGCGGGCTGTCTCGTAGACCGGGTTACCAGACGCCTTCAGGGTTTCCCAAGACTGCGGGGCGAAGCGCTCCTCGCGCGCTGACTTTGGTTCAGCGCTCTTTGGTCTTGACGACGCGTCGTCGAGCTCAACAGAGTTAATCTCGTGAGGCACCGAGTCAGCGTCGGTGATCAGACAGACTTGCTCGATGTCCCCGGCCTTAAGGTCTCGGAGGAACTTCTTCCAGGAGAGGCCTGGGAGGCTGGTGATGGACTTGGCGTCGCGAGGTGGGCTCGCGACTTCGATGACACGCGTCTGGCTGGGAGCGCCGTCCGCATACTCGATTGCGCAGAACGATTCAGTCGGTCCTGGAGGAGGGTCAGCGAAACTCCGGTGAGGCTTCAATCGTCGCCGCGACCTGCGGGAGGTCTTTGTGCGTCTCGAGCCCCTGCTTGAGACTGAGGTGTCGCTCCCGGTGGACGATGATGCACCCTCCTCTAGGCGCAAGAGCTCGTCCTCGACCGCCGCCGGTCGTGCGCGGTGGTAACTGCGGACCAACCGCGGCATCGTCGTGCGGGAGCCACTGCTCGACCGCGTCGTTCTTCATCCGCGAGAAGCAGGATGCTCGCTTGCTTATCTCTCACGCGCGCTCTCCCGCGCGTGTGCTTCTTCGTCTTCGCCAATCAACAGCACTGCGCAGGTCGTGCAGAGAGGGCCATCGCTCGCTCTGTGCACATTGTGCGTCGTGGACTCCCCGTCCACGACCGTGACGTGGGGCCAGTCTCTTGGTGCAACCACGAGATGTGTGAATACCTCGCTCACGTCGAAGTCTTGGGGACGCTTGACTGAACGAGCCAGCCAGCCGATCTGGGTCTGGTACCGGGTCAACCATGGGATGCCCAGGATACAGTCAAACGCGTAATTTATCTCGATCACGAGAAAATCGTCGTTGCTGTGAAAGCCGTCGAACGTGTACGGCAACGAGACCTCGCGCCGCGCAACGCGGCGAGCCTTTCCGACAGCAAGCTTGATTACCACTTCGCCGGGACCATTCCGGAGGCGAACACAATCGGGGAGCACCGACAGGCACGACGCGCGGAAGAAGTTGTTCGTCGCGCCTGAATCCAGGAGCGTGCGGAGAGGTCGCCGGGCTCCGGCGACAAGCAGACTGACGATGATCAGTCTCGAGTCGCCGCTGGCAGTGGTGGCATTGAAGTGGAATGTTCCACGTAGGTAATGACGGGAGCCGGCGCACGGCACACCACCGCGCGATGTCCAGGCTTCCGGCACCGGAAGCAAACCATCGGACGGTCGTCTCGGCTGCTTCGTCCTCGCCTCGAAGACGGCCACTGCTGACGCTGCGACGCCTCAACGGCGTCGATCTCCATGGGTTCAGGACCCGGCTGACTAGTCTCGGTGGGGGTTGTCCTTGCATACGACAATGTCACCACATAGTCCTCGCGTAACGCGAGGGCCAAAGCTTCTTCCAGGGTCGCGGGTTCGGCCCGCGTAAGACAGTATCGCGTCATCCCTTCGCGCATCCCGGATACGAAGACATGGACTTGGGACGCCATGTCGATCGGCTTCGTGACGATGCAAGAAGCGAGATGGCGCGTCTTCTGGACATAGTCGCGCATGGACATCTTGCCTTTCTTGAGGGAGAAGAACGTCGTCCGAACACGTGACTCGTCTTGTGGTGGTTCAAATGCGAGGCGAAGGTCACTCTGGAGTGTCTCCAGAGTCGGGAACGCGTGTTGGTCGACGACGAGCTTGCCGAGGGCCCATTCCTTGGCCTTGCCGGAGAGGCGGGATAGTAGGAAATTCACTTTGCCCGACGGTGCCTGGATTAACCTCGAGGCGATTGCGATGTCAATCTCTCTGAACCAGCGGTTCAGAGGAAGACGATCTGGGCCCGTCCCAGAATATGAAGAGGTCTCCATCTTCACGGCGTCGTTCCGTGAGGGTTGCGAGGGAGTTGATACTCGTTGCTTTGCTTCGGCGAGCTCGCGGACCATGAACTCTCGGATGGCTTGGCGATGCTGGTCGGGGTTCGCTGAGCTCAGCAGCGACGTGGCGACCACTTCTCCTGACATCGCCGCAAGGCGGTGGAGCACCTGCCGCTCGATGGACGTGCGGTGGGGGAAGGTTGCATGCTCCAGCGTCATGGCTGGAGGTCCGGCGGGCTGGTTCTCACTCATCTCGAACTTGGTCATGGGAAGGACTACAAAGTGCTACCAGGTGTAACGGGCCTGGTGTATGCCCGTCACTGACACCTAGGTGTTGGGGAAGCGTCTTGTTCTCAGTAAGACTGAGAGCTAAGTATTAAGTCCGATGTAAATTCAACTCTGATTTATTATTAGACCGGGGCGAGCCCTTAGGACTAATGTGAACCACTCAAACAAAGGTCGACAGCTGATTGGCTGAAAATGGGGACTGGCTTCCCCACCTTTCAGCCAATCAGAGGATGACGAGTCAGCACACGCTAGTCGTGTGCCGACCATGCCTACTTATGCAATATCGGAAAGATATCTAGCTACTTATGTAAATGGAGGACCCATTACACCAGAACCCAGATCCATCGTTCCCAACCGAGGTTATGCAAGTTTGGATATGAAGGAATGGGATCTGGGATGAGTGCGTGGATCTGGGTTTTACTGATGGAATTACACCTCGTGACAAGTGGAACTACTGAAATGGAGATAAGGGCGACAAGATGATGATGACGAAGATACATTACATGAAGTTACGCTGCGTTACGATAGATCTGGGTGGGTTACGACCTGCCGCAACGCTGGGCGCCGGGCTGGATCCATATCCACCCGGTGGCAGCTTCGTGAACCGCAAAATATTCAGCTCGGATCTGGCTTCGCGGTGCGTCCGTTGATACGCTTGGAGGTCGTCTTGCAGCCGATCCGTTCGCCGAACCGCCTCGTCAGCGGTCGCTAGGGCGCGATCCTTCTCCTTCTCGGGTTTGTCGAGGTGCTGATGGTGGGCTGGTGGATTCTGCTCCATGTATCCCAACTCTGCATCCGCCTGGCGCAGAGCCCCTTGGGCGCGATCCAAGCTGCCCTCGACGAGGTCCAGGTTGTAGGAGAGTCGTCCCGGTCCTGCTCCACGGCCTTGCGCTGTTCCTGGAGATCTTGGATCTCGGTTTCGGCCAGATCCACCTCGGAAGTGAGACGCTCGTTATCTTCTTCCAGGCGGGCCCGGGTGCGTGCAGCCCGATCAAGGTGTCGCTTGAGGTCTTGGATGTCGCGTGCTTGGTGGGAAACTTGGATCTGGAGTCCCTGGATCCGGTCGTCCTCCCCGGTGGCGGGATCCACTGAGCGCCGAATGTGGACAATCTCGGCATGGAGGCGGTGTAGCTCGGCGGCCTGCTCTTGGAGGTGCTCCTCGGCTCGGCGGAGATCCTGCGTCTGGAATAACGCGGCAACCTCCTGTTGCTCTTGGATTGCTGCATCGCGCGCACTCACGGCAGCTCGCAGATCCGTCGTCAGCTGATCTCGGCTCGGGGCTGCGCCTGGCACCGATGCCGAGCGAGTGTGACCCAGATCCAGCCTGGGGCTGTGAGTGGGAGGACGCTGAGGCGGGCTGTGCGGGGAATCCGACATGTCACCCGACGGGCGGAAGACGCGGAAGGAGATGTGCACGCAGTGATGCCGTTGGGCGGCAACGACTACGAGCAGGAGGCGGCTGTGGTGAAATGAATTTCAAGTTTTGGAGAGAAGGAAGTGATAGATCCAGACTGTGTCACAAATCCGCAAGACTGACGGACCTGGATCCCGACCCTGGAAACGGAGGCAGGTTATTACTGGTGGTGGATTATTACTAGCGGTGGATCTGGGCTATGGAAAGCTTTGCCAGATGCATGGAGTGTGTGAAAATAATATCCAAGGGGCCCCGAAGACGATGCAGGGCACGAAGATGCTAGATCCAAAGGTTGGAGGGATCTGATTCCTGGATCCAACCTGATTCCTGGATCTGGAGATATGCCTTGGATCTGAGACTGTGGTCTGTTGGAGGTAATCAAGAGACACACAAGGAAGATAAACAGGCCACGCAGAGTCAGTAGACAGTGATGGGAAGATAGGATCCATAGGAATGATAGGACTTTGGGATGGGACCGGACTTAACGGTAAATCAGACTCGAATTTGATTTGGACACCACACCATGCGGAGCCTCGTAGCTGCTGCCGCTACGATACATGTACGCCTTCGTTGCTCTCCGCCGCTGTCCTGGCTTCTTCGTCGACTCGGCTTCTGGCGGCACGTATCCGCTCACGCTCGCCTCACCCACCGTCAGCAACTTTGCCCTGCCACCGCTACGTCGGTGGTCGTCGCACTGGAAGAACGTCTGGGCCGGGTAGACACTTGCCTGGCCCCGAGCCGTCCGCTCCCGACACTCTTTCGCCTGCGCCTTCCTCACGCGCTTCTCGAAGCGTCGTCTTGTCCGGAACGCCAACAAGTACCCGCTGGTGTCCTCGGTCGTCTCGCCGCCCAGCTCCTTGCTCACTTCGCCGACCGTCTTCTCTAAGCGTCTTGCCTCTGCACACCCTCGAGGCCATCGACGGCCACTAGCTCCGTCTCGCCCGACTCACTGTTCACCACCGTGCCGCTTGCGCTAGACTCCGGTGTCATCGTACGCCGCTGTAATTCCACAGACTACCGGACTTTGCGTCGCAGCGACGTTCACGCCGCTTTGCCGCCTTCCTTGCCCACCGCGCCGCTTCTTCAGCCACGTCGCCTGGTCATCTCGGCTTCGCCTTCGCCTGCATGACCTTGGCCTGCTTCGTGTCACGGAGCTGCAGCTCTATCGTCATCACTTACTTCAAGCCAGGAGACGGCGTCTCGTTCCCGCCACCCCCAGCACTTAACACTTCATCCACACTCTTCCTGGCAGCAGCACTGCCGTGCACCGCCATTACTGTTCGCTGCTCTTTCTCGCCGAGCATCAGCGTGATCACCGACTCCATGTTCACGACCACATGCTCGCCGTCGCTGTGCGCCACGTCCTCGTTCGCACTCAAACTGTCCACGACCGCACCCGTTGTCATCGCGACCGGGTCCGTAGCCTCGAGCTCGTCCGTACCACCCATGCTGTCGGCCAACTCACCGTCCTCACTGTCGCCCACCATCGTCTCGTCACTGTCGACGACGATGGTCGTCGTCTCCGTCGTCACCTCCGGAGCGCCGTCTTCAGTCTCCCCCTCGCTCTCATCCGCGAAGTTCACGCGACGCCCGCCGCCACGGCGCACCGTGCTTGGGTCCAGCGTCGCCGCTCCGCCATCCCCAGTCTGTAGTCCCCCGTCAGCGCTGTTCCTCGCGCCGACGTTCTCTTCCACGTCTTCCCCGATCGTGGCCACCACGCCGCCGACATGCACCGTGTGCCCCACGACCACCTGCGAGCATCGTGATCTCTGGCCAACGGCTCCATCTCCGTCGACCACTGCTCTGTCTTCATCCGCCAAGCCGGCGTGCTCGTCCCGCACCAGCACCACCGCTTGTACTTGTCCATTACGTTCCTCAGAACGCACCGGGGAGGTGGTGCGTTCTCCGCCTTGTTGCACACGCCATTCCTCTTCTTGGCGTGCACGCCGTCATCCTCGCCGTCTTCGTCCCGAGTGAGAGCGAGCTGTTCTGATCCATCCCCGTATCTCTTCAGCGAGCGGTAGGGTGGGGTACCCTATGCCCGCCGCGCGTTTCCCGAAGCGTCGGTGCTTTGGTTGCCCGCACCGCCTTTCTGATCCCCTACCGGGCTGTTGTCCTACAGGTCGGCGCGCTTCAGCTCGCACTCCACCGCATAACGCCCCATCTCATGGCAGTAGTAGCACAAGACGTCTTCCTTCGACCGTGACACCGCTGCTTGCTGCTGCGCCCTCGATGCCTCGTAGAGTTGGTGGATGCGTAGACGCTCCTCCCGCGTCCTCAACGGCCCTTTTGCGTTGTAGCCGCCACCTTGCTGCCCTTGGCCTCCGTGGCCTCCAGGGGGGATCCTCAAAATCTGCGAGATTGCTAGATCCAACTTCCCAACAGCGCCCGGACACCGACTAACGGAGGGGGTACTCCGATGATCCGTGATCAGTGCTGAACTCCTCACCTTGTGTACCCGTCGGTAGGGCTGGATCTTGCTCCTCTGGTAACTTCTGAAGAGCCCAAGTGTTGAAGTAGGAACGTCTTGGCGAGACGCGGGGATCCGGTGGAGCAGCGCGGAAATCTTCACTCTGCTCGCGGTTCTTGGTCCAGATCAAGTGATTCCCGACTTGGATCTGGCGGCCTGGATCTGGATCCGGCCGAGTGGTTGCCTTGTGGTGTGTTGTAGGCCCTTGTTGCGACTTGGTAGGTCGCCCTTTGTCGTACTTGCCGCTTCCTATAGCAGGATCAGGGTAGTTGAGAATCACGGATCACCCGGCCAAGTAGTTAACTCCGGGTGATCTGGGATCTGCATTTGTAGGGAGTTCACTAGGAAGGTTGATCTGGCCAATATATTATCCAGATTATTCAACCGACACTAGATCTGCTACCCAGTACCTTGCTGTTTCTTGGTGGGCCAATGTCGATCCCGATTCCAGGCGAAGGCGAAGGCACTTGCGTTGTCCAAGGCAAATTTGAGTCTGATTTATGGTTATGTCCAATCCTATCCCAAAATCCTATCACCCAATCCGAAGTATCTTCCCATCTGTACCTGCTGGCTCTACGGACCACCTCTACCTTCACTGCATCGTCGCTTGTTCCCTCCGTTGAGCTGTAGCCGCCAGATCACCCACTGAGTCCCAGATCCGCCAGATCCGCCAGATCCCCAGATCCCCAGATCACCAGATCCTCAGATCCCCAGATCCCCAGATCCAGATCCACCTGATTCCCAGATCCAGATCCACCTGATTCCCAGATCCAGATCCGCTGATCTCCGAAGTGCCTTGATCTGGGTCGGTCTGCGTTGATCTGGGGTCCCTGTGCTGTTGCGACCTCCTTTCCTCACTTTCCTTGTCTTAGCCGTCTACCAGAGGCTTGGATCCGCCCTGGCGTACGGGATCCGGATCCAGATCCACATGGGTACATGTGATCTGGATCCACCTCTCCCAAATCCGCTTGATCCACGCTGATCCTCGCTGATCTTGAGTCCTTCGGTCGTCGCATACTCCTTTCTCCACTTCACTCGCCATTGCCACCTCTCAGACGCCCAGATCCGCATGGGTGCATGTGGTCTGGATCTGGATCCACATGGGTACATGTGATCCAGATCCCACCGTCCCTGATCTGGGTTAACTTGTCTTGATCTGGGGTCCTTCGGCTGGCGTAAGCTCCATCCACCGCTTAGCGTATCCTAGTCATCCCTCAGAAGCTCAGATCCGCCTGGGTACAGGTGACCCGGGTTTGGATCCACATGGGTACATGTGATCTGGATCCAACCACTTCCGATAGTGCGGATCTGGCCCTCTGCCGTATGTAGACGTCTTCTGTGTCATCTTGTAGTATTTCCAGTAGTCTCCCTTTGACGCCACACACATCTCATCTGATAGCCTCGATCCACCCGCATCACCAGATCCCCTCGATCTGGCTTCTCGGGTGTCACTTCCGCGGTATAGTGACTCCATCAGGGTCCATCTTTTTGCCGATTGCTCCCAATCACCCCTTTCCCGGAATTCGCTTCTCCACAATCGCCTCCTGCGCGTAGTTGTTGCCGCACAACGGCATCACTGCGGGCACCTTTGATTTCTGCCCACTGGCGCGCTAGTGTTCCCCATGTCCGGCCCCTAGCGCAAGTCGTCTGGCCAACGCCCGGATCCAAGCGCTCCGCGTAACCGCCCGGATCTGGATCCACCCGATCTAACTGCTCCGACCGGCGCCACGCCTGAAGAACTCCGTCGCTTGAACCGGGCCCTCTCTACTCGCTCGGTCCAGCTCGTCGCGGATCTTCGAGCAGCTACGGCGGCCCGCGACACGGCCGAGCGTCAGCGGACCCAGATCTCCCGAACGCTGCTTCAGCAGACTCACGAACTGCGTGAGTTGGAGCGCCTTTATAAGAATCAAGGCGATGAACTCCAACGTCTCCGCTCTGAGGTCTCCGGCCTCCGTTCCGCCAGCAGCGACGTGAGTGGGGACCATGCCCTGCAGATCGCGGGTCTGCAAAGCCAGATCACGCGGCAAACTGCAGAGATCCAAGATCTGGGACGTCGGGTCGCTCGGCTCACGCAGGAGCGAGATCGACTTCGCGACAACAATGACCATCTCGCGAGTGAGGTAGAGTTGGCTGGCGCCGAGATCCATAATCTCCACGAGGAGCAGAGGTCTCTGGACAGGCAGATCGACCACGCCCAAGACGCGCGTGAATTAGCCGAGAGTGTCACGATCCGAGCGCAAGAGGCCCTCTACCACGCTGAGGACGCCTTACATGAGCGAGATCAGGCGGCCCGCGTTGCTTCCGCCCCAGATCAACTGGTGCAGGAGCGAGATCGCCTCATCCAAGAGCGGGATAGGGCCCACGCTGCATCCACCGAGGCTGACTGTCGCTTGGGGATCACCATCGACGAGCTGCATGGCATCCGGGTGCTTCTCCGGCAGACACAGGCCGATCTCAACACCTCTCGATCCACCCAAGCTGCAGCCACTGCGGATCTGGTAAGCACCGTGGAGGATCGGGACAACGCTATACTGGACGCAGATCACGCACGATCTGAGCTCGAGGATCTCCGTACGTTCCTCCGTCTTGGCTTGAAACTCCTTGGCCGTGAACTGACGCATATCTGCCGCACAGGGGCGAGTTTGGACACTGCTGAGCGGACTGTGGGTCTGCTTGAGAGCCAGATCCATCAGATCCGGGAGCAACATGAACGCCTTCAGCTGGATCATGACACTCTACAACGGAATCGCAATGCTCTCCGCTTGGAGCATGACGTCGCTCTCCAACGTCTGGCGATCGTGGTTACTGCAGTAGGTGCACGGCCTCTCCCCTCCGACGAGTTGGGAGATCTGGCGGCTTTGCTCCGCACACTTCGCGAGCTGCCTCAGCCTCAAGGAGATCGCCAGAGCGCCGGCGAGGTCCCAGATCAGCCCGCCTCAGAGCATTTGCCCGATGAAGCAGCCAAGCGCCCAGATCAGGAAGAGAAGCGTCCCAAGAGAAGTGGCGAGATCTCGGATCCGGAGCCCTCGAAACGTGCTCGCCGTGACTCCACTGCGGGGAATCGCGATTCAGCACGTCCAAGCGAGCGCCCACTCCGATCCGTGCCTAACCAGGGGGCCAAGAGTTCCGACGTCGAGATGGCTAAAGATCAAGCAGGATCGGAACCAGCGCATCATCTGGATCAGGACGATCTGGCTGAAGAAGGCCAAATCGACGATGACGGTGGCTTCGTAGATGACGACGAGGACGAACCCTGAGAAAATCACGGCAACCAGGCGGCCGAAGATGCGGACGACGAGAAAGAGGAGGAGGAAGGCGAGGATACCAGCGGGACTGGCGGCAACAACGATGATGAAGAGGAGGACGAAGAAACCACCCAGATCACAAACGAGTTGCTTGAAGTCCAGACTCTGCAGGCGATGGCTCAATCCCGATCCGCCGAGCGTCGTCGTCAGCACGCGTCTCCCCGGCGTGGACCTGTGATCGGTGGATCCGGTGGACCCCCGGATGATGATCCTGACGATGACGAGGTTCCTGGTGCCAACCTGGATCCGGATCCGCGAGGGCCAAACCCAGCCCCGGCTAATCGGCGTCGTCCCGCCCGTAATCCACTAGCACCCGTCGTTCCATTCGGATCTGAGGCGCAATGTGTCCCTGGACGAGCACAACCTCGGATCTTGATCCAGGCGGACGTAGATCCCTGGATCTCAGACGAGCTCGACAACAAGACCCTCGCTGCAACGCGGATCTAGGCGCCGTTCCCTGTCCTGCCGATTCAGCTGGGCAGGATCTTCCCTTATTTCGAGTTGGCAGAAGATCGGCCTCAAGTCGCTGACACCGACTTCTGCTGGGAGCTGATCACGGAGAACAACGTACGAGTTCTACTAGCCACGCGTCCCTGGGAAGTTCTCGAGAACTCAGATGGCGCGATCTCGTTTGAGACGGATGTTGGTGGCCGGCTTGGACTCGCGATCCGGCAATACCAGAGTTACGAAAGGCAAATCGTCAAGCCTACTGGGAATCCACGCACTCTTTCCCGATCTTACCGGCATCGGCGAAGGCTTATCCCTGGCTGACAGTGTATCACAAGGAGCGCAACAATCGCAGATCGCACGCCGGGAACCGCTGGAAGGGGTTTCTGCAGGTCTTGATAGTGGCCATGCAGGAGGGGTGGTGTGATCTGGACATCCTGTTGGATTCCTTCTTCCTCCACTTCCCCCGCCGCCACGAGTCCGTGATCTGGTATCCGGGATATGAATCTCGTCAGACCAATATCAAGAACCGTCGTCTCAACCGCCCCGAGCCCACAGATCTGTTGGAGGCTCTTGACGAGTGTAACGGTGCTGACTCGTGGCGCAACCACTACCGCGACAGCCCTCAAGATCACCCAGCGCGCCAGATCGCGCGCCTCACCGACAAGTTCTTCGGTGTCCACACTGCTGACGCTGAGTAGGGGCCGGACCCTTCCGAGTCGCCTTGGATCTTGGCCGGATCCACTACCCAATCGTTGAAGTCTCCCCTGTCTAGGCCAGATCCAGCTTGCATGTCTTATTTCTTTCACCAATACCGCTTTTGCCATATCGACATGTTCCACCCTCGATCTTAGGTCGGTCATTCGTCGTCTTGGTTAGCTTGCACTGCTTCACATTGTCCTCACGTCAGATCCGGATCCACCTCATTCAGACATATTCCAATTCGCTTCGGATCCGGATCCACCTGATCCAGCTCCACTTCAGATCCGGGGTCACGTGATCTGTCCCTCCTTGCATCGGATCCACGTAGTACGGGTAGCGAAAGACCTGAATCAGCTTGATCCGGATCCACTCATCCCAGATCCGTTTGACCGAGATCCATATGCGCCAGATCCACCTGATCTTCGGCGTCTCGGCTTTGAGTTGTCTTGAGTGATCTGGGACCTTAGGCGAGCATTATCACCGTACCAGTCTTCAGTTTGCCAATATCTGACGCACACAACGCCAGATCTCCACATGCAATATACATCACCCATCCCATTAATCTGCAGCCACCCTGCAGATCCTTCTTCCAACACACCGCTGGAGTGACCAACTCACTCCAGCTGATCCCTGTCTCACTATTCCTCGTGAGACTGCATCACGCCAAACCGGTTCCGATTTGCCCGATCCCGCAAGAAATCGTGGAGTATCGCACCGCAATTGAGGTCTGTCTCATCGGTCCATGTCGGTTCGTCGTACCCTCTCCAATGCACCAAGAATTCCCTGTAGATCCGGCCATAACGAGTTCATTTTCCTGTTCTCATGTCTGTAATCTTCTCCACCTCGTATTCGTCCTCGTCCAGACCTTGGATCCAGCTATCTTCAGGCAGCAGGGCTTCATCGAAATCAAGACGATCTGTATCCTCGACTGTCAGCCGGATCTGGGGGCGATCTGGGAATGTCTTCACCAGCTTGAGCCTGAGCAAGAGGCGGTACTCTGTACCCGCCAACTCGATCCGAGCTGCATATTCGCCGATCTTCTCCGCCACACGGAATGGGCCGTGCCACAGGTGCGCCAACTTCCGAGTATATCCTTCTTTGACGCGATCCAGGAATAACCAGACACGGGATCCGACCTCGATCTGGTGCGGGTGCACTCCTTCGTTATGATGGTCTGCCCGATCCGAGATCGCCTCTCGCAACTTCTCATTGACTTGCTCCCGTGCCTGTTGGTAATAGCGCTGGATCTGGTATCTCCGCCTCCGAGGATCTCGATCGTGACGTCGAGTGCTGCCTAACGGGATCGTCGCCTCCAAGGTGGATCTAGGATCCCACCCATGTACCAGGTAGAACGGGGTTTCCCTCCGGATCCGATCCTGAGCAGTGTTGATCGCGAAGGTAAGCCGTTCCGCGTAATCATCCCAATCACGCTGATCCAGATCCTGCACGTACATCTTGAGTGCCCTGATCGCTGTTTGCACCATGCGTTCGGCCGTGCCGTTGGCCTGGGGGCGGTAAGCCATAGTGGTGCGCTGTCGTTGTCCTAAGATCCGGTTGAACGATCTGAAGAAGTCGGACATAACCCTGGCTCACGGTCGTGCCGGATCACTTCGCTGGCGCCGAATCGCCTGAGCACGCACTCCTCGTATGACTCCGCGATCGTTTGTGCCGTTCTCGAGGTGCTAGCTTTGGCGATCACATACCCTGTGAACAGATCCACTCAGATCAGCAGCTCCGTGTTACCTTTGTAGGACTTGGGCAACGACGGGATGTGATCCATGGCTATGATCTGGAACGGGTAGATTGCCTGGATGTTACCGGGTGACTCACCCTGGATCCGGGGTCGCCCCTTGCCCGTCTCGCAGTCCACGCACTCTCCGACATATTGCTGCACGCTCCGATAGAGACCTCTCCAGTGGAAGTGATCTCGGATCTTCTGATACGTGCGTCCAATCCCTTGGTGGCCACCTTCCAGACTCGCGTGATAGTGATGCAGAACATCCTGTTGGAGTGTCTCCGGAATCACCAATCGCATCAGTCCATCTCGATCCGCCTCCGATTTACTCGTAGGATGGCAGCAGAACAGCAGAACACTCAGATCCACTTCGTAATACATGCTAATGTTGCCATAGGATCTGGCCTCATCCTGCGTCAGATCTAGCGCCGCCCCGACCAAATACTTCTTCAGCCCGGAGATCCACGCCTCCTCGTCCTGAGCTTGCCGGATCCGATCGATCATCAGTTCTCTCACTACCGCTTCTTGTAGGACGGTAGGTGTAGATCTGGATCTAGCCTTCGAGCTGGTGATTGCTGCCGAAACTCGAGCGACCGAGTCGGCCTCATTCTTCCTAACCACCAGGATCTCGTGCAGTCGATTCCGTGTGACCAGATCCTGCGGATCCGACTCATCGTCGACCAGGATCCCGCCTTGTCGTTGGAGCGCGGCGCTCGCTAGACTATCAGCGCTACCGTTCCAGCCGCGCTTGACGTGTATCAGCTCGTGATCGGGCCAGATCCGCAGCCGATCTAGGGCTTTTGCCTTAGCAGTGTGAGCCCTGGTGCTTTGCAGTCGATCTCACCTCTCACTTGGCGGATCACCAGGTTTGAGTCGCCACAGATCACTAGCCTGCGCCGATCTTCTCCCTCGAGTAGGTCCATACACAGCAGGAGGCCGTGGTACTCGGCTTCGTTGACAGTCAACCCTTCAGCATAGCCGGATCTAGCTTTTACCACACTCCACTCGGGCAGCTTCCATAGGATCGCGCTGTAAGCGCCTCCACCACGTTTGACGCGGGCGGATCCGTCGAAGCTGACCACAAAAAGCTCTTCATCTAGCCGTACAGTCGGGATCGGTACTTGGATCTGGCGCCTGGGTTCCTTCTTCGGCGCAATCGCTATCAGGGCCTGATCCACTTGTGATCTGGGTGAGATGCTGGCGGCGATCGCCCCCAGGATCTCGTCTTCGCCCTTGGTACACTTGACGATCTCTAGCGTCCACGGAGAGAGCAGGGCGGCCCACTGCCCTAGGCATCCTTGATCTGAAGAGCCACGCCAGTGTGGAGTACCTGGTCAGGACTTTGATCGGGCGGCCCACCAACATATTATAACCCAGATCCAGGATCCGCAGCAACGCAAACACCTCCTTCTCGGCAATCCCATAATTGAGTTCATTGGACTTCAGCGTGCGGCTTACGAAGGTAACCGGATAGTGGATCCCATCATGTTCCTGCATCAGGGCTACCGAGATCGCCCAATCATTTGCATACACCACCACTACTGGTTGTAGACCAGAGTTGAAGTGACGCAGGATCGGAGTCGAGGCAACCTTGCTCTTCAGCTTAGCAAACGCCCGGTGAGCTCGGATCCAGCGGGAATCGATCTCGCCCAGACCACCCAGGCCCAGATCGCCTGTCTTCAGACTATGAGAGCTCGGATCGGGTATCTCCGGATTACGTGCTTCCAGATCCGGTATCACCAGATCAGGATATCCCGATGCTTGGAGTTCCAGCGCTGATCTGGGGGCTTCGCCTCCGTGTAGAGTCGACGCAACGCCGCTGGGGTGCAGATCACTTGGTTGTGAGGTCTCACCAATCGTGGATCCAAGATCACCAGTTCCCAGATCCTGACCCGGTGATCCGATGTGATCTGGGGTGGGCTGATCCAAGTGTGCCCTGATCTGGGCCCGAGCTTCCGCCTTTGACATCGCGACGAAGTCCACCTCTCGCAGCTCATACAAGATCGCAGCGTAAATGGCATAATCCTCGATAAACCGACTGTAATAATTTAAGCTTCCGAGGAACGACTGCATTGATCTGAGTGATCCCGGGAACGGCAAGTCCACCAAGGCAGATAGATCCTTGGGATTCGCCTCCAGGCCTGAGTTGGATACCTTATGGCCTAGATATTCCACCTTGGCTTTGCCCCAGAAGCTCTTCACCACGCTATTCGAGATATTCCATCCGTCACACGCCTCCAGCAGATCGTCCACCCGTTCACACAAGTGATCCCACGATCTGGCGGTCACCAAGATGTCGTCAATATAAGATCTACGTCCCAACACCGAAGGCTTGATCGAACTCTCCCGATCACTACTTGCCGGGTGCAGATCAGCTCGATATGCGCTAGATCTGGATCTACTCATATCTGATCCGGACCGGCCCGATCTGGGATCGCCCGATCCGAATCGGCCGGATCCGGGCTTACCAGATCCAAGTCCGTCGGACCTAGGTCCACTTGATCTGGGGGAATGCTGGGTCGTACTCTCCAGATCACCACTCATCCGGCATCGACAAGCTCGAACTTCGTCAGATCCGGGTCGACCAGGCCGAACAGCTCCAGATCCAGATCGGGCAGATCCAGATCCGCCCGATCCGGGCTTGTCGACTTCGCTTCCGTCCAAGCCAGCTCCCGTTGGTCTAGGCGAAAGACCACTTGAATTGTCCAGATCACCATGCTCCGGGGCAAAATCTGTTCGATCGTCGTCGGATCCGGATCCGCTTTTGTCAGATCGCGGGATCCAGGTGAACCCATATAGCGCATTATCGAGCATCCGCTGGTAGATCTGGGGGGCGTTCTTCAAGCCAAATGGCATACGATTCCACTCGAACAGACCGAACGGGGTGATGAAGGCAGAGATCGCACGAGCCCGATCTGTCATGGTCACCACCCAAAATCCGCTTGCCATGTCGAGAGAGCAGTACCAAAGTACCTTGTCCAGATCTTCGAGCAGGTCGTTGATCAGGGGCATTGAGTAGATCATCAGCCTAGTTAGACTGTTAACCAGTCGATAATCAATGCACAAACGTATATCTACGCCGTTTTTCTTGATGATCACCACAATTGAGGAGGCCCATGGCGAGATCGAGGCCTTGATGATCTGAGCTCCGAGCAACCCCTTGATCAGATCTGACAGCTTCTCGCGAAACTGAGGCGCAACCTTACGCACACGCTGGGCAATGGGCCTCGCGTCGCCCACATCAATATCACAAACTACGCCACGGGCGGCGGGGGGCAACGCAATGCCTTTGCCGATCAGCAGGTGTCGGCGCTTCCAGATCAACCTGCGTAGGCGCTCGATCTCCTCCGGTGAGTTGATCTCCGGATCGCCCACTTGTATGTCCTCGATCTTCACGTCTGCCGTCCCCACCGTGACTTCAGGCAGCACCGCCATCTCGGCTTCGACGTCTTCTGCATGCAAATCGCCACTCTCATGGATGCAGACTTGCTCGTCCTCGACCGGATCCGAGCCAGCCTGATCTGCATTAAGCGGGTTTGTAGCGGCCGTCGAGCCCGATGCTTGGTTGGCCTCCTGTCTCATTCCGCCGTGTAGTTCCCTGCCCTTTCCCGCTTGGTCATCACTTGATGCGTGTGTGCCAGCTGGATCCGCGTCCTGTCCCTTATCACCATATGTCAGATTTGCAGATCCGCCCCCTGTCTCTGGGTGATTACTACCCTGATAACTCTCCGATAGGACAACGGGCTGATCCGCCTGTCCCACGCCAGCTGGATCTTCAGCACCTTGCGCGTCCAGCGTCGGATCTTGATCGGTGGGCACCTCGCCTGGTCCCGTCGATGGATCTGGGGATGGCAGGTCCTCGGCGGCTTGCTGCGGGTCCTGATCTGGCCTGGGCATGTCCGCTAGCGCATGATCTTGGTCATCTGACGTCGTTGTCGCCTTCAGCGCCCAAATCCTGGGGGGTTCGCACACACTGTCTGGCACCACCTTCGGATCTGGCCGTCTTGTCGCCAGACCGCCCCGGCCACACCCACCACCGGGTGATTTGGCTTCAACTGGGGTGATCTGGGCTTGCGACGGCTCGGGGACCACCTCCCACTGCATGGCGAGCGTCGAGCACCCGGGCGCCGCTGCGGTTGGGACTCCTTGTGCTCTGTCGCCCACGGCGAGACCTGGATCACCCTGGCCTGGTCCCGTCGCGTCCTCGGTGTCGAGATCCGCGCTCTTGCAGGTCTTGGGCAGCCTCGCCGACTGTGGATCTGAAGGTTCCACGGATTGTAAGGCTTGGAGGTACAGTGTCTCAGCAGTCACCTGGGGCACATCACCCTGGACCGCCTGCGCATGTGGATCTGGTTGTGGTTTGTTCCGACAGCTCTCCCGGCCCTGCGATCTAGTTTCAACGGGCTGCGCCCGTGGCAGATCCGGCCTCCGCAGTATCGCGCGCGGCACAGGGTACTCGGGGCGCTCAACCATCGGCGGCGGCGGGGTCCGTGGGGGATCTGCCTTCGCGGACCCGGCTTCAGTGGTGGCCTGCAGGGCGAGATTCTGCCACTCCAAGTAGCGGCGGGATCCGACGGTCACGAAGCCCTGCAGCCGCGGGATCCGGTCGCCCGCGAGCCACATGCCAATCCGCTCGTCGCGACACAGCACCAACTTCTTCTCACCGACGTTGGTGATCTGAAGGTATTGTGTCTTGCCTGGTCCTTTGGCCACGGTCGGCACCCACAGATCTCCGCGTGTCACCCACAGCTTGTCTTGATCCGATGTCTGCAGGCGCAGCGGAAGCTCGACGGACTCTCCGGCACCCAGCTGCAGGTGCTGATCCAGCCTCACGAGCCTAGCCTTGTCATTGTAGAGCTGTCGCCTTCCGCTGAGCTGGATCCGGACCTCGTCGGGCAGGCAGAGTGATCCATCGGCCAGATCCAGCCGGATCCCGGCCGGGACCATGAAGTCCATGTCCAGGATAGCTTCTTGGCCAGATAGATCACCTACCCAGATGTCGAAGATATACACCAATGATCCTGCTAAGGTAATCTTGATCCGAGTTCTTCCTTCCGTTGTGTAGACATTATCACCGATTCCAACGCATTCTTGACTCTGGCTCCTGTCGATGTAGCACCCAACCTTACGAGCAAAGGCGGTGTCCAAGATGGACACCTCGGCACCTGTATCGAGGAGTAAGATCGCTTTCTCATTGTTGATCTTGCCGGTGATCTTGGCTTGTCGGAACCACTTACCCGGTGAATGTTGCTTCCAGTATCTCCTGGAAGGAGATCTGGCGACTCCGGATCACCGGATCGTCGATAGGCATCGACGCGTCCGGATCTGGGCGTCTGGGATGTGGTATCCTCTCCATCCGCGGGCCGGAACCACAGATCTGGATCCTGTTGCTTCCAGTATCCCTGCGGCACCTCCGGATCCAGATCCACGGTCACGGTCGCGTCGGATCTGGCAAAGTCGTCGACTTGATAGAGACTTGAGACCACAGCAGTACGTTTCTCATGTAGATCACGTGTATTACCTTGTAGATCTGGTCGCTTGCTAACTTGATCTACCGATGTCTTGTTCACAAATGCATAGATGCAATACCTAGAACGCTCGGCTCGTACCGGATTCCAACCCGGCGAGCGTCCTAGTTTAACATCTTATCGGCTTTCTCTGGTAGCATCCCCGCGTGCTTGGTCGGGTTGTACCACTGGCGGATCCAGTTGTAGAACTCCTCCATTGGGCACTTGCCCATGTCGTGGAGCTCCCCGCACCCGCGGCACACGAAGAGGCAGTGATCTGCCGGGTGGCCTCTCTTGCCGCACTTCTGGCAAGTCAAGCGCCTCCAGCATCCAAGCTCCGTGTGCCTCCGGGATCCGCAGTGCGAGCAGCGACTGTGATCGGATCCGTCGGCATGGACTCTGGATCTGTGGTCACGAGGCACTTGATCTGCTGAGCGGCGTTCCAGTTGGCCCCGATCTAGGGTGTTCGACACATTCTCGGCTTGTGGGGGTTGTTCACCGCCCGCAGCCATGTAGATCCGGCGGTAATCGTCCCCGTCCGAATCAGATCCGTCTGAACTTGAGTCGGATCCGGAGTCGGGGGCCTGGATCTGGACCGCTCGCACATGTTTCGCTGGGACTGCCGGTGCGGGCGTCACTGAGGCCTTCTGCCGGTACTTGCTGGATCCAAATGCAGACTTCTTCATCCGGTTCTTCGCTCGATCCAGCGCGCGCAGGACTTCTTCGAGCTCGTCCGCATCTGGAAGTCGTAGCAGCGTCAGCCGATCGGCCAGATCCTGATCTCCCAAGGTTTCAATGAAGTGATCCACATGTTCGCGCTTCTCTTTGGGTCCACCGTCCTTGATCTTGAGTCTTGCACGTAGTCCAGCGACATTCAGCCGGTGCAGGTACTCCAGCGCAGACTCATCAGATCGCTTGCGAGCATGGTAATACTGGCGGGCTACCGAGATCCCGAACCCACAGTACTGGATCTGGAAGCTGCGGAGCAGCTCCGACCACTTGTTGCGTGTGGATCGGGGTAGTTGCCGGTACCAGTTCCTCGCTGATCCAGACAACAGATCCGCGAAGGTCAAGCACTTTTCTCCGTCGGATGCTTGATCGCGTAGGAACGCCGACTTCACCTTGCCAACCCACGCTCTCGCGCGATCTTCGTCCTGGTCTTTACCAGAGAACTCCTTGAGATCAGATATCGCCGAGATCCGGACGCGTTGGATCATGGTGGATCCGGTGGATCCGGCTGTGGTTGTGGCGACAGCGGCGCGGCTCGGTGTCGGGAAGTCGAGCTCGTCGGGATCGTACTCCCAATGAGAGTGATCTGGATCCGGCGACTCGGTGGACTCCATGTCGACGTCCTGTGATCCAGGGTTCTGGATCGCTTGGGGTGTCGGCGTCTGTTGCTCCCTCAGGAAGCGGCTCATCGCGGCTTGGAAGTAGGACTCCAGCCTGCCAGTCGATTCGTCGGAGCCGGATCCGGTCGCCGTGGTGGCTCGATCTGTCTGCTTAGTCGTCTGCTTCCTGGATCCAGATCGGGGGTGATCTGGGCGCTGGGCCTTGGCTCGAGCTTGGAGCATTGATGCGCCAGACGGTCCGAGCGACATACGTCGTGGTTCCGATGAAGTGTTGGATCCAGCTTCCGCGGCAGACACGAAGGGCGATGACGTCCGGCAGCTTGTCGAGTCGGCCTTGGTGGATGCTGATCCGGGATCTGGGACCATCGGCAACGATGTCGCCGGGATCTCACCCACCAAGACCCTCAGCTTGTCGAAGAGACCGTGAGTCGAGGCTTGAATCTGGTCCAGATCCAGATCGGAGAGATCGTTCGGATCAAACTGTCCCGCCACAAGTCCGGTCTCCTTCAGCAGATGCATCAGGTTCTTCGCCGCGACCAGCTTGCTGTCCGCCGTCGCGGGAGCTGCGATGGGGCCTTGAAGGTGTCCGATCTGCTTCAGATCCAGGATCCGCATCACTGGATCTTGGACGATGGAGTCACGCAGCTCTGCACGGCGGAACGCGAACTCCAGAGCGGCTTCCGACCATCCCGATCCGGGATCCTTGGGGTCTTCTTCGTCCAGATCCGGGGCCTTCATCCTCCTCCGCGCCGCCGATGTCTTCGGCTGGTCTTGATCCAGCGGCTTGGGCAGTGGAGGAGTGTAGGGAAGTTGCTCACGTTTGAGCTTAACCGGTGAATCAGCAAATGTATACCGATTTGTGCCAGCCTTGGTTTGTTTTGTTGGTGGATCTAGACTCACGTCTAGATCCACCGGGGTCCCCGAAGGGACCTGGGGAGGAGGTTGAGGTTTGTCTTCCAGATCCGGATCCGGATCTGCCTCTCTTCCGTCGACAGAGGTCCTCCCAGCACTCTGTCGATCCGTGGGTCTTGCTTCATTCAGCGGCGTCGTCGTCGATCCCAACTCCGATGACGCCTGGTCCCCTTGTTCCATCTTCACTTGAACTTCTTCTTGGGACTCACGGTGAAATCCCGAGTCACCAGAAGATCCGGGCACGCGCACCATTGTGGTGTAGCGGGATCAGCAAAATCTGCGAGATTGCTAGATCCAACTTCCCAACAGTGCCCGGACACCGACTAACGGAGGGGGTACTCCGATGATCCGTGATCAGTGCTGAACTCCTCACCTTGTGTACCCGTCGGTAGGGCTGGATCTTGCTCCTCTGGTAACTTCTGAAGAGTCCAAGTGTTGAAGTAGGAACGTCTTGGCGAGACGCGGGGATCCGGTGGAGCAGCGCGGAAATCTTCACTCTGCTCGCGGTTCTTGGTCCAGATCAAGTGATTCCCGACTTGGATCTGGCGGCCTGGATCTGGATCCGGCCGAGTGGTTGCCTTGTGGTGTGTTGTAGGCCCTTGTTGCGACTTGGTAGGTCGCCCTTTGTCGTACTTGCCGCTTCCTATAGCAGGATCAGGGTAGTTGAGAATCACGGATCACCCGGCCAAGTAGTTAACTCCGGGTGATCTGGGATCTGCATTTGTAGGGAGTTCACTAGGAAGGTTGATCTGGCCAATATATTATCCAGATTATTCAACCGACACTAGATCTGCTACCCAGTACCTTGCTGTTTCTTGGTGGGCCAATGTCGATCCCGATTCCAGGCGAAGGCGAAGGCACTTGCGTTGTCCAAGGCAAATTTGAGTCTGATTTATGGTTATGTCCAATCCTATCCCAAAATCCTATCACCCAATCCGAAGTATCTTCCCATCTGTACCTGCCGGCTCTACGGACCACCTCTACCTTCACTGCATCGTCACTTGTTCCCTCCGTTGAGCTGTAGTCGCCAGATCACCCACTGAGTCCCAGATCCACCAGATCCCCAGATCCGCCAGATCCGGATCCGCCTGATTCTCAGATCCAGATCCGCTGATCTCCGAAGTGCCTTGATCTGGGTCGGTCTGCGTTGATCTGGGGTCCCTGTGCTGTTGCGACCTCCTTTCCTCACTTTCCTTGTCTTAGCCGTCTACCAGAGGCTTGGATCCGCCCTGGCGTACGGGATCCGGATCCAGATCCACATGGGTACATGTGATCTGGATCCACCTCTCCCAAATCCGCTTGATCCACGCTGATCCTCGCTGATCTTGAGTCCTTCGGTCGTCGCATACTCCTTTCTCCACTTCACTCGCCATTGCCACCTCTCAGACGCCCAGATCCGCATGGGTGCATGTGGTCTGGATCTGGATCCACATGGGTACATGTGATCCGGATCCCACCGTCCCTGATCTGGGTTAACTTGTCTTGATCTGGGGTCCTTCGGCTGGCGTAAGCTCCATCCACCGCTTAGCGTATCCTAGTCATCCCTCAGAAGCTCAGATCCGCCTGGGTACAGGTGACCCGGGTTTGGATCCACATGGGTACATGTGATCTGGATCCAACCACTTCCGATAGTGCGGATCTGGCCCTCTGCCGTATGTAGACGTCTTCTGTGTCATCTTGTAGTATTTCCAGTAGTCTCCCTTTGACGCCACACACATCTCATCTGATAGCCTCGATCCACCCGCATCACCAGATCCCCTCGATCTGGCTTCTCGGGTGTCACTTCCGCGGTATAGTGACTCCGTCAGGGTCCATCTTTTTGCCGATTGCTCCCAATCACCCCTTTCCCGGAATTCGCTTCTCCACATAACTTCTGTGCGTAGGTTCGCCTCGCTGCTGCCTACGAAGACGAAGCCTCACCACCACCTCTGGATTCGACCTCTTCACCATGTACCGGTCCTTCAACAACCGCCTCAAGTTCCCGAACGTCTGGTCTTCACGACTCACGAAGGAGTCCTCCACCGTGTCGAACCATTGCAGCGCCTCACCCTCGAAGCTCGCCACCATTTCGAAGAACACCTCATGCTCGCACCACTCGGTGTGCAGGATCGCGGCCTGGCGGCGAAGCTCGTTCTTCACCGCCTTCAACCACGCCTTCACCGTGAGCTTGAGCTCGTCAAGCCCCTTGAACTTCGGCAGTCTCGACTTCTTCTCCCGCTCCCGATCGCGGTAAATCTCCGTCAGTGTTGGTGGTGCCGCTGTTGCCGCAGGTGCTGGCGGACCTGGAGGAGCCGGCAGAGCTGTTCCCGTTCCCGCTCGCGCTGCCGTGCTACCTCCAGTCGCTGCTGCCGCCAGACCCGTCGCCTTCGACGCGCCTTGCCACCGCCACCTCCATTACGTCCATCCGTACTACCAGCGTTGTCCCCAGTTCCCGTACCGGAGTCCGCCACGCTCACCATGACGACACCGCCGTCGTCGTCATCATCGCCGCCGCCGTCTCCAGTCCTCGGCGTGCGTCCAGTCGAGACCCGGACGTTCGCCGACGTTGCCACAAGGTCCCCGTCCGTTCCACTAATCAGCGTCGCGGCAGGCGCAAGCTGCACTCACTTCGCTGCCTCGCGAGCCGCTTCCGATGCCACCGCCTCGGCCTGCGCAGCACGTCGACCAGTTCGTTCGTCCCTCGAAACACTTGACGCCCTCTGCTGCGTCATCTTCCCTTAGCTTAGTTGGTTATAATCTTCTGTAATACAAACCAAACCCATTTTAACTCTGTCAGTGTCTGTACCGTTCTGTAACCCATACTTATCCGTTAGGCCCTCTGTTGCCCATGTACGCCGTCCCCTCTGCTGGACGATCGCACAAACTTCACCATGTGCGCCGCCCCCACAGCTGGGCGGTCACATGAACTGCACCCTGCGCGCCGCCCCCACTGCTGGACGGTCACACAAACTTCTGTTCTTGCCCGCTGTAGCTTAGCTCGCGACCTGACTCAGTACACAGGCTCGCCCAGAAAGCCACTGCTATGACAACCATGCCGGTATGGCTTACCACTATGGTGAACAAGTGCATAGATCCAACTCGGAGGGGAAGGTAAGTACATGAGCAGGAGCCAGAACCGTTGCATCGCCAACGCAGACGTCGGGGGGGGGGGGGCGGCAACTGATGTCAACCGCACCAGGGACCAGCTTAGGGAGAGAACATTGCTAGGCAGCCGGCAATCTGTGGGCCTGCCCTCGCGCCTTCTGTAAGCCAGAATGTAAATGAAAGGTTGAATGAGGACCCTTCCTGTGTAGACACACCCATCGGGTCCACTCCAGGCCCAGCCCTCCACGACCAAGAGGACATCAATAGTCCCCTCGCGCCCTCGTGGTCGCTAACCACGCTCCCAGCCACCCTGTGACACACTAAGTACGTCATCGCTCGTCCTCTAAACTACTCAGCACTGCCTTGCAATAACCCGCACTCCTCGCCGACCCCCTTGGTCGCAGTGCGAAACGATAAGAACCTCTTCTGTTGTTGGGTAGTGCCACCCCCTGCCGTAGAACACTACGCGTAGTATTTAGCTGCTTTATCTGGACTACTCCCGTCCAAATTGCAACTGAGAGATGTGAGGCCAGCCGCACACACAGCGCTCTCCTAGCTAGTCCCCGCCGCCTATACCTACTGTCTACGTACAGTCTGCGTCGCCTCGCCTGGCAATTGTACTCACCACTGTCCTTCGCCCTCCACGTCTGCTCTCCTTGCGATCTTCGATCTTGTCAACGTCAACCGACTCTTCGTAGCTTCAATACTTCCGGTGACCGCAGCTTCTCCCACCACGACCTTGCCTTCACTCGTCAGCAACCTTGGTGCTGTGATCAACACCATCGTCCGTCAAGTCAATTGTCACTGGCACGCGACTGCCTAGTGACGTCGCGTGCTCTTGGCGCTTAAAAAGCACGTGATGTCGGCACCAGCACCCCAAAAACCGAAACTTGGAGCCAGTCGTTGCCTCCTATGGCTCCAAGTCTTGCTGTTTCTGATCGGTCAGAGATACGCCCCTTTGGTTGAGCGCTTTAATTTTTTCGATGCAGCCCATAAACGTTTGAACGTCGCGCTGAAATGGTCTGGAAACGTGATGCCAGCCCACTCGCGATTCGGTCATTCACATAGTCTTTCTTGTTGTCTGACCTGGCTTCGTCAAAGATTCGGCGAACCTCCTCCCAGAATGTGTCACCAGTCTGATTGGTGCCAACGCTGGCATCCCCCGAGACAAGGAGCCAGCTTTGGCATAAAGCCTTGTCCTCAGTTGGCTTGTAGTTCGCTCCGCGTTTGCCAGACATGAGCGAATTGTGATGCTCGATAAAGCCAACTGGATCGGTTTCACTTGAGTGACTCCCACCTCACCTTAGTGACGATCAGATTTGGCGGGGCCCCGCCCAATTCGCTGCCTCGGCCATTCTCAGCAGCGGCGGCGGGGGAGGGAGCATCATGAGCTGGCTGCGCTCCAAGCTGCGGCAGGTGGCGGCGCGGGCGTCGGACGCGCTGGCGCAGGCGGCGGACATGGTGGCGCCCACGCTGTACGAGTCGCGCGTGGACGAGTTCCACCACCGCTGGACGACGGTGGCTCGCTTCCTCGAGTCGGTTTTGTCGCGCGACCTGGAGCCGGCGGAGCAGCGGCGGCTGCTGCTCGAGAGCCACACGCGCGACTCGCTGCTCAAGCTGGTGCTGCTCATCTACGAGGAGGAGAACAACTCGGACCGCTGGGAGATGGTCATGGCGCGCCCCAAGGCGGCGGCCGAGGACGCCGAGCCGCGCGCGCGCGCCCGCTCCCGCGCGCAGTCGCAGGCGCCGCCGTCCCCGCCCCAGCAGCAGCAGGAGGAGCACGCGTCGCACGAGTGCCTCGAGTACCTGCTGGAGAAGCAGATCATCCCGCACCTGTGCGAGGTCGGACGCCGCGACCAGCCGTGCGGCATCATGTCGCTCGCCATGCAGTTCGTGGGCGCGCTGCTCAGCCGCGTGAGCTACCCCATCCTGCCCACGAGGGAGGTGCACGTGTCCGTGGTGGCGCTCATCCAGGCCGCGGCCCGCAAGGAGGTGGAGGACCCCACGGTGCGCAAGTACCTCATCAACCTGCTCAACATCCTCTGGAAGAAACTGCGCGGAGACCCCGTGCAGACCGAGTTCTTCTTCCTGCACGCCGACCGACTCATGATCCGCACGACTGACATGGCCCCGAAGACGGACGGCGCCAAGGGCGGCAGCCGACTGCGCTCGGCGAGCGACGACCCGTTCCTGCATCTCCACAACCACCACACGCAGAGCGAGGTGCCAGAGCTCATCCTCTTCACGGGACTCCTGCCGCACATGTACGCGGTGGGCAAGATCGGCGAAAAGTGTCGCGAGGCGCTCGTAATCGCTGCGGCGGTGCACGACAAGGCGCTGTGTCGCTTCGTGCTGCAGCTCACGCCGTTCTGCCACTACGCGGTCAACGGAGTGATCTCAGCCTTTGACGCTCTGCCTAAGACGTTGGCGTCGACAGCCAAGACACAGGTTGCAGCTGTTAGTTCAGCGGATCCAGACGGAAATATGGAGCTGGAGTTGAGTTTCCTCGCTGTGCGGTTGCGCTTCTGCTGCACGCTGGCTATGGTGGCGCGGTACGAGCTGGAAGAGGTGGACGAAGTCACGGGCGAACTACAACATCACTCAATTGCCGACGAACTGCTGGACCAGTTCCGCACTCGTTTCCTGGAAGGACCGCTTCTCGAAGGCCTCCTGCACACGTCCGAAGCTGCGGCTTGTGCTGCCACACTCTACGCGCGAATCATTCTGGAGGAACTTACGGCTTGCGGTCGCGACACTCGTGCGAATCCGCTGCTTTTCGTTTATTTACAATTTCTCCTCGAGCGCGCTCCGGCGTCTGCAAAATTAGTGAAACCGGCTGAAGAAGAGGACCTGTCCGCATCGGCTGAATCTGAAACACAAGCGAACGATCCGTCTGTAGCTCACCAGCTACCATCGGAGTTGCTGCGTCACATGGATTCTCTCTCAAGCTCCTTGTGCATCGCTACCATTGACCTATTTACTAGTGTACTGGAGCTTCAAGACGATTACGCGGACAGTGTTCTTCTTGGTTCAGTTAATAAACCCGAAAGTGCCGCTGAAAGCGGAAGTGAGGCGAGTCCGAGGAGAAGACCCACGACGTCGTCGATTCTAAGCCCGAGCGCCCAAGGCAATGGCGCGATCTGGTTCGCCTCTCGATTCCCCGACTCCTCGGTGGCCTCTAACGTTCATCTGTGGAAAATTCGTGCTTTTGCTGGACCCGAGGATGTTACAGAGGAGATCCCGGCAGCCGATGACCAAGAAGATCAAGTTTTGTCGCTCCTTTCGTACATCGCGGACGCTGAATATGCTGCATGTCAGCGTGGCCCCGACGAACTGGATGACTCCGATGACGATGATGCTGACTACCAAGAAGAAGCCGCGGTATCTACGACAGTAGCGACGGCGTCGGAAGAGACCGGAAGCCCATCTGCTCCTGCTGCTACCACTACTGCAGGACCAACTTCTCCCTCAAGGGGATCTTCCAGCCGAACCGCTGCTACGCGTAACGCCATGAAGCCCCTGCGTGAGGTGTATCTTAGCATCAGCTTGCCTTCTTTTTCCCCAGCCGAGCCCGCAGGCCTTCGACAGAGAACTCAGTCGCAGTTCTTACAACGACTGACCGTTGGAAGCGAAGAGGGGAGTTTGCCGCTCTTCCTACGGATTGTTCTGAGCCGCGTGGAGAGGCTGCTGGAGAACTCGTTCCAAGAAAATCTAGCGCTGTCGGGCATGATTTATGCTCTCGCACAAAAGTCGCGGTGTTCGTCAGTGGTGTTTGACCTAGACGAAGCTCTACCGGCAGGTCAGAGCCTGCGCAGTATTCTTGAGGAGGTATACGCTGACGCTCTTCGTCGCCTAAACCGCTTGCCTAACGGCGCCACACAGCTGCAAGAGCTGCGAAAGAAACTTGTGGACGAAGACAACGATGCAGCATTAAACGACCACGAGGCGGAGACACGGCTGTTGTGCGGCTACGTGGTGCTGGACGAAATACTGAAGGAGCTCTGCTCCCATCTCTTTGCACGCGAGCGTGTTAAGACTCTGCCTCTCAAGCCGGAGGGTTATTACTTGGAGCCGAAGCGTGCCACTGGAGCGTTGTCTCCCTCGTCGGCTATGCTGCGAGAGCGTGCGCTCTCCAGTGAGACGCTCTTCTCCGACGACGGCTCCCAGGTTGACGCAGCTTCGCCCCGGAAGCAAGGCAGTATCGGAAAGGAGTTTGAGGCGCTGCTAGCCGAGGCCCAATCTAGCATGGATGACCTGCTTGTTGGCCCCGGCGAGGAATCGACGGCGCCTGCGTTAGAAGCGGAGCTGGATACGCAGATTGTATAGAATCGGGCAGCCATCCTATAGTGTGAACTATGACCATCGGCCCTGGATGAAAACAAATAAAACGAGTTCGAGTGGAAGGTGGTGGGCCACCACCAGTGTGGCGAACGGTGTGTGTTGAAAGGCTGGATCACTGTCGTGGCGAGCAAACATACCTGGCAGTGATTAAAGTGAAGCGTCGCCCGCTATGCGCGCGACGAAGCGAGCGTGGCCTTCATCTGAGCTGCCACCGCTCTCGATCGATGATGACCGAAAGCCCCCGCGACCGTCGCGGTTGCCCGTGGACTTCGTTGGCCCCCGTGATTTACCGAAGGTTTATCCCCGACTGCAGACGCTAACACAGCTCACTCACCAGTACGTTCGTGGTTTGCATACCGGGGACTTCGTCGCCCGAAGTGAGAAGCGGTGGCAAAACTTCGAAGGGGTGGACGCACCAAATTCAGCGAGAGACCGGACCGTCAATACCGTCAAGCATTCCGCGGCGGTGGTGCTCCAGTGCGCATGGAGAAGACATGCAGCAATCGCATGGAGGGAACACTTGACCACGACTGTATGGCGGCGTCAACTTGAAATTGCGGCAAAAATTACACGGCACTCGTCCAGGCTGACAAGAGCGCTGGAAGCGATGACGAGCTCCCACCAGCCCCCCTTCCAGACTCTAGCTTCCGTGATGCCGATATGTGGATTTTATTTACACGCACCTGCCCAATTACTTTCGTGGTGGCTGGAATTTACGTGTGCCCAACTGCTTGCAAGGCGAGTATTGCGGCACCCTCCGACAGCCGTGAAAGCGGTGGAGATGTCCGTGAAATTGACTCGTAGAAAGTTGATCGCACTTTGGCGCTGTGTGGTACCGCTTGCAGTGTTGATGATTCAGCGTTGTATCCGAGTATTCCTTGCGAGACGAATAGTCGGGAAGCGGAGGCTGGATCGAGTTCAACTCGAATCTGCTTTACGGTTGCAAGGCTTCGTCCGGGTATACCACGCCCAGCACATAGCTAGAAGACTTCGTCGATGGTGCGCTGCAATTCGCATACAATGTCTATGGCGATGCCATCGAGCTCGTGAATGTTTACTGCAGCGGCGAATGATGTGGGCTGCAACCTGCGTCTGTGCTCCGCTGATTCTACAAGCAGCAAAGCAAGCAACCGTCAAGCTACGCATGCGCTCTGCACAAACAATCCAGAAACATTATCGTGGGTGTCGCGCCCGCGCGCAGTTCCGGGAATTAGTGAGTCGGCATGAAGAGCGAAAATGGCGACAGAACCCCAGCAAAGGCTTTGACTTTTTCGACCAGAAACGCTACGATCAAGCGGCGTTATACCTGGAAAACTGCTTCAGACAAGGAGTTTTTGCGGAAATAACACTACCAACGGCCGAAACTTTGCTGATAGAGCAATGTGCACTAAAAATCATGGCCCATCGAAAGCTCGTTAGTGGGTCAAGAATGTCCTTCAGTTTTAGCACAGCACCTACAAAGCTCGGGTCTGATTGGATTCTTAACCGAGATGACGCTTGTGACGATGACGATGCAAGCAGGGATGTCAAGCAACTTGCTGGTCAGCTTCAGTTCTGGCAGGCATACGCTATTAGCCATTTTAGGGTTTTTGAAGCGGCGGGAAATGTATTCAATCTTACTCAAGCATGTATTGGCTGGGAAAGCTATCTACAAGCGGACACAGTGGCGAGGTCATGGGCGGCATTTGAAGTTGCTGCTACTTCTTTGAACAAGTTACGGCTTCGATCCCAATTTGAACTTGTTCGGTGCTTGTTTTGGGCTGGCAAACGCAATGAAAAGGAAAAGGCGTTGAATTTGTCGCTCAATCTACTGCAAGAGATAAGCGCCCGCCCGCAAGATTTACGTCAACTAACGAATATCTCGCCATCCGATCTCGTCGAGCTCAAAGTCCAGTTGCTCATGTTGAGTAGTATGATATACTTCGAACAGGGACTTCTTGCTGAAAGCTGCAGCCAACTGGAGAAAATTTTGGACACACCAATGCAACTCACATTTACTGACGTGGAAGTTCGCTTTACTCTTGCCTTGATTTTATTGAAGCGCTACGAGGAGAGTTTTGAAGAGCATGAAATCAGCAAGAAGGATGATCCTGAAACCAATACATTTCTGAGAACGACAACACAGTTACTAAAGCAATGCTACCGGCAGATAGAACTGTGGCCATCGGTTGGCTTTTACCATGGATTTCTAAAGAAGAGCGATGCAAAGCGTTTGCTATCAAATGGGCAGGTTGGCTCCTTTCTTCTCCATCAGTCGCTTGACGCTGGTGCGATTGATAAGGCACGAACACACAGTAAATCACTATTTACTGAGAAGGCATTATTGCAAGTGAAGCTGTCGGATCGTCCACTTCGAATCGAATCCATGCGCATCGAATTCACTGACACTGGGGTCTACAAGCCGCGCAACATGCCTCTTCACCTTGGTCACTTCAGCTTGCATGGACTAGTAGCAAATCTTCCTCCCGAGGCAGGTGTGCAGATGGAGTTGGGAATGCGAAAACCGTTATATTGTGTATCTCTTATGAGGAAGCTGGAACGTGTCCAATCCGAGTTATTAGAAGATAAAACTGCTAGCCGGTCAATGCTACTAGACTGGAGTGAATGGGAACGAAAGCTTCAGGAAATAGCGGCAATACGTTTTCCCGATTCAGATAGATGGTGGAAACGACGAAATGAAGCATGGAGCACCGTGTGCTTCGAGGTTGCCAAGGAGTTAGAACACAGCGAAGCGTGGGTGTTTGCCGAATTTGCTGCCCGCGAAGCGTTGTTGCACTCCAAAGACCGTTCTCATCGAGCGAATATAAATTTTCTTGGCGGTCGAGTCACGATGAACATGCAAAAGCGAAACGAAAGTGCGTTATTCATGCAGCAATCCCGTCTTGAAAAGCCACGGGGGCGCCCTCACTTTACCGACAATCTAGCAGCGGTGCAAAAAGGATTGTCGGCTAACGTATCCATATCGAAGCAGGAGCCGTTTTCAAGTCGCCTCGAACGTGCCCAGAAACTTGAGCGTTTGTGTCTGAAGGCGTGGCGGTACGATAGTCTATCTGCAAAGCTTCGTGGGGATCCTTTTCGAGAAGCCCTGCTCCTTCAACGCATCGCTGACGAATCGTACGCTGATTGCGGTGATACTTTTTTCCTACGGAGCCTATTGAAAGCTCATATCTGCGCTTACGTTACCAATGATTCGTGGCATGATAGCCTTCACCTGAAGTGTGCCTGGGCCTGCGTTACAAACCTTTATCACCGCTTCCACAAGCATCCTGATTCCTGGCCAACGCTTCTGCACAAGCTAACTACCCATCTAGGAGAAAAAGTGCGATCGCAAAGAACTGGCACCAACAAGCGTACATTTAACGTGAAACTGTTGCTACTCTCATGGCACCATATGCCGTTCTTGGTATGCTTTGAGATGGCAGAAGTGTTGTATCGCTACAAAAGTCATAGCTTGTCGACTCTAATCGACGCGTACGAAAGTCTGCAAGGTCGTTTACGCGGATCACAATCTCAATCATTAGTATACGCGGCATATGACGAACTCATTTTGCTGCGTCTATCGTTTTTGCACGCGGCTAAAGTATCCCATTCCGAGCACTCGTGGCGCCATCTCGATACTGCAGTTTCCACTATGAACGAAATACTAGAGCAGCGGCGGGTTCGTATGCGGATACACACATCCGAAGCTAACGTGAAGCAAGCGAAGAGAATCAAATGGCCGTGCTTCATTCGACTTCCATTCTATTTCAGCGATGCAGAAGTGGATTTCATGCGTGGATTTTTCGTACAACTTCAAGAGGATATGATGCGGATTCCCGTTGAACGCAGGGGTAGTTGGCAAGATTACCACCCATTGCACGAGGAGCTGATGGAACTCGTAATGAGGTCTGTACCGCCTGGTGAAGTCTCTGGTAGGGGCGGCCGAATGCTCAATAGTGTGCGGTATCGTACCGAGAACGTAAGGGGACTCCGAATCTTTGTCGGGGCTACTCAAGACGTGGTTATCTCGAATATGCTCATCAGTCAACCATTTGTAGCGATTCGACTCGAGGGTAGAACGACACCAACTCGAACACCACCAACGTGGACGAATTTATCTCCTAGCTGGGCAGAAGACATTGAGGTCCCGGTCTCTTCGGCGAGGGCAATCGTTACCATCAGTGTGATGAACCGCACGCGAAAAAACTCTCGATGGCAAGACGCAGATACAATAGGATATATTTCGATAGCAATGCACGATCTGCTTGCAGCTCATGAAGGTATCACAGAAGGAAAATATTACGAGCTCACGTTATTGAAAACGCGGAGTCAACTGCCAAGTGATGGAAGAGAAGAGAATCATGACAAAGTAGCCCGAATATTCTTGAGTTTTCAAGTGATAATAAAGCCTCAACCCCTGCTACCACCATCAGCCAAGAGAACCGCGACATGGGCCACTCGAAGTGGGAACTGGGATATACAGGATGTCCGAGAGCATTTGCACGGAGACTTGAAGATCTTCGTTTCAAGCCGCTGGATTTGGAGCCGATTTGCAAATATGTTCATGCAAGATGGTGATCTTTTTATCGCGAAGTGGTTTTTCATTAAGGCTGCGCGTTTGACGCCTGAGCTGCAGCGACGCACAAGCAAGATTGGTATTCGACTTAATACAACAGATTCATTGGCAATTGCCAGAGATCTGGTAGGGCTGAGCTGGTGCTATCGAGCAAACCAAAATGATGTGCGATGGGGAGAGCAAGCTGCCCCCCTTCTCGCGCAAGCAGAATCCATTTTGGTACGGAAATCGGCTCATTATAAGCATGAATATTGCTCGCTGTCAGACCGTGCTACACTTGAAAAACAGCAAGTTATTGTTCGCGAATTGCTTGCCGATGCTCGTAGCACAGAACGACGAGTTGGGTCACTTGAGGAAGCCTTATCCAAAAAGACCCCAGCTACATCAGAATGGATTAAAATTACAGATCGAAGACCCAGCGGTAGCATTTCAACTCGCTACTTTAACCAAGACACGGGCGAAACTTTCCAGTCAAAATGGCGAGTTGAGCCCTTAGAGTACGAAGACGGAGAAGCGGTGATGATTGACAAGCAGAAGCAACTGCCTCGCCGCATTATTGTCATGAACAGTGATATGAAAGCTCGAGTAGTTTTTCACCGGCAAGAGATGCTTCGGCTGCACGCAGACGATCCATTCGAATGGCTAGCGGTGTATAACGACCACAAGAAGGAATTTCAGTTCTTCAGTCCGCATTTGTCTGAAGCATATTCGTCTCCTCACGCGAGCGAATATCCTGTTCAACCACCCACCTATACTATGCTCGCGGATGAGTTCTTGCTTTATCATGTTCTTCTCGTCCAAGATGTCTATCGAAAGTATCACTGGAAACGGCAGCGTCAACGCCGGCTTCGCGGTGTTTTAATGTCTGTATGCTTGGCTGCTTGTGAGCTGGTAGCAGCTCGAAAGCGTATCGTTCGTCGGAGTTTAAATTGCATTCGTGTTATAGTTGAAAAAGCTGAATGCTTGCGAGTCGCTGACTTGCTGACAAGCGACCCATTTGTGGTGCTTACTTTGACAAACTCTACTGGAAACGTGGTGGACTCCGGCAAAACCAGCGTGAAATACAACTCACTCAATCCGAAGTGGAACGAAGAATTTCACTTTCGTTACAGCTTCACAGAGCAAGAAGCGAAGCGGATAACGGCTTTTTCGCTGGATGGAGGTCCAGGTTATTCACGTGAAGCTGTACTAACACTTCAGGTATTTGATTACGATGTTGCGTTAATGCACAATAGTGGGGATATTGGTGACGAAAACAGTGCTCAAGACATTGATAGCCCAGGCAGAAACTTCCATTTCATGAAGCAAACTGATTCCGATGACTTCCTGGGCATGGTTACGATCCCTATCCAGCCGTTCGTGCACGGCAAGCGTATGACTGCAGACTTACCTCTGCTGGACGAAAAGGAAGATAACAACTCCCCGCGAACGCGAGGCTCCTTGACGGTCACACTGCAGTGGACGCATTGTGCTGACGAGGACGATAAGGTTAACGAAACGAAGCTCTGGGCCATCGGAAGTGGTGGAGGCAGAGCGCTCATTGTCAAGAAGAGCAAAGATCGACCTGAGCTACCGGATGAAGCGGCGCGAGAAGTTGAGCTACTTCACCAGCAGATGGAGCACGTGATGGAACTTCTGCTAACCATGGCGACTGAAGTACTAGAACCAATGTATCGCCTCCAGAAACGCATGGGAATCGCACAGACTAGGGGCAAGACTGCAGAAGAAGCAATAATGCTTAAGCAACGCTTGGACGCGTTGCTACACTCGCAGTTGTTGCCGCAGCTGCAAGCTATTCGGGATTTGATAGCTAGACGGATTGACGGCCAACTCCCTCTTGTACTGAAGAAGTTGTTCGGACCGATTGAAGAATATCTCAGCAGCTTTGACCAGAGCTCCCGACGTGAACTGCGGTCGTTGATGGAGAAATGTCTAGATGAACTGAATTCGACGATGTATTCACTCAAGAAAACCCCTGTGAAAAACATAGCTTCCATCGACGCAATGACTATGGCGCTGGATCAACATGATCAACTGAATGTCTGGAATGACCAAGTTCGACAAATGCTTGACACTTTCTTCGTCGGGGAGAAGGCTCGGTGGCATTTCTCGCTTGAGGAGCGCGTGAACGCCGTATACTGGAAACTAGCAGAGGGGAGTGACACTGCTTCTCGTAGTCGCCGTGAAGAGGAAAAAACAAAAACAGTAGAAAGACCAGCTACCGCTGCTGCTGTTGCAAAACGCAAGGACCGCATTGAAAGGGCTAAGCAGGAGAAGGCATGGTATGAGTTATAGCTTGAACGAAAGCAACTTCAGGGTCCCCGGCGTGCTCAACGTTTTATTTAGTGCTTGCTGCTCAAAAACGGGTTGTTCGGTCTACTTCGAAGTACATAGCAAACATGGATATGGTGCGCTAGCGGAGTACAGATCACCTTACTGGCGGCCGCACAGCTTCTTTACGTGCTTCCTGAGGATGGCGCTCAAGTCATCCAGCTCTCTGTAGGACGGGAAGTAGTTGACGTCAATAACATAGAGGTCCTGCGAGCCGTCGTCCGCCACAATGACGTCGAAGCCAAACAGCGTCAGCTTGAGTTCGTCGCGAAGCCGCTCGCCGATCGCGCGCACGGCTGTAAAAATCTCTTCCTGAGTCCACCCGTTGGCAGCCTCGTCCTGCGAAGTGGCGTCGGCGTGAGGGTGGAAATCCTTGCTGGTGGGGTAGTTCTCCTGCGTGTTGAAGAGCACGCGCTGCGCAGTCCCCGCCACGAGATTCGGCAGCGAGCGCCGCTCGGCCACGTTGATGATGTCGCCCAGCACGTAGCCTTTGAAGAGGCGGCTCGAGTGGTTGACGAACTCCTGCAGGCACGAACACAAAGCGTAAGCACCACCGTCTACGTAGCAACCTCTTCACTTCAGCCACGTCCCACCTGGTACAGCGCGGGGTACTCGACGTAGTGTAGGTCTTCGCGCTTGGTGACGACGCTCATTATGTGCGAGCGGTCCGTGGCTGCAAGAGACAGCAGCAACAACAACAGCAGCAGCGTCAGCCCCCCACCCAGTCTACGCGCACCCTCTCCTCTTCTGCGTCCACCGCCGCAACGCACCGCAGGCCTCGACGGACTTGCAGATGAGCGGCAGCCTCGTGCGCCCGGCGTCCAGCTCCGCCAGCAGCGCCTGGAACTGCTGCGGGCTCTCCACCACGCGGAAGCTGGGCACCTTGAAGCGCTGCACGCCGCCGCGCCCTCGCTCCGCCTCCTGCTGCAGCGCGCGCAGCATCCTGCAGGCCGCGTGGCGGTCCGTGAGCAGCCGCACGCTGTCGATGGGGTCCACCACGCGCAGCGACGGGTGGCGGCGCGCGACCAGCTGCACGAGCCGCACGCGGTCGGCGGCGGCGCCGTCCCCCAGCTGCGCGAACACCATGTCGTGCGCCAGCTTGTGCAGCAGCGCGTCCAGCGGCCCGTAGCGCGCGGCGAGGCGCTCGGCCGCCGCCTGCAGCTCGGCGTCCGTCGCGGAGCCGCCCGCGGGCGTGGCGGCCTCGAGGTCGATCAGCACGAAGCGCACGCCGTCCGCCTCCTCGTCCAGCACCTCCTGCAGCCGCGCGATCTTCTTGGCCGGGAAGATGACGCCCACCACGAGGGGCCTCGAGGACGCCGCTGAAGACGACGCCATGAAGCTCTGATGCAGATCGTTTGTTTCTGAGGGATTTCTGCTTCTGTTGAGTATTAATACTGGTATTCGTGCATAAAACACAAACGAGTCGCTTTCTGGTACTGGTCTCCGGTAAATCACTAGTTCTGGCGAATAAAACGCAATACTAATGAATTGCACCTGCATCTTATTGAATCGAGCATGAGACAGAGCAGAGCAGGGCAGGGCAACTTCAACATGCTATTGTTGCGGCGATCGTGCAGAATAGGCTATACTACTACTGTAGCTGCGCGGCCTTAGGAGGCCAGGAACTTCTTCGTGTACTCGTCGGCGTCGAGCAGCTGGAAGCGGTGCGAGCTGAAGACGAGCTCGGCGCCCACCACAAAGTGCTCGAGGATGTAGCGCACGCCCTCGGGGCTCTTGTACGCGCCGCGCTCGAGGAACTTGCCGTTCACAATGCCCGAGTTGCGCAGCTCCGGCTCGTAGATGGCCATGGTGTCGTCCGTGAGGAAGTACGTGACGATGAAGCGCCGCTGCTGCTGCTCCTTGCGGCTCGAGATGAGGCGCGCCCGGAAGCGCAGCAGCATGCGGTCGAACTCGGCCATTTTCTTGAAGTCCTTGCGCGGCGGCTTGGGGCACAGCGAGTGGCACGAGCCCAGCGAGTCCTCCTCTGTGCCGTACCCGTTGTACGGAGCCGGCTCGGGCTTGGGAAACACGGGCTTCTCCACCTTCGTGGGCATCGCGGGCTCCAGCACGCGACCCCAGGCCATTTGGAAGTAGTCGCGCGTGTACTTGTCGGCGTCCACCAGCCGCATGTCACGTCCAAACACATTCAGCACTGCGCCCACATACAAGTCGGTTTCGCAATAGTAGCTGTCGGCGCTCGTGGGCTCTTCGACGCCGCGGTCTTGCTCGTCCGTCAAGTTCCGATACCAGTCCTTGAGAAGCCGTGCGCGGCGTAGCAGCAGCGGGAACGGGTCGCGCCCGTTGTTGGGGCGCGAGACCTCCTTGAATTCCATCGTGTCATCCTCCAGGAAGTAGTCGAGCGTGTAGGACATGAGGTCTCCGTAGAGCTGGTCACGCACATCGTACTCGCAGTGGAAGCACAGCACCTTGCGGTTGTTAGCCAGGAACTTGCGCTTCTTCTCCGACTGCAAGCGAGAGCGGATCGGGTTGCCCAGCGACGCCTCCATGTACGTCTTGAGCGGATACCGCTGCTTGCCGTAGAAGTGTTCGTGGTCGCCGCCGCACATGCGCGTGATCTGGTCGCGTGTGAGCGTGTACTCGTCCTTGGGCAATGGGAGTGGTGGGCCAACGTCCTCGCCCCTCTGCGCGTAGTACTCTCTTGTGAACTCGTCGCAGTCGTATAGCTTGAAGTTTCTCCCGAAGACATGCAAGTCGAAACCCAGATGGAGATCAGCAGGAGAGTAGAACTCGCCGTCAGGACGCCGTAGCTTGCACCTCTTGAGGAAAGTGCCTTGTGGGATACCGCTGTTCGGTACTCGAGGCTCGATGATCTCGAAGGTTTCGTCGTGCAGGTAGAGCAAGATCATGTTCTTGCGCAATCGCACAACTTCGAGGTTACTTTCGTCGACGCTTTCCACGTAGAAAGTGTGGAATCGCAGCACCTTCTGGACGTTTTGGGGCGCAAACTTGCTCTCCTCTGGGTGCTCGCTCGCCATCTTGCCGATATCGCTGGCCGTAGTCTCAAAGCGTTCTGGGTTGCGCAGGTCCAGGCGCGTCGTCAACGGGTTCATCTGATTCAACGTGCTGTCCAAACGCAAAGTTTTCTGGACCAGCTTAAAGCGCTGCGGCTTGAGGTGCGATCGTAGCCGCGGCTCATAGTTGGTCGCTCCGAGCAGCGTGTTCTTGGGCGTCGTGGTAGAAGCCATCCTCGTGGCTTGCTTTCTTCCGCTGGAGAACCTGGCGCTGTGAGCTCGGGCATACAACTTCCCGCCCTCGACACTATTCATAGTCGAGAGCACGCAGCGATAAATAAACCGCATTGCGTGAGCATAAATAGCAGTATTTGAAGTGCTGCGCGTCCTGCAAGCAGCAAAAATAACCGGCGAGTCTGTAAAACAAGACAAACAAAAAATTCATGCCCGCTTCAGAAAGTATGCATTTATCTTAGTTGCCGAGATAAATTCGGCACAAGTCTCGGAAGTAGCAGCGAAGGATGCGCTGCTCGGCGTCTTTCACAACTGGCGCAGGATTGGAGCTGTTCAGCTCCGGAGACTGAATCAGACTGGTGAGCAGCGTTACGTGTCTGGTGGAAAGAGCATAAAGCAAATTAATTTGGGGTCATACATAAGCGCAAGAAACACGACCCGTTGCGCGCCAACCTTTCATTGAGGTACTTTGGACTCGAATGTAGATCCACCAGCAACTCCAGGAATGGTAACTGCAGTGCACACAGCAATGAGGATCAGTACAAGCGTTCAAGCTCAGCATTGAAGAGCAAGTATCGGAATAAGTACTCACCTCCCAAAAATATTGGAAGAAGGCGTCATCGTGAGACTCAGGGCCCAAGCGTAAAATTCGGAGGCCATACTTGAACTCTTCAGGCATGAAGCACTGGTAAAGTACAGCAGCTGCTACATGTGCACCCACTTTTACGAGGCATTGGCTCTGTAGTAGTCGTGCATGGGAAAACGTAAGCAAAAACAGAATAGCAGAGTCATGAACCCGGAAGTGAACAACGTACCAATCGGACAAGCGAGCTTTGGTCGATGATATCCACCACAGATACCATGTCAGAGAAAAAATTGGTCGCTAATGACGCTGCCACCAGGTAACCTTTAAGTGCTGATCGCGGATCTGCAAAATTGGAAGTGATCGTTAGTCCAGTCCATGTGCACGAAGCTGCAAGTTCAAGTAGTGAGTCCTACCAGAAGCTGAAGCCAATCGCTGTTTTGAAAGCGGATTCAGCAGCAAATCAGCCTTAGCGCAATGCCATCTAGGTTCACGCCCACAGCGGCAAGCCAAGCTTTCAAGAGCTCTAGCGTGTAATCCCACCAAATCGGTCTGGAAGTTTTTTAGGAATGGCACTGTGGCAAATTGCGCGTCTGCACCTTCAGTATTTCCGGTCTCGCCGGATCCAGATTCAAATGCCGCTGATACTGTCTTTGGTAAATCAGACGCAAATGCCTCTAAAAACGCAAGATCTCCGTACGGTGTAAGATCGAACGACACTCGATAGTCACAGGCATTGCGCATATAGGCGCGGTGCAGCAGTCCTGCCGAAACACACACTAGCGTTTCCACGATCCACAAAGGAAGATCCATAAACACCTTCTTTGACTTATCTTCAATTTGTCGCTCGTCGCCACCATTATCACCTGGGTCTGCACGAATCGCGCTCATCAATTCCCGCCACTTTAACAATATGGTCGCCACCAGTTTATTGTTTTTCGTAATTGAGAACTCAGACTTCTCAGCACTTGGTGTTAGCGAGGTATCTCCCCCACCACTTGAGTTCTTGGCACTCACTGTTGAGACTGGAGATGCTGATAGAGACGACAAATATTGCGTCAGCACTCCACAAGCTAGCACAAGCTCAAGCTCGCAACGCAACAGCGGTGAAATTGCTGCTACCGTTTTACATTGCGACAGCATGTCCCAGCAATTGTTAGAAGAACAAAACATGATCAGATTTCTCGAAAGAACATCCACAATGGCGTTGTCATTGGCAACCTCCTCCGCATCCTCGACTTTCAGAGCAGGCATATTCACCAACTCCTTTTGAAGCGCACCAACAAAACCGTCCTTCTCTTTTGAGCTCGCGGACTCGAATAGGCTGCCCACGTTCGCTGCCAAACGAAAGCGCTCTCTTTGCTTTGCCACCGCATTACGAAGATGCCCTTCGACAGCCACCAAACTCTCCAAGCTCTCTGCAAAAGGAATTACAAGCACATCTTTGGTCTGGAGGTCACCACACCGCCGAAGAAGCTCTGACACACCCGCAAAGTCTGAAATGCAGGGGAAGTGACGCAGTATCTGTACCACAAAGTGTTTTATCCTTGACTTCGAGTCGTTCGGGGCATTTCCATATGCAAACCCACTTAGTGCCAAGATGAAGCGTACCAGCACGACAAAGCGTTTCTTGGCTTCGCCATCGTCACTTGCTTCGCGAGCAACCGAATGGAAAATCTCGTCTTGAAGTTGCCGGATGCACACGGAGACGCAGGTCTCCAAAGAGGTGGCCTCCTCTTGATCACCTTCAAGAAGAAGCACATTGACAGCGTTTTCCACCACAATACGCTTGTAGAAAAACCGAACGGTAGGAGCTGCAACGTGTGGGTCGTCCTCCATCAAGTTGTTGCTACTGGACCGCAACAGGCGAAGGGCCTGCTGCTCCAGCGCTGCTCGATACCCCTGTGGTAGCCGCATCAGATCGGACGCGACGATATCATTCTCTAAAAGTTGAATCACCTTGTCCCAGTCTCGACCCTCCCACGCCATCTCAATCTGCATTTTCGGGGTCTTGAGCACGGCTGGGCTCTCATTCACGGATTGCACCTCAAGCACAGCTTCGCACGCCGCGAGGTACCCCTCCAGATTCGCTCGATCATCCGCAGGTAGCTTTACGTTGCCTCCTTCCTCCATACTTTCGTCTCCATTCTCCCCGTCCTCCACCAGCTCGGAGGCTCGACTAAAGCAGCTGTAGGCCTTTTCAAAGCCGTTGAAGCTGAAGAAGTACACTCCCAGGTCGAAGTACGTCTCCACTTGGGTCTGCGGCGACAGCTTCTGCTTCTCGTCGTTCATGAGGATGGCTTGGATGTTCTGCGCGATCTGCAGGTGGCTGGCCATGAGATCGCCCAGCGCCATCTGATACGTGGACGAGACCTCCTCGCCCTCGCCGCGCGAGCTGCACGTCAGGTAGCCGCTCTGCGACTGGTTCACGAGCGCGCGCAGCGTCCAGCGGTTGTGCAGCACGTGGGCCACGTAGGGCTGGATCTCCACGTCCCGCGTGAACTCACCCCGCGGCTGCTCAGCGAAGTCCACGATGCCGTCCAGCAGCAGCCGCTGGAAGTGCAGGGGCAGCGCAGCCTCGATGGCTGCGAGCGGCAGCTGCATCTGCAGCGCCACCTGGGCCGCCACCAGCAGCAGCGCGCTGTAGCGCTTGTTGCGCACGTTGCCCTCGTCCGCCACGAGTTGCGCCTGGTCCAGGAACTCGCGCACCAGCTCGATGGCCGACGTGGCGCTGTGCACGTCGCGCTTGCGCTGCCGGCGGAGCGTCGCCAGCTGGAGCGACAGGGAGCACAAGCACACAGACAAACAAACAGCGAGCGAGTGAGTGAGCGGCAACTCCCAGGGAGGGGGCGAGGGACACACACAGCCATAGCCACGTACGTGCTTCTGCAGCGCCTCCGGGTGCAGCAGGAACTCGAACCAGGCGTAGGACGGCGCGGCCGGCGGGATGTCCACCACGGGCTGCTGGAACAACGAGCGGTACACGCCGTCGTCCTCCTCCTGCGGCGCCGGCGTGCCGGGACGCGGCGACCCGGGCATGAGCGGCATTGCGCTGGGTCTGTTTTACCTAACGGAAATTCCCGATTAATACCCTCTACCCAAATAGTACCCTCTCAGAGTAACCCGGTAGTAACCCTACAGTAACTCACGTACCCTACTACCCTGCAGTCATCTTGTTACACCTCACTTCACTATAGAACGTAGCCCCAGCCATTCACTAGCCTGCTTGCACACGTTCGCAGCACCCCAACACCGCCACTGACAGCAACACTGTCATTAACTCAGTCTCTGCTGCTGGGTTTGCAGACAGCTACCTGGACTGGCACGTTGCGAAGCACGACGTGTATGGTGAGCAATTCTGTAGAAGCTGGGAAGCCGCTGACGAGGACCACCAGGATATGGACGACTTTAGCCTGGACGAGCTGCACGACGCTCTTGATGATGCTGCACTGATCGACGAGTAAGCTAAGGTAGCGATGAAACCTTTTGGTAATACAGAGTAACCTTTCGAGATTTTGTGAGGGGTACTATTAAATAGTGCCCCGGGTATTATTCCGTAATTTCCGTTACTGTAAGTATTGAGTGAACAATTAGTGGACCCTCATGTGGCCTCTGATTGGCCGAAAATCAGGTTTCGGCATGCTAGTCACTCGAGCAGATGCTGCGGCTGGTGACGGCGGCGCGGAGCCGCCCGGGGCCGTCCGCGCTGCGGGTGCCGTGGCGCCTGGTGTCTGCTGCCTGGAGGAGAGTCGGTGGCCCTTGCTCCAGCGCCGCTGCGAGCCGCCCCGCCCCTTCTCCTCGGACGCGAGAGCGCGCGACGGACAGCGGAAGACTCTGGCTGTAGAGGACGCCGCGGCGTGGCAGGCGGCGGTGAAGCCCTCGCTCTTGACGTTCCTCCAGCTGAAGAAGCACCTGATGGTGCCGGTCACGAGGCCTGGCCCAGAGCAGCGTGGGGGTATCCGCTGGGCAAACACGCCGCGTGGCTGCGGAAGCAGTGGAGGGAGGGAGGACACAGGATCGACCCGACGCAGAAGAAGGAGCTGGACGGGATGCCGTTCGCCTGGGATCGGACTCAATACAAGTGGGACCACTTCCTTCTGCCAGCACTGCGCAGGTTCTACGACCTGAATGGACATACAGACGTAGGTGATAAGTTCCGCATTCCGCAGGGGAGTCTCGAATGGCCTGAGCACTTGCGAGGTTACTATTTGGGCTGCAAAGTCGGGAATATCCGCACCGGACACGACTTCGTGAAGCAGGTGGAAGCGGATAAGGACGAGCTGGAACGACTGAAGTTTTGCCACGACTCAACATTGTCTGATCGCGACTGGCGCGAGAAAATCATGCCCGCACTGAGGGTGTTTCGTGAGGAGTTTGGTCACTGCAACGTGAGGAGCACGTTTACAGTTCCATCGTCTCCCCCGTGGCCAGAAGCACTTTGGGGAATGCGTTGGGTGCAGATTTCTTTCAAGCAGTTTTTAGATGGAAGTCAAGCAAGTTAATTCGACGGGGACGTTTTTCAAGCAGATGACACTCCAATAGATTTTGAGCGCTAGCTTAAGAATAACTCGCAGTGAAGCAGGCGGGAATAGCACTTCCGCAACCACTTAGCTTCAGCCGAGTTTCTAGCAGGGCCATGGCTTCCTGTGGCGAGGACAACGACGAATCAGACATGGATTTAGGGCACACACGCGTTGCTTCTGCACTGGTGGCCTCTGGGAGATTAGCCTAGGGCCCGTTGAAATGGAACATTCTGAACGAGTTTGTACTTGACGAAGCCAATGGGTACCTAGAGACCGTGCCAGGGAAAGTGAAAACGTATGCGCTACACGATCAAGTGTACGTATGGCGCTGTGAGTTTGAGCACGGAGTCACTGAATACCTGGAGGCTGAAGAACTGGCCGAGTGCGTTGAACGAGCATGGGTGGCAAAGTACAACTAGAATGCAGCAGTATTCGCTTTCCTTTCAGCTTTCTGCAAATTTGAATATCATTTACTCCACTTGCTTTTAAGAACACAATACAGCACACATTTTTCTTTCCCCCCCCCAAGGGATGGCAAAAAAAAATATGGAAGGATTTTTTCAAAATAAAAATATCGAAAACATATTTTTATTTCCATTTTTATGATATTTTTACCATTTTTATACATCAAACCCCGCTGAAACGGATCGCCTGGAGCACCGTATAACACAGTAACTACCTGAATACTGGCCTCAACGCATACTGACGAGTGGGCTGCAACCGCAGGGCTACTTCAGCTTCATAGGTGGCGGAGCCGACCATGCCGATCGAGGTCAAGACACCTGAGGACTTCAGCGGCGCCATCGGCGAGAAGCAGCCGACCACCGTGCAGTTCTCGGCGCCGCGGTGCGGTGGCTGCAAGATGGTGACCCCCCAAGGTGACGCAACTGACGGAGAACGAGTTCCTGGCCGTCAAGTTCCTAAAGGTGAGCACCGAGGAGCTGGAGAGCGTCTGCAAGGAGATTGACGTGGACTGCTTCCCCACCTTGCGCATGTGCAAGGACGGCGAGATGACCGCGTCGCACGTCAGCAAATATAGGGCCCCACCTAATAGAGCGCGGTTGTCAGATTGTGTCCGATACAAAACCGAAGTGTTTTATTTTCGTACTTACACGAATAAAAATGAAAAAATATTTTTATTATATTTTTATCACGGATAAAAATATTTAAATATTTTTTTTGCCATCCCTGCCCTCCCCCCCCCGACTGACTTTAACATGTTGTTAAATACACCATGTTATGGTCAGGCTAATCTTAGTTTTTGTATAGACTGTAATAAGTACGATGTCTTTCTATACACTGCGGGAAGTCGACCTGATCGGTGACCGCTCCTTGCACACTTCGCGCAATGCTCTGTACGAGCCATGTGCTAGTAGTTAACCCTTTCACTACCAGAGATTTCTTACGGGTCTCCTTGGACCTATGGCTCTAGCAAATCAATTCAACGCACAGGAAAAAAAACGACCAATCAAAAACACCAATTTTTACAAGTGGCGACGCTGGTTTACTTCACGGTACTTCCAATCAAAAGTTTGAGAGGTCGAGCTCCATGCCGTCGCGCTCTGGTCAGTGTCGCTACAACGGCAATGGTCTACGGAAGTAGGAGCCGTTTGGGGTGGACATCACGGCAAGCCCACTGAGGATGCTGACCTCCGTGCGGCGGTGTCGCAGCCCGCGCGCTCTCGACTCAGCGTCATTTCGTTATAGCAGTATCTCAAGTATGCGTGCTTAGCCGAGCACCCCATGTAGTATCAGTTTCCAATCTACACCCGCCAACCGCTCGCACTCCTGCACATGCAATCCTGTGTAAGATTCACATTGGCTTGCTATGACGCTATCACTGTAAGCTCATCTAGTTTGGTTAGGATTCTGTAGCGTTGCCTGATGTATGAATTTGAATATTAGTTCGTATACATTCGAACCTGCTCCGCACCCTTCCAGGCCAGGGTCCGTGTCGGTCTCCCAGTCTCACGTGTCGTCGTCGGCTACATTGAACAACGCATCTAAGTCCTTTTGTCCACGAAGGGGAGGCGGGGCTGCTAGCTAGACGAGAAAACAACTATGGCAGATCACACGAACTGTTTGTGGCTCCTGCGGTAATGCATTTTACAGGTCCATGGAGACCTGTTAGGTTGTACAGTGCTTTGCCGTCGTCTCGTAGCTTTTAGTTTTGTCCAATCGCATCTTGCGATTAGACCTCTCATGGGTCCCTATGGACCTATAAATCACTCCAGCTGGCTGGTAGTCAAAGGGTTAAGTACACCGGGTCTGGGCCATTTTGAAACAACACGGTGTACATATCGATTTGACCCTTTTATTTGGAGCGAACAAAGGGCAAACGCACTCGCCCAACTATGCATGACATCATCACGGATTGCTAGCAAAATGCATTGAAGTAAGATAGACTTTATCCAGCAAGCAATCCTCTGCTACGCATCGCATGTTCTCTCGCTACCCTCGCTTGCTTACCTCACTCGCTATCTTCATTCCCCGAATTCTCATCTTCCTCGGCTTCCTCGTCTTCCTCTTCGTCCTGGGAGGCGGAGCGGCGGCGGCGCTTCTTGCCGAGCCCGCGCATCTGGATGTCCCGGCCTACGCGTGGGCGCGGGCGTTCCTCATCATTCTTCCACTTGATGTGCCAGATTTGATGGCACGTCATGCTGTTGTTCGGGTAGTTGTTGGGTCGAATGCGGTTACACAGGTAGACGCTATACAAGTACACACAATGTAAGCTAGATCATTCTCTCGGGGGGGGGGTTGATGGCACTTGAACGCACCGCTTGCTGCCGATGCTGCAGGCCTAACAGTAGAACCGGGTAGCACTGCGCTGACCAATTTTTGTCTTCCGGATAGAGCAGCCTTGCACTGGTGTTGGGGTCTCTTCCGAAAGCCCTCGCGGATCTGCTTCCACTCAGGGAATTCAATCAACTTGTGGTCGTCACTAATCCTTGTGGACTCTCTTGTTGGCGTTCCTGGACCGGGATATGGGCCCTGTGAATCAAACAATGCGTTAGTGAATATACATCCTCAATTTGAGGTACGACATGTCGATCTGTAAACATGTTGGATATACCTCGTCGACGAAGTCAGCATCCGCAGTCTTCAGCTGAAGCTGCGCTTGAAGCTCCGTAAAAATTCCGCGTGATCCGCAAGGGTTTCTTGGCGCAGCTTTTGTGCTTCTCGATAGACGATGAAAGCGTTGGTTATGGCCATATCGACCAGGCCCAAGAAGAAGGTCTTGTAGAACTTGCGACAACGCACAGCAAGTTGCAGCGAGTAGCGCTGCAGCCTGAGCTGATCGTGGATATCGACCCCGCCCATCCAGCGATGGTAATCACGCATCGCGGACGGGCAGGGGATAGTGATGCGTTGTCCACCAGGAATGTGGCGCTCTACTAGAGCGAGCAATATATGTTAGACTAGATGTAGCGTAACAGCAACGAACAGCATAATTTACCACACGTCTCGATCGTTGTACCACTACCTGTAGAGAGCAAATAGACCGGAAGTCGGTCCCACCAGCGCATAGCCTGCAGCTGTGGGCAGCATTTGAGCACCGCAAATGCCGCCGATCCGCGCGCGACGCCTGCTGGTCGTGTGTCTTCCTTAGTGACCAAGGAAGGGGGAAAACCCTTCTTGTTGGTCTGTACCGTTCCTATCGAGTACTCGTTGCGGGCCAAGAGCTGCAGTGAGAGCTGCACCGACGTGTAAAAACGATCGGTCACTACAGCGTAGAAGACGCCGTCTTTTTGGGGCAGCAACCGTTTGGGCAGATTCCGCATGACGGCGGCAGGTCCAGAGTTGGGGTCCGCAGAAAACTGCATCGGGGAATCCCCTCCAAGTTCGTCAGCATGCTGGTCATTCCCGCAAAAGATTTCGATTCTAGCATGGTGTACATGCGACATAGACAGATATCACAAGGGTTAATATACAACATGTTCAACTTGGCCAAAAAAAAACAGCGGACCCCGTTGGAGTCCACTGTATAGTGTGTGTACCGAAGGCAATAAGCGGTGTTGGCGCAGCAGGTAATGAAGACCTTCGTCCCCCACTTATGGGGCTTGTCTTTCATGAACTGGCGCGTGATGTTGTACCGACTTCTGGAAGGAATCATTGCTTCGTCAAAGCAAAAACGGGTGGCACCTTGAAGCCACTCGCGAACATCTTTTGCAGCTTTTCCACTACTGAACTCACTTTCCACGCGCGATCCGTCTCCGCCTGGGCGTCAGCGGTGTTCGTAAAATGAAGGTTCTGCATGATTTGGTCGAAGAGTGACTTAGCGACAAAGCTCCCGAACGAGCCTTTTGGTACAGCACCAGTAGTAGCAGTTGCCCAATGATCAGCGAGACGCCGCTTGTGAGGGCATAACTTTCTAGCCACTAATAAGCCAATGCAGTGCACGATATCTTCAGATTGAATCTTCTTGTGCCTCTTAGTCTCCCGCAGCAGTACATCAACTCTTTCCTCTTCCTCACCTCGCGCTTGTTGGGCAGCATATGTCGTGTAGGAACACGCGCTAATTTATATAAGGCACACTTTCCCCACCAACAACACCCACCAAGTCACCGAAGACTCAATGGGCTTGTTAGGGTTAGAACCTGAAGGCCCAGGGACTTTGCCTTGCATCGGGTTGATGTTTCCCCTGCGTACCGAGCTTCCGCTAGTCGACCGACGGAAGACTCAGCGTCACTAGCCACGAGCAAAGGCTAGCACGCTCTCACACTCAAAATATACCTCGCAGGCCCTCAGAAGGAAGGGTCCCGGCCTGTTACGGCGTGATACGAGGGTGCCGGAGCTATACTCCGGCGGGAAGAAATAAATGGAGTGCGCTCTCGCTCCTCCAGTTCCTGGCGACGACTCGTCGCTACCAATACACCGGCCACTAACTCTTGGCCCTGTCAGGGATGAACACACGCTACACTAGTAGATGTGCCCACCGACAGCCATAATCCTACCTACCAGGTTTACCTTGAGCTGCAGGTCGTTCACTGCAGGCACCGGTGTCGCCCTTGCGTGGTTGGGAGGAAAAGCTGTTCTGTTATTGTTGCCCGAAGGCTTATCTGTCTTCTCTTAAGTTTCCCATCGATTAATACAATTATCAAGTATAAACGCGTCCGTTTTTGGACCGCCAGTTGTAACTCACGACTCTTCGGTGCTTTCTCTGCGACGTGGCGGCGTTACCGACGACTCAAACGGCCGCTGAAACGCCACCGACGACTGGGGACAGGCGCCGACGACTCATAAGTTCGGATCTTGCCAGTAGGTTCGCACCGTACTTAGCGAGCTGCAACCGCCCGCTCTTGACTTGGGACCGTCGACGAGTCATCGACCTATTTAGACCAATCAGCGATCGGGGAGTTTAGTCCAATGACTGGCGATGGGTTGTGACTTGCCAGTTAGCGTCGGCGCCTCGAGTCTTCTTCGCTCCTCGTCCCGCCTTTGGGTTTTGGCTTCGGCTTCATTTCCCGATACCACAACTGCCCCCACCGCGACTCGAGCCGCGTGCTGGTGAGCGTCGGGGTGCTCCTGTGCCATGGTCGGTACCTCGCGCGCTGCCCAATCCGCCGTGAACTCGGCGCTCAGGGCTCTCGGTGTGTCCCGGTCTTCGCTCCAGGTAAGCCGTCTTCTCTTGTTCGCTCGCCGACTTCACTGCTAACCAGGATCTTGGTATTTTGGTCAGTCTTCGCCTGGTCGAGGAAGCGCGCTTGGTGCTGGCAGTCCGCCTGGTGCACCTGCTACCTCACAGTCGGCGGTGTCCGAGGTTGAGAGCGTTGCTGAGTCGACGGCCAGTTCGGCCGCGGTGAGTTTCCTGCCGTCTTCTCGCCTTCTGTCAGCTTCACGCGAGGTGCTGATGCTTGGCGGTTTTGTGCGTCTGCTTCCCAGGTTGTACTGTCATCTCCGGGGTTGAGTTCGCTCGCTGGCGGCGATACGCCGAGCCAAGCTTCGCTGGAAGCTTCCGCTGAGTCGTCCGCGTCACTGGCCACCTCTCCTGCAGCTCCTTCGGTACGTCTCGTTGACTTGCGCCTCGAACTTGAGCTGCTCTCGCTTACCTTCGAGGTTATTATTTTCGTCTCTTGTCTTGCAGGACACTTCTCTGGTTGATGTGCCCGTTGGTAATGCTGCCGGCGACTCGGTTGCGATCCAGTCGTCGCAGCTAGTTGTTCGGCGTTCTACGTCAAGTGCTGAAGCTGGCCGTTCCACCACCGACGACTCGCTGATCACGGTGTCGCGTGAAGCTCTCGAACAGATTGTCATGGAAGCCAGTGCTGAGGCGTCGGAGCGCGTGATCGCGGTGTTGGGTCCTTGGCTGGATCTCATCGGCCGTCTTAATGTCACCCTGCACCAGGGTCCCAACGTTCGTGGAGACCGCCACGTGGGCTCTCGCTTGGCTGCTGCTCGCTCGCTGGAAGACGTGGTGGCGGCGGCTCAGCCCAGCATGGGAGTCCATGACGACATCAACTTGGACTTGGCTGTGATGCGAGACCAGTTGCGTTCCGCTGAAGCTGCGCGTGCGGCCGCCGAAAACTCGGCGATGAAGTAATCGTTCAGGCGCGAAAACACCATGGTGTTCCTCAAGCAAGCAAGCACGGAGCTCGAGCACTCCAAGAAAGAGGTCAAGTGTTTGCGGGTCTTAGAGGCTCACTACCTCCAGGAGATGGAGGGTCTTCGTGGAGCCGTGGATGCGCACACCGAGACGGCCGCCCGCTTGGAGAACCGCGTGAGAGCTGCTGACGACGAGTGCAAGCGTCTAGCTCTCCAGCTCACTCGCGAGCAGACGACGTTCAAGGCCGCCGTGGCGTCGTCGACTGCACAGAGCAAGTGTCTTCACGATCTTCTGGATCGCTTGGATGTCGGCGATGACTCGTCGTCGACTCGCCTCTAGCACCGAAATGAAGACCTTCAAGAGCAGGTGAAGCGGCTAACGCGCGCCAACAGGACCCTTCGGGCGCACGTCAAGTTTGAAGACATGGACCCAGATGTCCTTGTGCTGATCTCCGAAGGTTCGTACTGGTTGTTGAGTTGCTGCATGTGCTGGCTTGTGTTTTGATTCTGGGCGATTACTCATGTCTTACAGGTTTGTCGACTGGCGAGTTGAACTGGAACCTGCTGGACATTAGCCACGAGACTCGGCGGGTCCTCAAGGACATGCTGGCTAATGCGGATCCGTCTCGCACCGAGGATGCCATTGCCGTTGACTTGGCCCACGCTGCCTTCCTGGAATCGGACTCTCATGTTGAGTTGTCGTCGGAGGAGCGGTCGGCTGAGGCGAACAAGACAACGCCTGGAACTCGTGCTGCCGAGGTCGAAGCGAACCGGGCTTTACGCGCCGCGCAGGTTGATTGCTCACGCAAGCGCTCCTCGCAAGGGGAAGCCGGTTCTCGTCATGTTCGTGGTCGGTCAAGCTCTGTTTCTCGTTCGGCGTCGCAAAAGCGGGTTCGTTCTTCGTCACTCCGTCGCAGTCCGTCCGCCAGTCGCCCGGGTAAGAGACCTCGCCGCCCCGCCGAAGACTCAGCTTCTGCTGTTCGTGGATCTCGTATGTCTTCTTCTCGTCGAGGTGGTAGCCGTGCGTCTTCGGTGGCAGCTCCTGGTGATTCTCGGACTTCTTCTCAAGATGGTGAGCACTTGGAAATGGAGGTGGAGGTTGTCGAGTCTTCCGGAAGTGTTCCTGCGCCCTCAGAGTCTCCGTCCGCTTTGGCAGTGAAAGCCCCGAGTGCTTCTGGGCTTCGCCGTCCAAGGGCAAGTCGAGGCGGAAACCCAAGGGGTGATGGGCTCGTTCTCAGCCGTCTATCGGTCCGCCAGTTCGCGCCGTCTTCTCTGGGGCCGCTGCCAAGTCTTCGTCGGACAGCTCACCTGTCGTTCCTTCCCGCATGCCTTCTCGTGTGATGGAGTCATCGGATGAGGATGCTGTCTCGTCAAGCACTCTCTCTCCTCCTTCCGAGCAGGTCCACGTCGACTCTGGCGCTTCTCTCGAGTGGTTTCCAGACACTGGTTCGGAGGCGGAGAATTTGGTCGTTGGATCAGTGATTGAATTGCCGGAGGGCGTTCCCCAATCCTCTTCTCTCTTGGTGCTTCCAGGTTCCGAGTCGTCGGGAGGTGTCCCGGGTGTTGGTGTGGAGCCTAAGAAGACACCTCCTGCTCCACCGAAGACTCACACGAGTCACCGTCGACAACGCCGTCGTTCTTCCGTTCCACGCCAGCCTGCGTCATCCGGAAGCAGTCGAGTCGTCGCCACGTTGTCGTCCACCCTTGGGTCAGATTCGAGATCCCAGCGTCGTCCTGTGGTGCCGTCGCCGGCGCGGGGCCAGTTACCCCTCGTCCGATTTTCCAAGCAAGTGGTCCAGTGGGCTGTGCCTTACATCGAGCCGCCTTTTACGCGTTCTGGGGCTCTCAAGCGCTGGACCCAGATGCTGACTGCTCGGTTGCCTGCACCGGTGCCCCGGGATCTCCGAATCATTGCCAGTCCTGAAGGCATCGCGGCATTCGCGGATTACAAGAACCCCGATCATCCGTGGCAGAAGCTTCGCCGGCGACTCCCGTCTCAAGCGTGTCTTTTTGACACTTCAGAGTTCGATCCCGACGCCAAGGTGTCCCAGCGGGCTTCGCCGATGAATCGAGTGATGGGGCACTGGAGCAATTTCCGTGGGAGCGGCGACTCGGACAACGCCGACCTTGGTTTCTCGCTTTGGGAGCGCGATCACTGGATCCTTCAGAAGGTCGTGGAGACTACGTTCTCCGCAGTTGCTGCTGACTTGGATATGATGGATTGGACTGCCGCGCGGAAGACTCGGACGAGGAAGGACTTGGATACTTTGAAGGCTGCCTGGTCGAGGTACGTGGTCGAGCGCAACAAACGCAGCGACCGTCTCCGCGCCAAGGTGGTCCCGTACATCTGGAAGTGGGGCAGCAGCCAGGATCCTGGCTTCTCGGAGGTGAAACCCGAGTTCATGCTCGAGCCGACCATGCCCGGGTATTCTCTGGAGTACTTGCCTTGGGAGCCCAAGACTGTCGACTGGTTGAGCGAGATCGCGGCCCTGGACGCTGCGGAGCCTTGGCGGAACGGCTGGGTTGATGTGCCGACAGCACCCTTACAACACCACGTTCGTCCCGTGCAACCCGTCGGCTCCGCTCTTTGTCCCGGCTGGTTCTTCGCGCGCCGACGTTGGTCGTCGAGTCGTTCCAAGTTCGTCGCTGCAACCAGGTGAGCTGAGCCCAGAGTTGGTGGCCGAGTTTGGTGATGCTCGCGTTCCCGCTACGTCCGAGTCTTCGCTGGATGCTGCGTCTGCTCCGGAAGGACAAACTTCGGATGTTGCGGGTGGCTCAGACGACTCGAGTCTGCTTGGTGTCTTGGCTCGGGCAGCTGTTGCCTCCGATCCTGATTGAGTTGAAGTCGGGTTCAAGCGAGTCGTCGGCAGCGTCTTCTATCCATTTGGCTTTCATTTCCAATTCCGCTTCTGAGTTGTCGCTGATTTAGCTGTCCGTCTTGATAGCGTTTTAATTTTCAAATGCAAAAGATAATGCCGCAGTAGCTGTTTTCGTCTGTGGTCTTGGGCTGCGTTGCCCCAAGTACAGGTCATCATTGCGGTGACTCATAGCCACCTAGTCTTCGTCAGCGGCTTGAACCATCTGCAGGCGCTGTTCACTTCTTTTTCGCCACAGGTAATCATAGAGGAGCCCGTCGCAAGAAAGGTTAGCGGCTGGCTCCCACGTTGGTTCACCGTAGCCGACCCATTTGACACTAAACTCGCGCACTGCTCTCTCAGTTCCCGTGGACAACGGCACACGGTCGTCGAGGATGGCTTCAACTTCATATTCTCCTGCCACGTAATCCGGCTCCCAACTATCTTCAGGGAGCAGCTCTTCGTCAAAGTCTAGCCGCGTGTCGTCGACAATTCCGGGCTCGAGGCGAGTCTTCGAACGATCTCCAAACTCATCAACAAGCTTCAGTCGGGAGATATGGACGACTGGATAAAATCGGTATCCACTGCGGTCCGGTAACTCGAGTTCGAAGGCATAGTCTTCGATCCTCTGTTTGATCCGGAAGGGTCCATGCCACCGGTGTGCCAGTTTCTTGGTAAGGCCGGGCTTGACTCTCTCCACGTACAACCAAACCCTGCTGCCGACATCAAACGGGACCGGCAGCATTGATTTCCGAGCTGCAATCGGCTCAATTCCGCCAGTCTTCGGTGGATCCACCCTGTCCCAAGAGACATGTGCCCTCTGTCCCGCAAACGGTTGGTTTGGGGCTCTCGTCGACGACTCGCGAGTCGTCGGTGGCTCATGCGTACTTGGTTCGAGCGACAGGTCACTTGGGACGGGGGTGTCTTGTCCCGTAGACGGTTGGTCTTGTGCCGCCGCCGCCGACTCGGAATCCCGAGTCTTCGCCAGTATCGTCTGCTCTTTCATGCTTAGTTTGGCGTTGTGTTCCCGTGCCCTGCGAGTCTTCTCGGTGGCTTGGTATTCCCTGGCCATTTCCATAGCAATCTGCTGTTGTCTGTTGACTTCGCGGCGCCACGCCAGTGCGTCTGACTGCTTCGGCGTGCCGTGTCGGAGCGAGGATGACATGGCTTTCAGTGTTGACTGGGCATCCCACCCGTGCACCAAGTAGAATGGTGTTTCTTTCCGAGTCGTGTCTTGTGAGTTGTTGATGGCGAAGACTAAGCGCTCCACGATCTCGTCCCAGTCTTGTTGGAGCGGGTCTTCGGCGTATACATTGACGGATTGCATTACAGTTTTGACTGACCGTTCTTGCTGTCCGTTGGCTTGCGGCCGGTAACTCAGCGTTGCTCGGGACCTTGACTGCATCATTTCTGCAAACGCTTGGAACACTTCGCTCATGAACCGTGGGTCGCGGTCATGGCGGATGAGTGATGGCGCACCGAATCGTCGGTATATGCATTCTTCGAATGCTTGTGCCACCTTGAGTGCGCTCGTATCCGCCATGGCTTTCGCAATGATGAAACCCGTAAAGGAATATTGGAAGAGCAGTAGGGCTGTGTTGCCCCTCCGAGTCTTCGGCAGTGGTATCACAAAATCCATAGACACTAACTGGAAAGGCCGTTCCGCCAGCATGTTACCAGGAGAGTATCCTTTCAGTTGGGGACGGCTCTTGCTGGTGCTGCAATCGGGGCACGATCTCACGTGCTTCTCCACGTCGGTGTAGAGTCCCAACCAGTAGTAATCTCGCTTGACTCGCTGGTAGGTTCTCACCACACCCTGATGGCCACCTTCCAGCGAGTCATGGCAATTCTGGAGCACTTCTTGAATCATCGTGGTGGGTACCACCAGACGCAGCGAGATCTCCTCTTGCGATTCAGCGTCCCGCCGACGACTCGTTCCCATGTAGTGTAGCAAATTGTCCTCCGACAACACGAACTTATCTGCGATTTTCCATGCATCTCTGGCGGCTCGGCATCCAAGTTTCTCAACATCTCCACGTAACAAGGTCTTCAGGTTAGCCCATCGTAATTCTTCGTCTTGTGCAGCAGCTATGCGTCGTCGTCTCTCTTTTTGGACTTCCACAGGATCAATGTCTTGTGCGTTAGGAGCTGCTGGTGGAGCTTGAGTCGTTTCTGGGGGTTGATTCTCAGGAGGGTTCCGGTTAGGGCGAGTCTTCGGCGGTAGCTTCGGCTTGTCGTGTGTGAATCGGACATGTTTTTTCTTGCTCTTGGTCTGCGCCCGAGTCATCGCCAGTAGCATTCCAGGTTCTGGACGTACGAAATCAGCAAATGTCTTGCGTTTCACGGTTGAGACGCCGTTGAGAATTTGAATAGAGCCTCCTGGAACCAGGTTTTGTGCTTCTGATCCTTGCGGCGGCGACTCGTAGATCACTTCTTGTATCCGATTGAGTCCGGCCAACTCTGCTTTCCGGGTTTCACTCAGAATGACCTTGGAAACTTTTGACTCCAAGGCTTCTGTTGCCAACGAGTTCGCGGCAGCATTGTATTCGCGTACCACGTGCAGGTATTTGACTGACCGCAATCGTGCCGTGAACTCCTTGTGATGATTCAGCTGTGCCATCAGCGATTCCTTCCGGCAAGCTATCACCCCTAGGGATTGCTGAATCGCGAGTCTCGAGTCTCCCACGACCACGTTTTCGGCGCCGTGTTCGATCGCGGTGAGAACGCCGTTGTTCATGCCGGTGTACTCGGCGATGTTGACCGTGGTTTTCTCGAGGTAAGCGTTCGCTGCAATAACTATTTTCCACTCGGAAGGCTCCATACGATCCAAGAACAGCTGCCGTAACCACCGTACTTCTCCGTCCATCGAAAGAGACCACGAAGCCTGTATGAGTCGTCGGTAGGCGTGCATAAAGCAAGTTTGGGTCCATGCGAGTCGTCGGTGAGCCTTTAGTCGGCGGGGTAACCAGTTCCAGTGAGTCATCGAGATCCACGAAGTTGGTCACCGTCGACTGGAGCAGCTGGTTGAAGGCACAGTCCTTCTCCTTGACTCGTTGGACGATCAGGTGCCACGGAGAGAGCAATACCGCGAATTGTACAGCTCTCCCAAAGAGTGACTTGGACTTGGTAACCCATTCCAATGTGGAGAAGCGAGGGTAGACTCGTATTGTCCGTCCCGTCAACTGGGTGTAGCAAGTCTTTAGTAGTAGCAACAACGCTAGCACCTCTTTCTCCGCCGCATGATAGTTCATCTCGACATCCTTCAATACACGTCCGCAGAAGCGAACAGGGTGCAACTTGTCATCATGCAGCTGTAGCAGCGTGGAGCTCAACGCCCACTCATTTGCGAACAGCATGACGTGCACTTCCTTGGTGCGGTCGAAGTGGCGGAGTATTGTGGAGAAGCGAATTCCGGGAAAGGGGTGATTGGGAGCGATCGGCAAAAAATGGATTCTGACGGAGTCACAATACCGCGGAAGTGACACCAGAGAAGCCAGATCGAGTGGATCTGGTGATGGGGGTGGATCGAGGCTATCAGATGTGTGTGGCGTCAAAGGGAGACTACTGGAAATACTAGAAGATGACATAGAAGACGTCTACATACGGCAGAAGGCCAGATCAGCACTATCAGAGGTGGTTGAATCCAGATCACCTGTACCCATGTGGATCCAAACCCAGGTCACCTGTACCCAGGCGGATCTGAGCTTCTGAGGGATGACTAGGATACGCAAAGCGGTGGATGGAGCTTACGCCAGCCGAACGACCCCAGATCAAGACAAGTTAACCCAGATCAGGGACGGTGGGATCCGGATCACATGTACCCATGTGGATCCAGATCCAGATCACATGCACCCATGCGGATCTGGGCCTCTGAGAGGTGGCAATGGCTAGTGAAGTGGAGAAAGGAGTTTGCGACGACCGAAGGACTCAAGATCAGCGAGGATCAGCGTGGATCAAGCGGATTTGGGAGAGGTGGATCCAGATCACATGTACCCATGTGGATCTGGATCCAGATCCCGTACGCTAGGGCGGATCCAAGCCTCTGGTAGACGGCTAAGACAAGGAAAGTGAGGAAAGGAGGTCGCAACAGCACAAGGACCCCAGATCAACGCAGACCGACCCAGATCAAGGCACTTCGGAGATCAGCGGATCTGGATCTGAGAATCAGGCGGATCCGGATCTGGCGGATCTGGGGATCTGGTGGATCTGGGACTCAGTGGGTGATCTGGCGACTACAGCTCAACGGAGGGAACAAGTGACGATGCAGTGAAGGTAGAGGTGGTCCGTAGAGCCGGCAGGTACAGATGGGAAGATACTTCGGATTGGGTGATAGGATTTTGGGATAGGATTGGACATAACCATAAATCAGACTCAAATTTGCCTTGGACAACGCAAGTGCCTTCGCCTTCGCCTGGAATCGGGATCGACATTGGCCCACCAAGAAACAGCAAGGTACTGGGTAGCAGATCTAGTGTCGGTTGAATAATCTGGATAATATATTGGCCAGATCAACCTTCCTAGTGAACTCCCTACAAGTGCAGATCCCAGATCACCCGGAGTTAACTACTTGGCCGGGTGATCCTTGATTCTCAACTACCCTGATCCTGCTATAGGAAGCGGCAAGTACGACAAAGGGCGACCTACCAAGTCGCAACAAGGGCCTACAACACACCACAAGGCAACCACTCGGCCGGATCCAGATCCAGGCCGCCAGATCCAAGTCGGGAATCACTTGATCTGGACCAAGAACCGCGAGCAGAGTGAAGATTTCCGCGCTGCTCCACCGGATCCCCGCGTCTCGCCAAGACGTTCCTACTTCAACACTTGGACTCTTCAGAAGTTACCAGAGGAGCAAGATCCAGCCCTACCGACGGGTACACAAGGTGAGGAGTTCAGCACTGATCACGGATCATCGGAGTACCCCCTCCGTTAGTCGGTGTCCGGGCACTGTTGGGAAGTTGGATCTAGCAATCTCGCAGATTTTGCTGATCCCGCTACACCACAATGGTGCGCGTGCCCGGATCTTCTGGTGACTCGGGATTTCACCGTGAGTCCCAAGAAGAAGTTCAAGTGAAGATGGAACAAGGGGACCAGGCGTCATCGGAGTTGGGATCGACGACGACGCCGCTGAATGAAGCAAGACCCACGGATCGACAGAGTGCTGGGAGGACCTCTGTCGACGGAAGAGAGGCAGATCCGGATCCGGATCTGGAAGACAAACCTCAACCTCCTCCCCAGGTCCCTTCGGGGACCCCGGTGGATCTAGACGTGAGTCTAGATCCACCAACAAAACAAACCAAGGCTGGCACAAATCGGTATACATTTGCTGATTCACCGGTTAAGCTCAAACGTGAGCAACTTCCCTACACTCCTCCACTGCCCAAGCCGCTGGATCAAGACCAGCCGAAGACATCGGCGGCGCGGAGGAAGATGAAGGCCCCGGATCTGGACGAAGAAGACCCCAAGGATCCCGGATCGGGATGGTCGGAAGCCGCTCTGGAGTTCGCGTTCCGCCGTGCAGAGCTGCGTGACTTCATCGTCCAAGATCCAGTGATGCGGATCCTGGATCGGAAGCAGATCGGACACCTTCAAGGCCCCATCGCAGCTCCCGCGACGGCGGACAGCAAGCTGGTCGCGGCGAAGAACCTGATGCATCTGCTGAAGGAGACCAGACTTGTGGCGGGACAGTTTGATCCGAACGATCTCTTCGATCTGGTTCTGGACCAGATCCAAGCCTCGACTCAAGGCCTCTTCGACAAGCTGAGGGTCTTGGTGGGTGAGATCCCGGCGACATCGTTGCCGATGGTCCCAGATCCCGGATCAGCATCCACCAAGGCCGGCTCGACAAGCTACTGCTTCCAAGCCGCGATGGGCCGCTTCCTGAGGGAGCAACGGACCCTCGCACCGACGCCGGCACCCCAAGCGATCCAGAACCCTGGATCACAAGACGTCGACATGGAGTCCACCGAGTCGCCGGATCCAGATCACTCTCATTGGGAGTACGATCCCGACGAACTCGCCTTCCCGACACCGAGCCGCGCCGCTGTCGCCACAACCACAGCCGGATCCACCGGATCCACCATGATCCAACGCGTCCGGATCTCGGCGATATCTGATCTCAAGGTGTTCTCTGGTAAAGACCAGGACGAAGATCGCGCGAGAGCGTGGGTCGGCAAGGTGAAGTCGGCGTTCCTACGCGATCAAGCATCCGACGGAGAAAAGTGCTTGACCTTCGCGGATCTGTTGTCTGGATCAGCGAGGAACTGGTACCGGCAACTACCCCGATCCACACGCAACAAGTGGTCGGAGCTGCTCCGCAGCTTCCAGATCCAGTACTGTGGGTTCGGGATCTCGGTAGCCCGCCAGTATTACCATGCTCGCAAGCGATCTGATGAGTCTGCGCTGGAGTACCTGCACCGGCTGAATGTCGCTGGACTACGTGCAAGACTCAAGATCAAGGACGGTGGACCCAAAGAGAAGCGCGAACATGTGGATCACTTCATTGAAACCTTGGGAGATCAGGATCTGGCCGATCGGCTGACGCTGCTACGACTTCCAGATGCGGACGAGCTCGAAGAAGTCCTGCGCGCGCTGGATCGAGCGAAGAACCGGATGAAGAAGTCTGCATTTGGATCCAGCAAGTACCGGCAGAAGGCCTCAGTGACGCCCGCACCGGCAGTCCCAGCGAAACATGTGCGAGCGGTCCAGATCCAGGCCCCCGACTCCGGATCCGACTCAAGTTCAGACGGATCTGATTCGGACGGGGACGATTACCGCCGGATCTACATGGCTGCGGGCGGTGAACAACCCCCACAAGCCGAGAAAGTGTCGAACACCCTAGATCGGGGCCAACTGGAACGCCGCTCAGCAGATCAAGTGCCTCGTGACCACAGATCCAGAGTCCATGCCGACGGATCCGATCACAGTCGCTGCTCGCACTGCGGATCCCGGAGGCACACGGAGCTTGGATGCTGGAGGCGCTTGACTTGCCAGAAGTGCGGCAAGAGAGGCCACCCGGCAGATCACTGCCTCTTCGTGTGCCGCGGGTGCGGGGAGCTCCACGACATGGGCAAGTGCCCAATGGAGGAGTTCTACAACTGGATCCGCCAGTGGTACAACCCGACCAAGCACGCGGGGATGCTACCAGAGAAAGCCGAGAAGATGTTAAACTAGGACGCTCGCCGGGTTGGAATCCGGTACGAGCCGTGCGTTCTAGGTATTGCATCTATGCATTTGTGAACAAGACATCGGTAGATCAAGTTAGCAAGCGACCAGATCTACAAGGTAATACACGTGATCTACATGGGAAACGTACTGCTGTGGTCTCAAGTCTCTATCAAGTCGACGACTTTGCCAGATCCGACGCGACGGTGACCGTGGATCTGGATCCGGAGGTGCCGCAGGGGTACTGGAAGCAACAGGATCCAGATCTGTGGTTCCGGCCCGCGGATGGAGAGGATACCACATCCCAGACGCCCAGATCCGGCCGCGTCGATGCCTATCGACGATCCGGTGATCCGGAGTCGCCAGATCTCCTTCCAGGAGATACTGGAAGCAACATTCACCGGGTAAGTGGTTCCGACAAGCCAAGATCACCGGCAAGATCAACAATGAGAAAGCGATCTTACTCCTCGATACAGGTGCCGAGGTGTCCATCTTGGACACCGCCTTTGCTCGTAAGGTTGGGTGCTACATCGACAGGAGACAGAGTCAAGAATGCGCTGGAATCAGTGACAATGTCTACACAACGGAAGGAAGAACTCGGATCAAGATTACCTTAGCAGGATCATTGGTGTATATCTTCGACATCTGGGTAGGTGATCTATCTGGCCAAGAAGCTATCCTGGACATGGACTTCATGGTCCCGGCCGGGATCCGGCTGGATCTGGCCGATGGATCACTCTGCCTGCCCGACGAGGTCCGGGTCCAGCTCAGCGGAAGGCGACAGCTCTACAATGACAAGGCTAGGCTCGTGAGGCTGGATCAGCACCTGCAGCTGGGTGCCGGAGAGTCCGTCGAGCTTCCGCTGCGCCTGCAGACATCGGATCAAGACAAGCTGTGGGTGACACGCGGAGATCTGTGGGTGCCGACCGTGGCCAAAGGACCAGGCAAGACACAATACCTTCAGATCACCAACGTCTGTGAGAAGAAGTTGGTGCTGTGTCGCGACGAGCGGATTGGCATGTGGCTCGCGGGCGACCGGATCCCGCGGCTGCAGGGCTTCGTGGCCGTCGGATCCCGCCGCTACTTTGAGTGGCAAAATCTCGCCCTGCAGGCCACCACTGAAGCCGGGTCCGCGAAGGCAGATCCCCCCGGACCCCGCCGCCGCCGATGGTTGAGCGCCCCGAGTACCCTGTGCCGCGCGCGATACTGCGGAGGCCGGATTTGCCACGGGCGCAGCCCGTGGAAACTAGATCACTGGGCCTGGAGAGCTGCCGGAACAAACCACAGCCAGATCCACATGCGCAGGCGGTCCAGGGTGATGTGCCCCAGGTGACTGCTGAGACACTGTACCTCCAAGCCTTACAGTCCGTGGAACCTTCAGATCCACAGCCGGCGAGGCTACCCAAGACCTGAAAGAGCGCGGATCTCGACACCGAGGACGCGACAGGACCAGACCAGGGTGATCCAGGCCTCGCCGTGGGCGACAGAGCACAAGGAGTCCCAACCGCCGCGGCGCCCGGGTGCTCGACGCTCGCCATGCAGTGGGAGGTGGTCCCCGAGCCGTCGCAAGCCCAGATCACCCCAGTTGAAGCCAAATCACCCGGTGGTGGGTGTGGCCGGGGCGGTCTGGCGACAAGACGGCCAGATCCGAAGGTGGTGCCAGACAGTGTGTGCGAACCCCCCAGGATTTGGGCGCTGAAGGCGACAACGACGTCAGATGACCAAGATCATGCGCTAGCGGACATGCCCAGGCCAGATCAGGACCCGCAGCAAGCCGCCGAGGATCTGCCATCCCCAGATCCATCGACGGGACCAGGCGAGGTGCCCACCGATCAAGATCCGACGCTGTACGCGCAAGGTGCCGAAGATCCAGCTGGCGTGGGACAGGCGGATCAGCCCGTTGTCCTATCGGAGAGTAATCAGGGTGGTAATCACCCAGAGACAGGGAGCGGATCTGCAAATCTGACATATGGTGATAAGGGACAGGACGCGGATCCAGCTGGCACACACGCATCAAGTGATGACCAAGCGGGAAAGGGCAGGGATCTACACGGCGGAATGAGACAGGAGGCCAACCAAGCACCGGGCACGACGGCCGCTACAAACCCGCTTAATGCAGATCAGGCTGGCTCGGATCCGGTCGAGGACGAGCAAGTCTGCATCCATGAGAGTGGCGATTTGCATGCAGAAGACGTCGAAGCCGAGATGGCGGTGCTGCCTGAAGTCACGATGGGGACTACAGACGTGAAGATCGAGGACATACAAGTGGGCGATCTGGACATCAACTCACCGGAGGAGATCGAGCACCTACGCGGGTTGATCTGGAAGCCCCGACACCTGCTGATCGGCAAAGGCAATGCGTTGTCCCCCGCCGCCCGTGGCGTAGTTTGAGATATTGATGTGGGCGACGCGAGACCCATTGCCCAGCGTGTTCGTAAGGTTGCGCCTCAGTTTCGCGAGAAGCTGTCAGACCTGATCAAGGGATTGCTCGGAGCCCAGATCATCAAGGCCTCGATCTCGCCATGGGCCTCCCCAATTGTGGTGATCATCAAGAAAAACGGCGTAGATATACGTTTGTGCATTGATTATCGGCTGGTTAACAGTCTAACTAGGCTGATGATCTACCCAATGCCCCTGATCAACGATCTGCTCGAACATCTGGACAAGGTACTTTGGTATTGCTCTCTCGACATGGCAAGCGGATTTTGGGTGGTGACCATGACAGATCGGGCTCGTGCAATCTCTGCCTTCATCACCCGTTCGGTCTGTTCGAGTGGAATCGTATGCCATTTGGCTTGAAGAACACCCCCCAGATCTACCAGCGGATGCTCGATAATGCGCTATATGGGTTCACCTGGATCCCGCGATCTGACAAAAGCGGATCCGGATCCGACGACGATCGAGCAGATTTTGCCCCGGAGCATGGTGATCTGGACACGTCAAGTGGTCTTTCGCCTAGATCAACGGGAGCTGGCTTGGACGGAAGCGAAGTCGACAAGCCCGGATCGGGCGGATCTGGATCTGCCCGATCTGGATCTGGAGCTGTTCGGCCTGGTCGACCCGGATCTGACGAAGTTCGAGCTTGTCGATGCCGGATGAGTGGTGATCTGGAGAGTACGACCCAGCATTCCCCCAGATCAAGTGGATCTGGGTCCGACGGACTTGGATCTGGCAAACCCGGATCCGGCCGATTCGGATCGGGCGATCCCAGATCAGGCCTGTCCGGATCAGATATGAGTAGATCCAGATCTAGCGAATATCGAGCTGATCTGCACCCGGCAAGTAGTGATCGGGAGAGTTCGATCAAGCGTTCGGTGTTCGGACGTTGATCTTATATTGACGACATCTTGGTGACCGCCAGATCGTGGGATCACTTGTGTGAACGGGCGGACGATCTGCTGGAGGAGTGTGACTAATGGAATATCTCGATTAGCGTGGTGAAGAGCTTCTGGGGCAAAGCCAAGGTGGAATATCTAGGCCATAAGGTGTCCAACTCAGGCCTGGAGGCGAATCCCAAGAATCTATCGGCCTTGGTGGACTTGCCGTTCCCGGGATCACTCAGATCAATGCAGTCGTTCCTCGGAAGCTTAATTTATTACAGTCGGTTTATCGAGGATTATGCGATTTACGCTGCGATCTTGTATGAGCTACGAGAGGTGGACTTCGTCGCGATGTCAAAGGCGGAAGCTCGGGCCCAGATCAAGGCACACCTGGATCAGCCCACCCCAGATCACATCGGATCACCGAATCAGGATCTGGGATCTGGTGATCTTGGATCCACGATTGGTGAGACCTCACAACCGAGTGATCTGCACCCCCGCGGTGTTGCGTCGACTCCACATGGAGGCGAAGCCCCCAGATCAGCGCTGGAACTCCAAGCATCAGGATATCCTGATCTGGTGATACCGGATCTGGAAGCACATAATCCGGAGATACCAGATCTGAGCTCTCATAGTCTGAAGACAGGCGATCTGGGCCTGGGTGGTCTGGACGAAATCGACCCCCGCTGGATCCGAGCTCACCGGGCGTTTGCTAAGCTGAAGAGCAAGGTTGCCTCGACTCCGATCCTGCGCCACTTCAACTCTGGTCTACAACCAGTAGTGGTGGTGTATGCAAATGATTGGGCGATCTCGGTAGCCCTGATGCAGGAACATGATGAGATCCACTATCCGGTTACCTTCGTAAGCCGCACGCTGAAGTCCAATGAACTCAATTATGGGAATGCCGAGAAGGAGGTGTTAGCGTTGCTGCGGATCCTGGATCTGGGTTATAATATGTTGGTGGGCCGCCCGATCAAAGTCCTGACCAGGTACTCCACACTGGCGTGGCTCTTCAGATCAAGGATGCCTAGGGCAGTGGGCCGCCCTGCTCTCTCCGTGGACGCTAGAGATCGTCAAGTGTACCAAGGGCGAAGACGAGATCCTGGGGGCGATCGCCGCCAGCATCTCACCCAGATCACAAGTGGATCAGGCCCTGATAGCGATTGCGCCGAAGAAGGAACCCAGGCGCCAGATCCAAGTACCGATCCCGACTGTACGGCTAGATGAAGAGCTTTTTGTGGTCAGCTTCGACGGATCCGCCCGCGTCAAACGTGGTGGAGGCGCTTACAGCGCGATCCTATGGAAGCTGCCCGAGTGGAGTGTGGTAAAAGCTAGATCCGGCTATGCTGAAGGGTTGACTGTCAACGAAGCCGAGTACCACGGCCTCCTGCTGTGTATGGACCTACTCGAGGGAGAAGATCGGCGCAGGCTAGTGATCTGTGGCGACTCAAACCTGGTGATCCGCCAAGTGAGAGGTGAGATCGACTGCAAAGCACCAGGGCTCACACTGCTAAGGCAAAAAGCCCTAGATCGGCTGCGGATCTGGCCCGATCACGAGCTGATACACGTCAAGCGCGGCTGGAACGGTAGCGCTGATAGTCTAGCGAGCGCCGCGCTCCAACGACAAGGCGGGATCCTGGTCGACGATGAGTCGGATCCGCAGGATCTGGTCACACGGAATCGACTGCACGAGATCCTGGTGGTTAGGAAGAATGAGGCCGACTCGGTCGCTCGAGTTTCGGCAGCAATCACCAGCTCGAAGGCTAGATCCAGATCTACACCTACCGTCCTACAAGAAGCGGTAGTGAGAGAACTGATGATCGATCGGATCCGGCAAGCTCAGGACGAGGAGGCGTGGATCTCCGGGCTGAAGAAGTATTTGGTCGGGGCGGCGCTAGATCTGACGCAGGATGAGGCCAGATCCTATGGCAACATTAGCATGTATTACGAAGTGGATCTGAGTGTTCTGCTGTTCTGCTGCCATCCTACGAGTAAATCGGAGGCGGATCGAGATGGACTGATGCGATTGGTGATTCCGGAGACACTCCAACAGGATGTTCTGCATCACTATCACGCGAGTCTGGAAGGTGGCCACCAAGGGATTGGACGCACGTATCAGAAGATCCGAGATCACTTCCACTGGAGAGGTCTCTATCGGAGCGTGCAGCAATATGTCGGAGAGTGCGTGGACTGCGAGACGGGCAAGGGGCGACCCCGGATCCAGGGTGAGTCACCCGGTAACATCCAGGCAATCTACCCGTTCCAGATCATAGCCATGGATCACATCCCGTCGTTGCCCAAGTCCTACAAAGGTAACACGGAGCTGCTGATCTGAGTGGATCTGTTCACAGGGTATGTGATCGCCAAAGCTAGCACCTCGAGAACGGCACAAACGATCGCGGAGTCATACGAGGAGTGCGTGCTCAGGCGATTCGGCGCCAGCGAAGTGATCCGGCACGACCGTGAGCCAGGGTTATGTCCGACTTCTTCAGATCGTTCAACCGGATCTTAGGACAACGACAGCGCACCACTATGGCTTACCGCCCCCAGGCCAACGGCACGGCCGAACGCATGGTGCAAACAGCGATCAGGGCACTCAAGATGTACGTGCAGGATCTGGATCAGCGTGATTGGGATGATTACGCGGAACGGCTTACCTTCGCGATCAACACTGCTCAGGATCGGATCCGGAGGGAAACCCCGTTCTACCTGGTACATGGGTGGGATCCTAGATCCACCTTGGAGGCGACGATCCCGTTAGGCAGCACTCGACGTCACGATCGAGATCCTCGGAGGCGGAGATACCAGATCCAGCGCTATTACCAACAGGCACGGGAGCAAGTCAATGAGAAGTTGCGAGAGGCGATCTCGGATCGGGCAGACCATCATAACGAAGGAGTGCACCCGCACCAGATCGAGGTCGGATCCCGTGTCTGGTTATACCTGGATCGCGTCAAAGAAGGATATACTCGGAAGTTGGCGCACCTGTGGCACGGCCCATTCCGTGTGGCGGAGAAGATCGGCGAATATGCAGCTCGGATCGAGTTGGCGGGTACAGAGTACCGCCTCTTGCTCAAGCTCAAGCTGGTGAAGACATTCCCAGATCGCCCCCAGATCCGGCTGACAGTCGAGGATACAGATCGTCTTGATTTCGATGAAGCCCTGCTGCCTGAAGATAGCTGGATCCAAGGTCTGGACGAGGACGAATACGAGGTGGAGAAGATTACAGACATGAGAACAGGAAAACGAACTCGTTATGGCCGGATCTACAGGGAATTCTTGGTGCATTGGAGAGGGTACGACGAACCGACATGGACCGATGAGACAGACCTCAATTGCGGTGCGATACTCCACGATTTCTTGCGGGATCGGGCAAATCGGAACCGGTTTGGCGTGATGCAGTCTCACGAGGAGTAGTGAGACAGGGATCAGCTGGAGTGAGTTGGTCACTCCAGCGGTGTGTTGGAAGAAGGATCTGCAGGGTGGCTGCAGATTAATGGGATGGGTGATGTATATTGCATGTGGAGATCTGGCGTTGTGTGCGTCAGATATTGGCAAACTGAAGACTGGTACGGTGATAATGCTCGCCTAAGGTCCCAGATCACTCAAGACAACTCAGAGCCGAGACGCCGAAGGTCAGGTGGATCTGGCGCATATGGATCTCGGTCAAACGGATCTGGGATTAGTGGATCCGGATCAAGCTGATTCAGGTCTTTCGCTACCCGTACTACGTGGATCCGATGCAAGGAGGGACAGATCACGTGACCTCGGATCTGAAGTGGAGCTGGATCAGGTGGATCCGGATCCGATGCGAATTGGAATATGTCTGAATGAGGTGGATCCGGATCTGACGTGAGGACAATGTGTAGCAGTGCAAGCTGGGTGACCAAGACGGCGAATGACCGATCTAAGATCGCTAGACGAGGGTGGAACATGTCGATATGGCAAAAGCGATATTGGTGAAAGAAATAAGACATGCAAGCTGGATCTGGCCTAGACAGGGGAGACTTCAACGATTGGGCAGTGGATCCGGCCAAGATCCAGGGCGACTCGGAAGGGTCCGGCCCCTACTCAGCGTCAGCAGTGTGGACACCGAAGAACTTGTCGGTGAGGCGCGCGATCTGGCGCGCTGGGTGATCTTGAGGGCTGTCGCGGTAGTGGTTGCGCCACGAGTCAGCACCGTTACACTCGTCAAGAGCCTCCAACAGATCTGTGGGCTCGGGGCGGTTGAGACGACGGTTCTTGATATTGGCCTGACGAGATTCGTATCCCGGATACCAGATCACGGACTCGTGGCAGCGGGGGAATTGGAGGAAGAAGGAATCCAACAGGATGTCCAGATCACACCACCCCTCCTGCATGGCCACTATCAAGACTTGCAGAAACCCTTTCCAGCGGTTCCCGGCGTGCGATCTGCGATTATTGCGCTCCTTGTGATACACTTTCAGCCAGGGATGAGCCTTCGCCGATGCCGGTAAGATCGGGAAAGTGTGCGTAGATTCCCAGTATGTAGTGGGTCTAACTTGACTCACTACTTTAGCTTACACGTTGCGCAACGTGTATGAGGAAGCGTAAGTACTTACTAATTACTTAGGTTAATTATATTTGAATACACAAATATAAGTTAACTTAGACAAGACTCCAAGTAGCTAGTTTAAGGTAAAATGAGAGCTGTATTGCTTGTAAATTGATCTTCCTCTAAAGTCTGCTAAAAACTGTTTATCATCTATGAAAGGGTTGACAGCGGCTGGCTGTCAGAGCCCCGCTAATATGCATGTCTCTGATTGGTAGAAAGATGCTGCTTTCTACCAATAGGATCTTTGGGTATGTGTGGACCACTCACTGTGGTGGTCCACTTCAATGTATCCATCGGTGTGTCTTACACCAATGTGAGGAAGTATCCAAAACGTTTAACAGATAACCTATCTGTTAAATTCACAAGTGGCTTGCAGCCACTTGTACGTGTAACCCCGTTACACCATCCCCCCTTAAGGTTAGACGCGCGGGGTCCCCGCACGTCAATCTTTGGAATTGACCATTCGTCAATTCTCCGCGTTTGGAGAAGAAACCCGCGCTCATTCAACGATGAGCGCGCCTCAAGAGAAGACCTCGAAGTCGGTGGGGAGTCATCTCTCCATCGACGACTACTTCGAACGCCAGAAGGCGAAGTATGGCGACGTCGTCGACTTCGACGACGACGATGAAGACATGGAGGGCGAGGAGGACTCGCCCTCAAAGTGTCGAGCGAATCGCTCGACCCTCACGCCAAGAACATTCGCCCGCGTGAAGGGGACGAATCGGACGCTTCGAGTTCGAAGCGTTCGCGTACTGAGAGCGATACCCCAGTCGCTTCCGCTGGGGCTCTTAGTACTCCGCGCGCTGCAGCTGCAGCGCGTGATGTCAAAGCTCAAAGCTCTCCGCGCGCTGCGCCTGCAGCGCGCGATCCGTGGATGCCGTCCGCGTCCGAGATCGCGGACCGGTATGGGAACTCGGTACCTCCGAATGAGGTGCCGCTGTACGTATGCAGCGCCATCAAAGATGACGCTGTGGCTGCCGAGCTGCACTTTGATGCGGAAACGCATCAAAGGCGCGATTACTACATCGGACTCTTCTATCAGCTCCGATGGTTTCAAAGCAAGAAGACCTCTTCTCGCAGCAAAGTGCCCGAATGGCAGGCACTTTGTCAAAGCTGGAACGCCTTTGTTGAAAACTTCAACAAGAGGCCGAGTGCTTACCGTGATCGGATTAAGCAAGCGCGTGATCGCTTCGAGACGTACTCGAAGCGTGGAAAGTTGGAGCAACTCCACGTTGCTGCGGAGGAGGCTAATGTGCCGTGCGCTGTGCCCGAGGGCTTTCAGGGCACGAAGTGCTTCCCAGGCGCGGTCCGCTTGAGCGACCGCGACCGGAACGGGTACACGTCATTCCGTGTGCACGAGAGTCTCAAAGAGCTCCGTGCTAAGTTCTTAGCACGTGAGGGTTCGGGCGCTAGCGATGATCGCAGCGCTCGTGTTACTTCCGCTGCGCCAGCGCGTACTGCTCTTCGTACGCCCTCACCATTTCCGGAACGTCCTCCAGCAAGACGTTCCGCGGCTCCCATGTATCTCGATGGGGAGGAAATCCTCTCCAACGAATACGAAAACGAGCCCCTTGAGGGTTCGTTTTCGGGGTACTATGGTCAACAATCCGCTCAACAATCCAGCGGGTTGAGCCGCGGGCGTCACGGATCGGCGGTGGCGGGGGTGGGAACACGCCCCGGGTATGATCAGCCCCGGGCTGATCCGTATGCGCCTCTCCACGACCGGGTGACCGTCGTGGAGCGTCTGCAGGGCGCTGAGTTCGCCGGCCTGAAACAGGAGCTGGCGAACCAGAAGGCCCAAGTCGCGGCGGTCTCGCAGACCGCCTCGAATATCCAGGTCGAGCTGGGGGCCCAGATGAAGGGGTTGCTCCAGCGCGTCCGCGCGCTGGAGGAGAGGTTGCTCGTCGCCGAGGCCAATTCCTCCGCTTCTGCCTCGGCTCCTGTCGAGGCTTCGGGTCAGCCGAGCTAGATGGCTCGTGCTGCAGGTATGGCTTCAGCCGTCCGACGTAAAAGGTCGGATGGAGGCGCATGCTAGACGGCATGTCTAACGTGTAAGCGTTGCCGTACCGTGCCAACACAGTGAACGGCCCGATGAAGCGCGGAGCAAGCAAGCTTGCTCCGAAATCCGAAACTGCATGTCTGGGCAGATTTTGAGTAGCTAACAAAACCAATGAACTAACTTTGAATTCATTTGTGTTGCCTCTGCCCACATTGTCTGCGCTCAGCTTCTGTTGATCAATACAAGCTGCTATTGCATCTTGGACAAACCGAATCACGGCTTGTCTTTTGGTGATGAAACTGATTGCATCCGAGCTGAAGTCATTCAGCTCGCTCTCCGCTAGAGGGCCTCTGCGTGGTTCTTCGCGGTGTCTGCGCCCTGCGTAGACCCGTGGTTGTTGGCCATGTTGTTGGGGGAGTCTGCGCCCTGCGCAGACTCATGTGGTTTGTCCATTGTTGCAGCTGACACTGTGCAAGTGTCAGCGGTTTTCTGCGGCTGCTGTATTGCAGTCGTAGATCCTCCCCCACTTAAAGTGGGAGCCATCACTCCGAGTAAACTCGGTAGACGTGGATGCCGCATGGCATTCACGTAGAACGTTGTATGCCCGGTTGAGGCATGCACTGAGTTATTGATGGCAAACTCTGCCATCGATAAGCACTCGCTCCAGTATTGGAACGAGTGAGCGTAGCACTTCAACATATCGACGAGCACGCGATTCACGCGCTCGGTTTGACCGTCCGTCTGCGGATGATCCGCAGTCGACATGGAAAGCTGGCTCCCAAGAAGTGTAAACACTTCTTGCTCCAGGTGCGCTGTGAAGCGCGGGTCTCTGTCCGACACGATGTCGGACGGCATGCCATGGTGTTTAAACACCATGTCGACGAGCAGACGGGCCGTCTGCTTCGCGGTCACCTCTGCTGGCACCGCAACAAGATGTACCATCTTGCTGAAGCGGTCTACAAAGACCACAACACCGGTGTTCCCTCCGCTATCCGGGGGAAGACCAAAGATGAAGTCCAAAGACATGGACTTCCAACACTCCGACGGAGTCGGTAGTGATTGTAATGGAGCCTGCGCAAACGGCGCAGGCTTTACGCGTTGGCATACCTCGCAAGCACGGATGTACTTGCGCACCCACTTATACTGGTGGTGCCAGTAGAAGTCGCGCGTGAAAAGGATGTATGTCTTCTCACGTCCGAGATGTCCCGCAGTCGGGGAATCATGATACTCGTACATGATCCTGAGTCGCAGGTCATGGTCATTTGGCACGACAACGCGATCCGCGTTGTCGTCGACTGCATTGTAAAGTAGTAGTCCGTCGTGCACACGAAAGCGGTGTGCACGCGCTCGAAGGTGCTCGGACAGCTCCTGACGGGACTTGTCAGAAGGTGCTGTGCCATAATCCAACAAGAGTTTCGTGTCCGCGTCGCGCGCGTACGCGGCCTTCACATCGTCCAACAGAGACGATGTGGGTTTGCTCGATCGCATGGCGTCAATGGCATTGACGTCAACAGCTTCTGCATAGTCCGGCCGACGTGATAACGCGTCGGCCACCACATTCAATCTTCCGGGTTTGTATTCGACCCGGAAGTTGTACTCCGCAAAGAATGAGAGCCATCTCGCCATTCTTCGTGAAATGTGTGGCGACTTCACTGCGGTGCGCAGTGATGCATGGTCGGTGTAGACCACAAATGGTCTACTCCCAAGCAAGTACACTCGGAACTTTGCGAGTGCATACTTCATGGCAAGGAGTTCCTTGTCATGCACCGGATAGTTGCGCTCAGCTGGCTTCAGCTGACGCGATTGGTAGTAGACGACACGATCACGGCCCTCGTGATCGTGCTGCATCAACGCGCATCCGATTGCAAAGTCGGATGCGTCACACACAACGTGAAATGGACGATCTTGGTCGGCCACTGCCAAGATCGGTGCCTCAGTCAAGCCCCGCTTGACTGCATCGAATGCCTTTTGGCAATCGGTGTCTAATTCCACACAGCTTCTTTCTTAAGAAGCTGTGACAGCGGGCGGATCTTGCCCGCATAGTCCTCCACGTACTTGCACAAGTACGTGGCCAAGGAACTGCCTCAGTTCCTTGACACTTGAAGGCGTTGGCCATTCATTTATCACTCTGACCTTTTCCGGTCAGGGCGAACACCATTCTTCCCTACGAGACACCCGAGGACGGGTATCTCGCTCGCCCCGAAGATACACTTCTTCAGGTTCGCGTAGAGCTTATGCTTTCGCATAAGCTCAAGTAGCTTCCGGAGATGCACCCTGTGCATCTCTACGTCGGTCTTCCGTCCACAGCTCCGGCTGTGGATGAATACATCATCGAAGTAGCTCGGTGCGAAGTCGCGCACCGAGCGCAACAAGTGCGTCACGCACCTGTTGAAAGTCGCAGGGGCGTTCTTAAGCCCCGGTGGCATTACTAGCCATTCCCAGAGCATGCCGCTTGGCGTGCTCACTGCCGTGAGAGGGATATCCCTCTCACGCATTAGGATTTGATAAAACCCATCTCGTAAGTCGAGAGCACTGTAAACGGTGCTCCCGGCCATCGAATCGATGATAACATCTTTTCGCGGTATCGGCGTCTGCGCCGGTACCGTCGCATCGTTCAGCTTGTTGTAGGCATGAACGATGCGCCATCCGCCCTGTGGCTTCTTGACACAGAACGTCGGAGCACTGTGCGGGGACTTTGATTCCCGCACGTGTCCTGCTTTACGACGACTTTCAAAGAAGTCGTCGATCGCTTTCACTTGCTCTCGCGGCAGTGGCCACTGCCGCGTGACACAGTACTTCGTGCCCGGCACGAGATCAATCTCGTGCTGAATGCCCTTATCCTGCGGAAGCTCCGCAGGAATGTCTTCCGGGAGTACGTCTTTGTACTCCCTCAACAATTCGTAATAGAGACTCGACATTAGCGAGTCCCAACCTTGTTCCTCGAAGCGCTCTCGCTTCGTCATCGCACTGAGAGTGAAGCCACTCTCAGTGGTACCTCCCATGAAGAGCTGCCTCAGCTCTTCGCTCTCGCTCTTCGTTCTTTCGCTGTTCGAATGAACGCAGACTTGCTCGATGCTTCCATCGTGCAAGTCGCGCGTGAAGCGCTTCCAGCTCGTGACTGGATGCGAAGTCAACCCCGACACCGTCGTCGGAGGATTAGCGAGTTCCATTTCCTGATACTGGAATCCAGTATCGGTACGCGTCAAGACGCTTAGCGTCTTGACATTCGGCATCACCGCCTCTGTCTGCCCAGCAGACTGCTCTTGTTGCGTCTCGGTCCCGGACCGAGACTTGCGCAGCGTTTTCCGCTTGCGCCGTCTTCTTGTTGTGCGGAGCCCGGCTCCGCACAGTTGTTCTTCTTGTCCAGGCCCGGCCGTGGACAGTCGTTCGCCGGCGGACCCTGTCCGCGGGCGCGCGGTATCAAGCCCGGCTTGACCGCATTTTCCGTCGTGCAGCCCGGCTGCACGGTAATGTGTCCCTTCGCCGGCAGACCCTGTCTGCGGGCGCGTGATATCAAGCCCGGCTTCATCGCATGGCGCTTCGTCGTGCAGCCCGGCTGCACCACAGCATGCAAATTGCGTCAGTGCGGTACGTTTGCAACCGTCCGCACTGTTTGCAGCGTCAACTCCCGGAGTTGACACGCCTTCGTCACCTCGACGCCATTCATTGGCGGAGCCCCTCATGACCGAGGGTGCGTCGGCTCCCGGAGCCGACGCGTCGTTGTCGACCTGACCGCTTCGGGTCAGGGACTGTCCCTTACACTCTTGAACGTGGGTGTTGGTTCCCGGAACCAACACATCTTTTTCTTCTGACGTCGGCAGCATTGCCGACGTTGGTTTCACTTGTGCGCGCCCTCGCGCACTTCTTGGGCATTCCGGGACAGCAGCATTAAGCGCTGTCTCGACTGGTGAGCCGCGCGCACCTGCTGGTGCGTGCGCTGCGGTAACAGGGCCATCGCTCTCTGTTCCGCTGTCGTGGCCGAAGCGCACGAGCGTGCGCTTCTTCCAGTCTATCATCGGATCATGCCGTGCAAGCCACGGCATGCCCATTACCACGTCGAACTTATCGTCCAGGTCCAGGACGATAAAGTGTTCGACAAACACTCGTTGTTTGTACGAGAAGCGCACGTTCTCGACGCGCTTCTCGGTCTTCACGATGGCACCTGTTGCCAGTCGTACCTCCAGAAGACTTCGAGGTGTATCTACCTCCTCGAAGTCAAGTCTCGGCAGGCTTCGTAGTCGAGCAAAGTTGTTCGACGCGCCTGAGTCTACCAATGCTCGAAGAGAGTCACTCGCTCTCTTCGAGTAAACGTTCAAGATGACTAGGTTTGGCCTGTCATCTTGTTTCTTGCAGTGAGAGCTGGTCTCACTGGGGGCTGCAGTCCTCAGTGTCGCGTGTCCGATGTCGGCACGCGCGACTGCATTACCAGTAGGGCGCCCCGCGCCTACTGGATGTTCGCGTTTTTTGTTGGTCCGCGGCGATGCCTAGCATCGCCACGACGGCCACCTCCAGGGGGCATGGGAGCTGTGCACTCCCGTGCAAAGTGACCGATCCTTCCGCAACGGAAGCATCGCACGTTACCTCCCTGCTGCTGGTAACCAGCAGTTGTTGCATTCGAGAGGTCCATTGGTTCTGGACCTCCCGGCCTACCGGGCGCGGTTGCGGCCTCGGCACGTTCACATGCAGTTTAGCCTGCCGCAGGCTAAACGCTTCTTGCATGGCATGAGTAATCGCAGCTTCGAGAGTACTCGGGTACTCTCGGAAGAGATAGGTCTTCACAGGCCCATCTCTAAGCCCCTTCATGAACGTGACGACCTTGGTCGCCTCGTCAATCGGGTTAGGCACGATATTTGATACCAAATATCGTGCGCGCTGCGCGTAAGCATGGACGTCATGCTTACCCTGCTGAAGGTCGAGGAACTCCGCCCTCGACCGGAGCTCGTTTTGCGGGGGCTCAAACGCTTGTTTGAGCTCCTCTTTGAACACTTCGTACGTGCTAAAGCACGTAGGATCGGAGAGTCGGCGTCCATACGCCCAACTCCTTGCGCGTCCGCCAAGGCAGGACATGGCGAACGCGACCTTCGACAGCGGGTCGACGATGCGTCGAGCCGCTATGGCTGTGTCGAGTTCGACAAGCCATCGGATGAGAGGCTCGCCCTCTCTTCCCACGTAATTGCTTACGCTCAACTTTCATGGTTGAGCACGCGGTGTCGTCCCTGACGACGCCGTCACTGAGGAAGCAGCATCACGCTGCTCCTTCATGATGAAACCCAGACCAACACCATGTTGCTCCGTCGGCGATAGCGTACGCAGCATTGTAGCTATCGCCGCTTCTCCAATGACTGTTGACAGTCGTTGGAGGGCCTCCCACTCTGGGTCAGACAGGTGGGGGCAGTCAGCGCGTGCAACATGCGTTGCAGGCGTGTTGAAGCTCTCCATGGGCACCTCCGTGCTCATGTGGTTCTCGGCTCCGCGTTCGTACACCGCGTACGAACGTCAAGCAGTCGGTCGTTGGACGGACTACAAAGTGCTACGGCCCGCGCTGCTTCCGCCCCAGATCAACTGGTGCAGGAGCGAGATCGCCTCATCCAAGATCGGGATCGGGCCCAAGCTGCGTCCACTGAGGCTGACCGTCACGTAGGGATCACCCGCGATGAGCTACATGGCAACCGGAGGCTTCTCCGGCAGACACAGGCCGATCTCAAAACCGTTCGATCCACCCAAACTGCAGCCACTGCGGATCTGATAAGCACCGTGGAGGATCGGGACAACGCTATACAGGACGCAGATCGCGCACGATCTGAGCTCGAGGATCTCCGTACGTTCCCCCGGCTTGGCTTGCAACTCCTTGGGCATGAACTGACGCATATCAGCCGCACAGGGGCGAGTTTGGGCACTGCTTAGCGGATTGTGGGTCTGCTTGAGAGCCAGATCCATCAGATCCGGGAGCAACATGAACGCCTCCAGCTGGATCATGACACTCTACAACGGAATCGCAATGCTCTCCGCTTGGAGCATGACGTCACTCTCCAACATCTGGCGATCGTGGTTACTGCAGTAGGTGCACGGCCTCTCCCTCCAATGAGTTAGGGGATCCGGCGGCTTTGCTCCGTACACTTCGCGAGCTGCCTCAACCTCAAGGAGATCGCCAGAGCGCTGGCGAGGTCCCAGATCAGTGTGCCCCAGAGCATTTTCCCGCTGAAGCAGCCAAGCACCCAGATCAAGAAGAGAAGCGTTCCAAGAGAAGTGGCGCGATCGCGGATCCGGAGCCCTCGAAACGTGCTCGCCGTGACTCAGCTGCGGGGAATCGCGATTCAGCACGCCCAAGCGAGCGCCTCCTCCGATCCGTGCCTAACAAGAGGGTCAAGAGTTCCGACGTCGAGATGGCTAAAGATCAAGCAGGATCGGAACCAGCGCACCACCCGGATCAGTACGATCTGGCTGAAGAAGGCCAAATCGACGATGACGGTGGCTTCGTAGATGACGACGAGGACGAACCCTGAGAAAATCACGGCAACCAGGCGGCCGAAGATGCGGACGACGAGAAAGAGGAGGAGGAAGGCGAGGATACCAGCGGGACTGGCGGGCACCAACGATGATGAAGAGGAGGACGAAGAAACCGCCCAGATCACCAACGAGTTGCTCGAAGCCCAGACTCTGCAGGCGATGGCTCAATCCCGATCCGCCGAACGTCGTCGTCAGCACGCGTCTCTCCGGTGTGGACCTGTGATCGGTGGATCCGGTGGACCCCCGGATGATGATCCCGACGATGACGAGGCTGCTGGTGCCAACCTGGATCCGGATCCGCGAGGGTCAAACCCAGCCCCGGCTAATCGGCGTCGTCCCGCCCGTAATCCACTAGCACGCGCCACTCCATTCGGACCTGAGGCGCAACGTATCCCTGGACGAGCGCAACCTCGGATCTTGATCCAGGCGGACGTAGATCCCTGGATCTTAGACGAGCTCGACAACAAGACCCTCGCTGCAATACGGATCCAGGCACTGTTCCCTGTCCTGCCGATTAAGCTGGGCTGGATCTTTCCTTATGGCCTCAAGTCGCCGACACCGACTTCTGCTGGGAACTGATCACGGAGAACAACGTACGAGCTCTACTAGCCACGCGTCACTGGGAGGTTCTTGAGAACTCAGATGGCGGAGATCCGCGACGAGCTGGACCGAGCGAGTAGAGAGGACCCGGTTCAAGCGACGGAGTTCTTCAGGCGTGGCGCCGGTCGGAGCGGTTAGATCGGCTGGATCCAGATCCGGGCGGTTACGCGGAGGGCTTGAATCCGAGCGCTGGCCAGACCACTTGCGGCCCGGGCCGGTCATGGGGAACACTAGCGCGCCAATGGGCGGAAATCAAAGGTGCCCGCAGTGATGCCGTTGTGCGGCAACAACTACGTGCAGGAGGCGATCGTGGAGAAGCGAATTCCGGGAAAGGGGTGATTGGGAGCGATCGGCAAAAGATGGATTCTGACGGAGTCACAATACCGCGGAAGTGACACCAGAGAAGCCAGATCGAGTGGATCTGGTGATGGGGGTGGATCGAGGCTATCAGATGTGTGTGGCGTCAAAGGGAGACTACTGGAAATACTAGAAGATGACATAGAAGACGTCTATATACGGCAGAAGGCCAGATCAGCACTATCAGAGGTGGTTGAATCCAGATCACCTGTACCCATGTGGATCCAGACCCAGGTCACCTGTACCCAGGCGGATCTGAGCTTCTGAGGGATGACTAGGATACGCAAAGCGGTGGATGGAGCTTACGCCAGCCGAACGACCCCAGATCAAGACAAGTTAACCCAGATCAGGGACGGTGGGATCCGGATCACATGTACCCATGTGGATCCAGATCCAGATCACATGCACCCATGCGGATCTGGGCGTCTGAGAGGTGGCAATGGCAAGTGAAGTGGAGAATGGAGTTTGCGACGACCGAAGGACTCAAGTTCAGCGAGGATCAGCGTGGATCAAGCGGATTTGGGAGAGGTGGATCCAGATCACATGTACCCATGTGGATCTGGATCCGGATCCCGTACGCCAGGGCGGATCCAAGCCTCTGGTAGACGGCTAAGACAAGGAAAGTGAGGAAAGGAGGTCGCAACAGCACAAGGACCCCAGATCAACGCAGACCGACCCAGATCAAGGCACTTCGGAGATCAGCGGATCTGGATCTGAGAATCAGGCGGATCCGGATCTGGCGGATCTGGGGATCTGGTGGATCTGGGACTCAGTGGGTGATCTGGCGACTACAGCTCAACGGAGGGAACAAGTGACGATGCAGTGAAGGTAGAGGTGGTCCGTAGAGCCGGCAGGTACAGATGGGAAGATACTTCGGATTGGGTGATAGGATTTTGGGATAGGATTGGACATAACCATAAATCAGACTCAAATTTGCCTTGGACAACGCAAGTGCCTTCGCCTTCGCCTGGAATCGGGATCGACATTGGCCCACCAAGAAACAGCAAGGTACTGGGTAGCAGATCTAGTGTCGGTTGAATAATCTGGATAATATATTGGCCAGATCAACCTTCCTAGTGAACTCCCTACAAGTGCAGATCCCAGATCACCCGGAGTTAACTACTTGGCCGGGTGATCCTTGATTCTCAACTACCCTGATCCTGCTATAGGAAGCGGCAAGTACGACAAAGGGCGACCTACCAAGTCGCAACAAGGGCCTACAACACACCACAAGGCAACCACTCGGCCGGATCCAGATCCAGGCCGCCAGATCCAAGTCGGGAATCACTTGATCTGGACCAAGAACCGCGAGCAGAGTGAAGATTTCCGCGCTGCTCCACCGGATCCCCGCGTCTCGCCAAGCCGTTCCTACTTCAACACTTGGACTCTTCAGAAGTTACCAGAGGAGCAAGATCCAGCCCTACCGACGGGTACACAAGGTGAGGAGTTCAGCACTGATCATGGATCATCGGAGTACCCCCTCCGTTAGTCGGTGTCCTGGCGCTGTTGGGAAGTTGGATCTAGCAATCTCGCAGATTTTGCTGATCCCGCTACACCACAGTATCGGCGCTACCGCAACCGTGTCTTGGAGAGCCTGGAAACTCCGGCGGGCCACTGTGAGGTCAACCCCCGGTGCGAAATCGTCTTCTTTCAGCTGGTACAGTGCCGCGCCGTAGGCAGTGAAGTCTTGGATGAAACGGCTGTAATAATTCAGCGCACCTAGGAAAGACTGCATCCCCTTCTTCGTTCGTGGGAAAGACAGCTTGGTGATCCCGTCCAGCTTCTTCAGGTCGGGCCGAATGCTGTCTTTTGACACTTCAGGGGATAGGAAGTCGACGCGTCCTTGCACGAAAATACTCTTGGTAAAGTTGACGTTGATCCAGCACTCTTCAAAACGACTGAGGAGGCGATCCAGCGTCGAAAAACAACTGTCGAAGTCTTCGCTCCCGAAGCAGATGTCGTCCACGAAGGATCGCCGGTCGAACACAGGCACCAGTGACGACTCGTCGGCTTCGTTGGTCGTAAACATATCGCCCTCTGGGCTGTTAACGAGTCAAGTAATAGGTTCGGTCGTCTCCGAGTCATCGCGGGCGGCTGCACACTTGGTTCGAGTCGTCGCTGTAGTGCCTGGTAGGCGAGGTGATGACTCGAGTCGTCGGCAGTACTCTGCTGAGTCTTCGGCGGCCTTCATCTTTGCTGCAAAGGCGTTCCAGCCGCCCTTCGGTTGCACAAATCCCCATAGCGCGTTGTCTATCATCCGTTGGTAGATCATCGGCGCATTCTTGAGGCCGAAAGGCATTCGTAGCCACTCGAAGTGACCCAGAGGACACACAAATGCCGATATGAGTCATCGGTGGATGCCCCTGCGGATTGTACTCCGGTCCTTGGTCTTCGTCGCGGCTTACCGTCGACTCAGCCGTCTCCAGCCCTGGTCCAGCTGCCCCTGGAGTCATGGCTTCAACGTCAGTCGTCGTCACCCCCGTCGAGTCGCCTGTAGTAGCGTCGAGTCGTCGACGATGTTCCTCCGTTATCCATTCTGAGTAATCCGTCACCGACGAGGCATCGGCACTGTCACGTTCACTGTTCACGAGTGGTTTCTCGCCCAAGTCTTCATCAGATCGCTGCAGGATACCTTTAGGCGTCGGGTAACTCGGTCGTTCCACCGCTGGGGGCTGCTTAGCCAACCATTGTTGGTAGAGTTCAGCGTCCCACTTGAGTAGTGTCTTGTCCCGTGGGGCAGCGTATGCGAGCACCTGCCACTCCTGGTACTTTGCGGAATCCAGCCGCACGTAGCCTTCAGTCTTCGGTAGCGACCCAATCGGAACCCAGACTATCACCGGGAAGTGCACCGGACAACTCGCCAGCCGATCCGTGGCGTTGGTCACTCGAATCCTGACCGGACGTCCCTTATAGAGCTTGGTGACAGTCGGGATGAACGTCTCCGTTCGGCGCATCCACGACACGTGAGTCATCGGCTCGGGTTGTCGCCGCTGTAGCTTGAACTCGTCCCATTCGTAGCCCGGTATCTGCATTGGTTCCGTCGGACCGTACGGGACGTGGCTTCCTTCGGCCTCGTCCATCATGTTTTGAGTCTTGATCAGCGGGATCACTCCCTCGTCGGGAAGCTTGGCCGTCGCGTTTAGGAGGTCCAGTCGGATACCGGCCGGGATCATAAAGTCGATGCCAAGCACCACCTCTACCCTGGGGCAGTGGTCCATAATCCAGACCTCGAAAACATAAACGCGCTCCCAGCCGAGGGTGACTTTCACCTTCGCCAGGCGAGTCGTCATCATCTTGCCCTTGGTGATTCCATGTACATCCATGCAGCGTCCATGCCCCACTACTTCGCGGAGTTTCAGTCGCTTGGCAAGTTTCTCCGAGATGACACTGACGTTTGACCCAGTGCCCAGCAATATCCTCGTGCGCGAGGCGTTCACGGCTCCGTTCACCAGGGTCTGCATCCTTACGCGCTTGTCAAATTTCTGCGCCGACCTCCATCCCATCCGTTCTCCAGCTAAGAGTCGTACTTCTGGAGCGAGTCGTCGGCGCGAGTCCTCTTGTACTGCGCTTGTCAGCCAGTCGTCGGCGGTATCCCCAACCTCGCCCTTATCGTCTTCTTCACACCATACACCTCCACCGAGGCAGTCACCTCTCTCCTTTTCCAATTCCGTTGTTTTCATGTCGTTATCCTGCTTAGTCTTCGTCCATTCGCACTCGCCAACGAATGCAAAGATACACTCTGCTTCAATTGCGGTCTTGGCTAACTGTGGCAGCCCGATTGGGACCAACCCAGTCGTAGTCGGCGGGCTGCCTAGTTTAAATGGTCCGAAAACAGGAGTTCCTGGAGCTCGGGTGTGAGGTCTTTCTTGTTCACCTTGGACTTGACGATCTTGGTGATTTCTTGGAATACGTCACATTTTCCGGCGTCGTGAACTTGTTTGCACAGCTTGCACCGGCGTCGGCAGTAGTGCGCTGTGTGATAGAGGCCTCCGCAGGCTGCACACGGCCCATACTGGCGAGGTTTCTCGTCGCGGTAGCCGCGGTTCTGGAATCGATTGTCCCGGCCTTGGCTGCGGCCCGCTGAGTCATCCCTGGGTTGTCAGTTGGCAGACCGGGCGTACGTGCCTTCAGCGGCAACTCGGCGTTCGTTGTCATTGGCTGCCGCAAGGTAGTGGTCGCTTCCACCTGACGAATAGCTATCACCCCAGCCTTCGCCGCAACGTTGTGAGTCGTCACTGTCGTGTTCATTTCCATCTTCGCTGTTGCTGTCGCCATTATATCTGTGGCGTTGTTGCTGCATCTCGCTCCGCGTGTCCCGCGTGTCCCGTCCATGAAGTTCGGCGACGATGTCGGCGACAGATGCTTCAGCTAGGCTCACGCGAGGCATGTTGCGTGAGGCTTCGCGACGACGCTCGTAATCTCGTTCGCGCCGGTCGCGATGGTTGTAAGCATCTCGCGAGTCGTCGCGGCGGCGCGAGTCGTCACGATGCCTGTCATCACGTCGTCGGGAGGCATCCCGAGTTCGAGAGTGAGGTAGCAACGAGTCGCGGGACGAATTGCGCTCGTCAATCTTCAATATCGCTTGGATCATTTCCTCCAACTCATGGATATCCGAGATACGCAGATGGCGCAAACGCCGTTCGAGTCCCCGGTCGCCGCAGGCTCGAGGAACCGCTTGACGTGGTCGCGTGCTTTGCGGCCGTTACTCTCAAACCGAATTCCGGCGTTCCTGGCATAGCCATTGAGCCGGTTTAGGTAGTCGCAAACATGTTCCCTGTCTTCGCGCTTGGCTGAGCAGTAGCGAGTCTCCGCTGACTGGCTGAACTGGGAGCAACAGTATTTGATGAAGGCTTCGCTTAGGAGGCCCCACATTCGCTTGGGCTTCTTGGACAGTTGTCGGTACCAATGCAGAGCACCGTCCCGAAGACTCAGCTCGAAAGGCATGCACCATTCATAGGGCGATGCTCGCGTCCCTTTCATCTCGTAGACAAAGGCGCGAAGCCATTGCATCGAGTTCTCGCTCTTGTTCCTGGTGCCCGAGAACGCCTTGATCTGCCCCAGTGGGTAATTCTTGCCACCTCGATACTCGGAGTCGCGTTAAGCAGCTCGGATTCGGTCACCTCACGGATTTGGCGCAGGTATTCGCCCATCTGCGCCCCTCCATCGCCGGTAAAGTCTGCTTCTTCGTCCGACGAGAAGTCGGTGGGCTGGTAGCGGCGGCTCTTGTTCCGTCCTGAACTGCTTTTCGTGCTCTTGGCCGATTTTGAGTCATCGGTGGTGCGTCCGGCGCGGTCTGAGTTGCCCGTAGTTGGTGGAGTCACCATGTGGGAGTCTTGATAGTACGGGGATCGCTCCCCTGACGCGCTAAACGCCCCTCCGGTGGATTTTCGGCTGGGGTTTTCGCGGATTGCCCTCTTCGGAGTCATCGGCAGCGGTACGCTAGCCGGGTTGACCACTTCGCGAGTCGCACGAGTCTTCTGCGAGTCGTCCAGAGTGAACGAGTTCACGCCAAAGGCTGTGCGGAGTCGCTTCTTCCATTTACAGAGCTCCGCGCCCGCTTCGGCCGGCACCCAGCACTCCAGAGTCGACGGCGAAGGAGCTCCAGAGGCCGAAGCCCCAATGCTTTCAGAAATCGCCCGGTTTCCTTCACCACTTGTTCGATTGTCACGGAACTCACTGGCCGAGCCAACTCGTGACACACAAATCTCTTCATCTCTTCGTAGAGGCGACCGAGCACCTTGTTGGCCGCCGGCGTGTCACGGTTTAGTGGCAGCCAGTTACCGGAGGTTTGCTCGGTCACTTGAGTCATCAGGACCGGTGACCTTGAGTCGTCGGCCGAGTATCTTGACCAAACAGCTGTGTCGCACGCTGTGTCCGTTTCTGTCAGTCAGCGCTTTCACTCCGCGCTCACATTCACCCGCCAAGTCGGCTCGCACGGTTGCCGCTCGCCGCTCACGCTCCTGCCGGTACGTCGCTTCACCGCCGCCTTTGTGATGTGTAATATCCTAGCTGACATAGCTGTTGCGATGATCCAGACGCTCCCATGGCCAACTCACCTCGCGCCGACTCGCCTGGTGTTGATGCCGGGGTCGGTCGTCCTGTCGACGACCACCCTGACTCTACCCCTGCTTCGGCGAGCCCTCCTCCGACAGCTACGGCTTCGCGTGGTGCTGGAGCTGCTCCCATCTTGCCTCCAGCACCCGCGATTAGCGTCGCTCCTGCCCCCTGAGCGGACTTGCCAGCTCTGGTCGCCGCCGACTCGGCGTTCGGGAGTGTCGTTCGCTGAGCTTGTTGTTGTCCCGCTGAGTCCCAGCTCGACTCCGGTGTCCTCCGCTGACCTCGTGGAGGGCGAATGCGCCGAGCCGAAGACGCATGGCCCTCGCCACGACACTGCTCCGGCTAAACAGGTACGTCAACTTCTTCTCAGCTGCATCACTGACTTGCTGCTAACGTTCGCTTCGTCTTACCGGCGTCGCACAGCTCGGCGCCAGCGAGAATGGCTTCAGGCGTCAGCAGCTCCACGATCCGCGCGCCACTCATTGTGGTTGCTGCGGGCCCCCGCTTCCTTGATGCTAAGCCTTTCGAGTCGGCGGCCGAACTCGCTGAGTTCTTCCAGGACCTCTCTCCGTCCTCGCCGTCGACTCCTCGAGTCCAAGCAGCTCCGGGCGCTTCTTCGGGATCAGCGGCAGCCTCGCCGAGTTCGACTTCGCCGCCGGCTCGGCCCCGCTCCATCTTGATAGTGCGTTCTGGCCAGGAAGGATTCCCGCTCGTCGAGTCCCCCTCTAAGCCGAGCTCCGACGACCCAGCTATGCGGCCCGTTTCTCCCGTTGCCGAATCTGACTTAGCTGGCGGTGGGTCGCTATATTCATCTATTCGCCCCGCCGGACGCCTTCGCCGAACCCCCCGCTCGCAGTCCCGTGCCTGCTGGATACCGGCGTGATGGCTTGCTCGTGGACGGCGTGCCACCTCTTCCAGCCGCCGACTCCGACAGCTTCCTGCCGAGTTCGCCGCCTCGCCGAGCTCAAGTCGCGTCCATGGGTTCTGTGTACCACCTGACGCTGCCGGCCCGCCTCCGTAGACGATCGCTGAGTTGTGGACTCGGCTCAACCAATGGGACTACGCTCGCCGAGTTGAAGAGAGTGATCGAGCCCGCTTAACAGCATATGCGCTCCTTCGCCCTCCTTCCTCGGCTGATGCCGCTCTCCCCCGGGTCCTTCTCGCCAAGTTCACGCCCCGAGAGATGCTGGAGTTACTCTCCTCGGAGGCTCCTTCGCTGCAGTGCTCGACCCAAGAACTCGCCGACTTGCGGGTCCATGTTGAGTCGCTGACGCGGGCTAATCGGGCTCAGGATCGCCGGATGAAAGTGGCTATCGCTGAGTCAGTTCGGTTGACCCACGAACTCGCTGCTGGCATCCGCGAGCGGGACCAGTGGAAGAGGGGAGCTCAGTATAATACTGAGTTCGTATCCTCTCTCCGCAAGACTATGTGCACGCAGTAGTTACATCTGAGGGAGGCGACTCGGCAACCCGGTCACTAAGTTGAATCCTCGCAAATGCTGATCGACCACCTCCGCCAAGTTATTCGCCAGCGTGACACGGATCTGGAGCGCCTAGGTCATCAACTCGTCGAGCGCGACGTAGCTTACTCGGATCTCCAAGGTGTGACCTCTTCTTACTTCGAACGTGTCCAAGAAGCGGCTCGAGCCGTCTCGCCCGGCGGCGCTGACCGGGCTTTGCGGTTCGCCAACCAGACAATCGAGCACCAGCGCCGAGTTTTCCAGCAGCAGAAGAATATACTCCGCCACCAGGGCCAGATCTCAGTGACCGACCCGAATATGGCCTTGGCTGCCGCTGCGAGTGTGGACGCCCCAGGACTCTTGCCGAGAGTATTAGCGCTCAGTGTTCGTCTGTGTCGTCTCCCCGAAGCTCTCTGGCCGGAGTTCGCTCAGATCCCGACTGGCGAGAGCAGGGATATTACTCTCCGAGTCGGCGGTGCTGTTGCTCCGATCCACACCCACCTTCGGATCCTTCGCCGAGTCAAGCGTCGACCAGCTGGTCAGGGGCTCCGGCAAGTCAGCTGGAGGTTCCTACGAGCTGGGTGAAAGCTCGCCGGACCTCGACGTTCCTTCGATCGAGCTCCGCCGAGTTCATGAGAGTCGATACCGTCGGGACCACATGACTCCAGCCACCCGGCCTTCAGCGCAACTTCCTCCGGTCTCAGCGCTTGCGTTGGCCGCGCAGAGTTCTTCCCGTGGTGCCGTGGTTAACATGGACAGCTCAGCTGAGTTAGGGACCCAAGGGACTTCTTCCCCGACCGCTGACCTCGCTGTCTCGGCGATATCTGCGGTCACTGCGTCCATCTCGCTCGATTCGAGTTCCCCCTCTTCATCGCCTGTGTCGACGGCTGGGGCTCGTTCCGCGAGTTCTCCCTCGGCGTCCGCAGTGCCAGTGCTGGACTTGTCTGGATCACCGACTCCTCGCTTGTTGTCCCCTCCGGGACCGAAGTCGGCTGCACGTACTACGCCGTCTCCATTTCGCCCGAAGTCGGCGGGTTCCAAGCACCCTGCGCCGTTCCGGAAGTCAGCTACCGCTACACAGCCTGCAGTTTTCCTAGCCAAGACTCCGGCTAACACCCCGTCCGTCTCCCGCTCCAAGAAGCCCACACCTCCTTCCAGAGCCTCCGGAACGCGATCCCTTCCCCGGGTGGCTGCCCAGAATGCTAGCGCGTTGCAGGCATTGGCTCTGAGACCTTGGAAGCTTCGGGCGACGAGGTGCTGGGTCGTCCAGACGACCCGTCGTCTCCTTCCTCGCCGCGTTCGTCGCAGGAAGTCGAGCCTTCGGATGCTACCAAGGGGTTGACTTCCGACTCAGCTGCATCTCCCGCCGCGCTAGGACAGCCCTCACCGACTCCAGCTCCGGTTCCCGTCAACCAGGAGGTCGAGTAGCTGGAGGACAAGCCGCCGGCTCCTCCGACGGCCGTCGAGACGGCTGCTCCCACCGCTGCGGCCCAAGTCTCGAGCGCGCCGTCGTCTCCCCCGGCTACCAGCGGCACCAAGCGCGCTCGACCTGCTTCTCCTCGCGTGGTGTCCAAGAAGGCTCGGTCTTCTAAGCCAGCTGCCGTGATGTCACAGACCAAGCCAGCGGCTAAGTCCGCGACGAAGTCGGCGGCCGAGGTGACGGCCAAGTCAACGACCAAGTCGACGGTCGAAGTTGCAGCTAAATCAGCGGCTAAGCCGATTGGCAAGGTGACCGCCAAGTCAGCGGCCAAGGCAACGGCAAAGGTGACCGCCAAGCCAGTGGCCAAGGCGACAGCCAAGTCAGCGGCTAAGGAAGCTACGCCCCATTCGGCCGCTACGTCGGCCAGACCCCAGCGTCCATCCAAGACAGCACGCCAGTAGTTCCGTCCGCTGTGGTCGGGTCGGTGTCAGCTACCAACTCAGCTAGCGGATAGGGTGCGTCGGACATGCCGCTCCCTGAGGTGCTGGCTCTACCGCTCACTACCCTGCGGACCCGGGCGGCTCAAGCCGTGGCTCGTGAGAACCGCGTTCCCGCTCAGATGAATCCTCCGTCAGTGCGGGGTCAACATCGTGATGGAGAGAGTCGGCGTCAAGTTATGCGTTGGTCCGCCGCCTTCGTCGCCCGAGGGCATTGCCGCCTTCCTCGACGTGGCGTCGGTTCGGCATCCTTGTCAGCCGTTGCGGTCCAAGCTCAGCGATACCACGTTCTTCCTGTCACCGGATTTGCTGCGCCGCGTTAGATCCCGGAATTCTACACCCAAGTCAGCCCCGCCCGTCGAGATTGTCGCCGAGCGCTGGCTCAAGTGTCGGGGTGAGCGGCTTGACTTTGTGAAGGTGTTCGTCGCTCTCTACGAGCGCATGCACTGGCTCGTGGACTCAAGCGTCGTTCTGGGCTACACCCCGACCTGAACCCGGGCCGCCCCATCGCTGAGTTAGCTCTGTGCTTCCAGCTGTGGTAGCAGTATAGCCACGAGCGAAAACCTCGTGGTGACGCCCTGCGCTCCATTCTCGCCGAGCTGTATGGGACACTGCACAAGGCGGTCGTCGCTTTCGACGCCACGGACAACCAACCAGCTCCTGACTTGGATCCCGAGCTTTACTTCGACCCTTCGGTCCCGTTCGCGCCCCCGGCCAATCTCCCCTAGTTTCGCGAGAAGCATGACCGTGCGCTTGAGTCCATCGACATCGACCAAGAAGTGCCTTGGCGTGCTTGGTAGCTCCGCGATCCGGCTACGCACCCCTACAATGAGTGCTTCCTGCCACTGAATCAGGAGTTTCCGGTGTTCGCCTCAGCTGACTTCGCCGCGGAGCAGGTTCAGCGGACTACTGTCGAGGACGTGGATTCAGCTGAGTCGGCTCCACCTGTCTGTCCCCCGAACGCGCCGAGTCCAGCCAGTCGCGGGGAGCTCGTAAGTCACTGACTTTCTTCAGCCGAGACACATGGACTACCGGGTAAAACCGGTAGCCGCTCTTGTATGGCAGCTCGAGCTCGTAGGCAAACTCCTCGACCTTTCTCTTCACTCTGAACGGCACATGCCAGCGGTGAGCAAGTTTCTTCTTCAGACCCGGCTCACTCGCTCCATAAACAACCCGACTTGGTCTTCAGCCTTAAACAATGAAGAGGTAGACTCAGCGACTTCTGTAGTTTCCTGATTAGCCTCTCCAGCTGACTCCGCCGAGTTAGGGAGGGCTTTCCTTTCCTTCCCTCTGAGTCGAGCCTTATGTTCTTCAGCTCGGCGAGCCTTTTAGGCCAGCTGGTATTCCTTGGCGACCTGAATGGCAATTTCTCGTTGTCGGTAGGCTTATCGGCGCCACTGGGTGGCCTCCGCCGAGTTGGCTGAGTCCTTCCTTATTGTCGAGTCGACTGGGCGTCCCAACCGTGTACGAGGTAAAATGGAGTCTCTCGCCGAGTTGAGTCTCGTGAGTTGTTGATAGCGTGCACCATCTTCTCAGCGATGTCATCCCAGTCAGCTTAAAGTGGATCTTCGACATAAACCCGTATATTCTGGATCATCGTCTTGACTGAGCGCTCTTGTTGGCCATTGGTTTGCGGCCTGTAACCCAGCGTGGCTCAGGATCTCGACTGCATTAACTCGGCGAACGGCTGGAACACTTTACTCATAAACCGAGGGTCTCGGTCATGTAGGATGAGGGAAGGTGCCCCAAACCTCCGGAACACGCAATCTTTAAAGGCCTTGGCTACATCTAATGCTGCCGTCTCACTCATCGCCTTGGCGATGACATAACCTGTGAAGTGATCTTGGAAGAGCAGCAGCGCGGTGTTGCCTCGCCGAGTTAGTGGGGGCGGAATCACGAAATCCATTGACAACATTTGGAACGGGAACTCGGATACCACGTTGCCAGGTGAGTACCCTCTCAGCTGAGGTTTGCTCTTACTGGTACTGCAGTCCTCGCAGGATTGGATATGTTTGACCACATCCGCGTACAGGCCGACCCAGTAGAACTCGGCTTTCACTCTGTGGAAGGTTCGCATAATACCTTGGTGCCCTCCTTCGATTGAGTTTTGACAACTGTGGAGTATCTCGTCGATCATACTCGTCGGAGCTACCAGTCGGAGAGCAAGGTCCGCCGAGTCGGACTCCGTAACGCGTCTCCGTTGACCTTGGTAGTGCAGCAGACCATCCTCGCTGAGTACGAAATTATCGGCGAGTTTGCCCGCATTCTGGGCTCGGCGATGAATGAGCTCGTCGAGTTCTCCCCGTAGAAATGCCTTCAAATCGGCCCATTTCAGCTCCTGTCCTGCGCCTTCGAAATGCGTCGACGCCGTTCCGCCTGCACCACAGCCGGGTCAATGTCAGCTGAGTCCGGCACGCGGTCTTCGTCGACTTCAACTTCCGCTTGGCCTTCAACTCGGCGGATTCGCGGAGGGGCTTTTTCTGATTCGTATTCATTGCTCCCGCCTTCTGGACTCAGCGACGGGGGCGTTTCGGCTTGCTTCTTACGCCGCGGCCGGCCTCTAGTGGTTCGACATCATCTTCAACGTGGACTCAGCAAGATTGGTTCCTTGTCATTACCGCCATCTCGGCTTTTGGCTCCGCCGAGTCAGCTTCAGCGTATAGGACTTCCGCTATTTGATTCAGGGCCTTGAGCTCGGCTTTTCGCTCACCGCTGAGTACTACTCGGTCTGACTGAGTGTCTAGGGCTTCCGTTGCCAGAGAGACGGCGGCTGCGTCATAGTACCGCACTACATGCAAGTAGCGAACTGAGCTCAGCTGACTGGTCTACTTATTATGGCGCGCTAACTCCATTTGCAACGTCTCCTTCTTGCACGCGATCACCCCATTGATTGCTGGATGGCAAGCCGTGCGTCGCCTACAATGATCAAGTCGGCGATTCCACGAGATAGTGCCGCCATGACTCCATTGATCATTCCAGTGTACTCGGCGATATTCACTGTAGTCGATGGAAGGTACACACTTGCAGCGATATCAATGTCCCACACCGGTAAGCGCCATAGCAGCTGCCGTTGCCTCCATTCTTCGCCGTCTTCGCCGACCCGTCAAACGATAAGACGTGCCCTTCAAAAGTCGAGAGTACGTGAGCATATAGCAACTCCGGGTCGAGTCGAACCGTAGCCGAGTTCTTGGACGGCGGGGCAAGGTGACTCAGCGAGTCGTCGAGACCAATATGAGGTTTGACAGTCGCTTGTAGCAACTGAGCGAAGTCAGCGTCCTTCTTGCTGACTCGCTTGATCTTTAGGCGATACGGGGACAGTAAGACCGCAAAGCGTACTGCCCTCCCACATAACGACTTCGATTGGAAGACCAACTCCAGGATAGACAATCTCGTGTAGACATGGAGGGTCTTCCCGGCGAGGAGAGTATGACAGATCTTCAGTAGGTGCAGCAAAGCCAACACTTCCATCTCGGCGGGATGATAGCCGAGTTCTTTCTCCTAGAGCACGCGCCCACAGAACCGAACGGGGTGGAGCTTCTCCTCGTGAGGTTGCAACAGAGTACTACTGAGCGCCCACTGATTGGTGAAAAGCATGATATGTACTTCACGCGCCGAGTCGAAATGTCGGAGTATCGGAGGTTGTGCAACCCTCTTCTTCAACTCGGCGAAGGCGGACTCAGCGGCTGTGAGGTCGCCCCCTTCGCTGAAGTCAGCGTCAGTCAGCTTATACAATGCTGCTCCGTAGACGGCAATGTTCTGGATAAACCGGTTGTAATAGTTCAGAGCACCGAGGAACGCCTGCATTACCTTCTTTGACTTTGGGAACGGCAGCTCGGCGATCGTTGCCATTTTGGCTGGGTTGGCTCTGATTCCACTCAGCGATACTTCGTGAGAAAGGAAGTCGACTGCCGGTTGGACAAATATGCTCTTGGTGAAGCTGATGCTGATCCTGCACTCAGCGAACCGAGTCAGCAATCGCTTTAGCGTCTCTAGGCACTCGTCGAAAGTCGTTCCCCCGAAACAGATGTCGTCGACAAAAGACCGCCGTTGGAATACCGGAGTCAGCGCAGATGTGTCTGACTCACCAGTGGAGAACATATCTCCGTCCGGTCCGTTGACTAGGTCTTGCAGTGGGTCCGACTCGGCGGAGGCTTGTAGACCGGCCTCAAACTTTGGCATCAAACTCAGCGATCTAGGTGATTGCCCCAAGTTCACGCTTGACCGATGCTGTCGCTGAGTTGAAGTAGCTGCTTCAGCTCGGCGGACGCGTTCCGCATGTGCATTCCACCCACCCCGGGGCTGTACAAATCCCCAGAGCGCGTTGTCGACGACTCGCTGGCATATCATAGACGCATTCTTCAATCCAAATGGCATTCTGAGCCACTCAAAATGTCCCAAGGCACAGACAAAAGCTGAGATCTCGCGAGCTCGCTGAGTCATCATAACTGCCCAAAGCCCGCTTGCTGCATCGAGTGAGCAAAACCACAGGTAGCTCTCCAACTCGGTGAGCAGGTCGTCGACCAAAGGCATCGCATATTCCATCAACACCGTGATGGCGTTGAACATTTTATAGTCAATGCACAGCCTCATGTCGACCCCGTTCTTCTTCAGCACTATCACATGGGCGAAGCCCATGGACTCTTTGAGAATGCGATGAGCCCAGCTGTGAGCAGCCCCTTCAACAGCTCGTATAATTTCTTCAGGTGCTTCAACGGAACTCGGCGAGCCTGCTGTTTAATTGGTTGGTGTCCTTGCACATCAATATCGCAAATCGCCCCATACGCCGGAGGTGGCAAAGCATTGCCGGTGGCTATCATGATACCTTCATGGGACCTGAGTGTATCGATTAGCTTCTCCCGCTGACTCGCCGAGTGAGCCGTGTACACCACGTTCTTTCCCTCATAATCCAAAGTCGTCGGTGCCGAGTAAGTGAGATCCGGCAGGAACGCCAGCTCGTGTGCGTAGTCAATCTGCAGTGGGTCTAACTTGACTCACTACTTTAGCTTACACGTTGCGCTACGTGTATGAGGAAGCGTAAGTACTTAGTAATTACTTGAGTTAATTATATTTGAATACGCAAATATAATTTAAATCAGATAAGACTCCAAGTGACTTAGATTAGGTAAAATGAGAACTGTATTGTTTGTAAATTGATCTTCCTCCTAAAACTGCTAAAACTGTTTATCATCTATGAAAGGGGTTGACAGCGGCTGGCTGTCAGAGCCCCGCCAATATGCACGTCTCTAATTGGTAGAAAGATGCTGCTTTCTACCAATAGGATCTTCGGGTATGTGTGGACCACTCATTGTGGTGGCCCACTTCAATGTATCCATTGGTGTGGCTTACACCAAGGTGAGGAATTATCTAAAACTATTAACAGATATCCTATCTGTTAAATTCACAAGTGGCTTGCAGCCACTTGTGCGTGTAACCCCGTTACACCATCCCCCCCTTAAGGTTAGACGCGCGGGGTCTCCGCACGTCAATCTTCGGGATTGACCATTCGTCCATTCTCCGCGTTTGGAGAAGAAATCCGCGCTCATTCAACGATGCGCACGCCCCAAGAGAAGAAGAACCCGAAGGCGGTGGAGAGTCATCTCTCCATCGATGACTACTTCGAACGCCAGAAGGCGAAGCATGGCGACGTCGTGGACTTCGACGACGACGACGAAGACATGGAGGATGAGGAGGACTCGTCCTCAAAACGCAAGGACTCAGTGTCGAGCGAATCGCTCGACCCCCACGCTAAGAACATTCGCCCGCGTGAAGGGGACGAATCGGACGCTTCGAGTTCGAAGCGTTCGCGTACTGAGAGTGATACCCCACTCGCTTCCGCTGGGGCTCTCAGTACTCCGCGCGCTGCGCCTGCAGCGCGTGATGTTAAAGCTCAAGGCTCTCCGCGCGCTGCGCCTGCAGCGCGCGATCCATGGATGCCGTCCGCGTCCGAGATCGCGGACCGGTTTGGGAACTCGGTACCTCCGAATGAGGTGCCGCTGTACGTATGCAGCGCCATCAAAGATGACGCTGTGGCTGCCGAGCTGCACTTTGATGCGGAAACGCATCAAAGGCGCGATACTACATCGGACTCTTTCATGAGCTCCGATGGTTTCAAAGCAAGAAGACCTCTTCTCGCAGCAAAGTGCCCGAATGGCAGGCACTTTGTCAAAGTTGGAACGCTTTTGTTGAGAACTTCAACAAGAAGCCGAGCGCTTACCGTGATCGGATTAAGCAAGCGCGTGATCGCTTCGAGACGTACTCGAAGCGTGGAAAGTTGGAGCAACTCCACGTTGCTGCTGAGGAGGCAAATGTGCCGTGCGCTGTGCCCGAGGGCTTTCAGTGCGCGAAGTGCTTTCCAGGCGCGGTCCGCTTGAGCGACCGCGACCTGAACGGGTACACGTCATTCCGTGTGCACGAGAGTCTCAAAGAGCTCCGTGCTAAGTTCTTAGCACGTGAGGGTTCGGGCGCTAGCGATGACCGCAGCGCTCGTGTTACTTCCGCTGCGCCAGCGCGTACTGCTCTTCGTACGCCCTCACCATTTCCGGAACGTCCTCCAGCAAGACGTTCCGCGGCTCTCATGTATCTTGATGGGGAGGAAATCCTCTCCAATGAATACGAAAACGAGCCCCTTGAGGGTTCGTTTTCGGGATACTATGGTCAACAATCCGCTCAACAATCCAGCGGGTTGAGCCGCGGGTGTCACGGATCGGCGGTGACGGGGGTGGGAACACGCCCCGGGTATGATCAGCCTCGGGCTGATCAGTACGCGTCTCTCCACGACCGGGTGACCGCCGTGGAGCGTCTGCAGGGCGCTGAGTTCGCCGCCCTGAAACAGGAGCTGGCGAACCAGAAGGCCCAAGTCGCGGCGGTCTCGCAGACCGCCTCGAATATCCAGGTCGAGCTGGGGACCCGGGTGAAGGGGTTGCTCCAGCGCGTCCGCGCGCTGGAGGAGAGGCTGCTCGTCGCCGAGGCCAAGGTTTCCGCTTCTGCCTCGACTCCTGCCGAGGCTTCGGGTCAGCCGAGCTAGATGGCTCGTGCTGCAGGTATGGCTTCAGCCGTCCGACGTAAAAGGTCGGATGGAGGCGCATGCTAGACGGCATGTCTAGCGTGTAAGCGTTGCCGTGCCGTGCCAACACAGTGAACGGCCCGATGAAGCGCGGAGCAAGCAAGCTTGCTCCGAAATCCGAAACTGCATGTTTAGGCAGATTTTGAGTAGCTAACAAAACCAATGAACTAACTTTGAATTCATTTGTGTTGCCTCTGCCCACATTGTCTGCGTTCAGCTTATGTTGATCAACAGAAGCTGCTATTGTGTCTTGGACAAACCGAATCACGGCTTGTCTTTTGGTGATGAAACTGATTGCATCCGAGCTGAAGTCATTCAGCTCGCTCTCCGCTAGAGGGCCTCTGCGTGGTTCTTTGCGGTGTCTGCGCCCTGCGCAGACCCGTGGTCGTTGGCCATGTTGTTGGGGGAGTCTGCGCCCTGCGCAGACTCATGGTTTGTCCATTGTTACAGCTGACACTGTGCAAGTGTCGGCGGTTTTCTGCGGCTGCTGTATTGCAGTCGTAGATCCTCCCCCACTTAAAGTGGGAGCCATCACTCCGAGTAAACTCGGTAGACGTGGATGCCGCATGGCATTCACGTAGAACGGTGTATGCCCGGTCGAGGCATTGCACTGAGTTATTGATGGCAAACTCTGCCATCGATAAGCACTCGCTCCAGTATTGGAACGAGTGAGCGTAGCACTTCAACATATCGACGAGCACGCGATTCACGCGCTCGGTTTGACCGTCCGTCTGCGGATGATCCGCAGTCGACATTGAGAGCTGGCTCCCAAGAAGTGTAAACACTTCTTGCCATAGGTGCGCTGTGAAGCGCGGGTCTCTGTCCGACACGATATCGGCCGGCATGCCATGGTGTTTGAACACCATGTCGACGAACAGACGGGCCGTCTGCTTCGCGGTCACTTCTGTCGGCACCGCAACAAGATGTACCATCTTGCTGAAGCGGTCGACGAAGACCACAACACCGGTATTCCCTCCGCTGTCCGGGGGAAGACCAAAGATGAAGTCCAAAGACATGGACTTCCAACACTCCGACGGAGTCGGTAGTGATTGCAGTGGAGCCTGCGCGAATGGCGCAGGCTTTACGCGTTGGCACACCTCGCAAGCACGGACGTACTTGCGCACCCACTTATACTAGTGGTGCCAGTAGAAGTCACGCGTGAGAAGGGCGTATGTCTTCTCACGTCCGAGATGTCCCGCAGACGGGGCATCGTGATATTCGTACATGATCCTGAGGCGCAGGTCATGGTCATTTGGCACGACAACGCGATCCGCGTTGTCGTCGACTGCATTATAAAGCAGTATTCCGTCGTGCACTCGAAAGCGGTGTGCACGCGCACGAAGGTGCTCGGACAGCTCCTGACGGGACTTATCAGAAGGCGCTCTGCCATAATCCAACAAGAGTTTCGTGTCCGCGTCGCGCGCGTACGCGGCCTTCACATCGTCCAACAGAGACGATGTGGGTTTGCTCGATCGCATGGCGTCAATGGCATTGACGTCAGCAGCTTCTGCGTAGTCCGGCCGACGTGATAACGCGTCGGCCACCACATTCAATCTTCCGGGTTTGTATTCGACCCGGAAGTTATACTCCGCAAAGAATGAGAGCCATCTCGCCATTCTTTGTGAAATGTGTGGCGACTTCACTGCGGTGCGCAGTGAAGCATGGTCGGTGTAGACCACAAATGGTCTACTCCCAAGCAAGTACACTCGGAACTTTGCGAGTGCATACTTCATGGCAAGGAGTTCCTTGTCATGCACCGGATAGTTGCGCTCAGCTGGCTTCAGCTGACGCGATTGGTAGTAGACGACACGATCCCGGCCCTCGTGATCGTGCTGCATCAACGCGCATCCGATCGCGAAATCGGATGCGTCACACACAACGTGAAATGGGCGATATTGGTCAGCCACTGCCAAGATCGGCGCCTCAGTCAAGCCCCGCTTGACTGCATCGAATGCCTTTTGGCAATCGGTTATCCACTTCCACACAGCTTCCTTCTTAAGAAGCTGTGACAGCGGGCGGATCTTGCCCGCGTAATCCTCCACGTACTTGCACAAGTACGTGGCCAAGCCAAGGAACTGCCTCAGTTCCTTGACACTTGAAGGCGTTGGCCATTCATTGATCACTCGGACCTTTTCCTGATCAGGGCCATTTTTCCCTACGAGACACCCGAGGACGGGTATCTCGCTCGCCCCGAAGATACACTTCTTCAGGTTCGCGTAGAGCTTATGCTTTCGCATAAGCTCAAGTAGCTTCCGGAGATGCACCCTGTGCATCTCTACGTCGGTCTTTCCGTCCACAGCTCGGCTGTGGATGAACACATCATCGAAGTAGCTCGGTGCGAAGTCGCGCACCGAGCGCAACAAGTGCGTCACGCACCTGTTGAAAGTCGCAGGGGCGTTCTTAAGCCCCTGTGGCATTACCAGCCATTCCCAGAGCATGCCGCTTGGCGTGCTCACTGCCGTGAGAGGGATATCGCTCTCACGCATTAGGATTTGATAAAATCCATCTCGCAAGTCGAGAGCACTGTAAACACTGCTCCCTGCCATCGAGTCGATGATCACATCTTTTCGTGGTATCGGCGTCTGCGCCGGTACCGTCGCATCGTTCAGCTTGTTGTAGGCATGAACGATGCGCCATCCGCCCTGTGGCTTCTTGACACAGAACGTCGGAGCACTGTGCGGGGACTTTGATTCCCGCACTTGTCCTGCTTTACGACGACTTTCAAAGAAGTCGTCGATCGCTTTCACTTGCTCTCGCGGCAGTGGCCACTGCCGCGTGACACAGTACTTCGTGCCCGGCACGAGATCAATCTCGTGCTGAATGCCCTTATCCTGCGGAAGCTCCGCAGGAATGTCTTCCGGGAGTACGTCTTTGTACTCCCTCAACAATTCGTAATAGGGACTCGACTTCAGCGAGTCCCAACCTTGTTCCTCGAAGCGCTCTCGCTTCGTCATCGCACTGAGAGTGAAGCCACTCTCAGTGGTACCTCCCATGAAGAGCTGCCTCAGCTCTTCGCTCTCGCTCCTCGTTCTTTCGCTGTTCGAATGAACGCAGACTTGCTCGATGCTTCCATCGTGCAAGTCGCGCGTGAAGCGCTTCCAGCTCGTGACTGGATGCGAAGTCAACCCCGACACCGTCGTCGGAGGATTAGCGAGTTCCATTTCCTGATACTGGAATCCAGTATCGGTACGCGTCAAGACGTTCAGCGTCTCGACGTCCGGCGTCACCGCCTCTGTCTGTCCGGCAGACTGCTCTTGTTGCGTCTCGGTCTCGGACCGAGACTTGCGCAGCGTTTTTCGCTTGCGCCGTCTTCTTGTTGTGCGGAGCCCGGCTCCACACAGTTGTTCTTCTGGTCCAGGCCCGGCCGTGGACAGTTGTTCGCCGGCGGACCCTGTCCGCGGGCGCGCGGTATCAAGCCCGGCTTGACCGCATATTCCGTCGTGCAGCCCGGCTGCACAGAAATGTGTCCCTTCGCCGACAGACCCTGTCTGCGGGCGCGGGATATCAAGCCCGGCTTGATCGCATGGCGCTTCGTCGTGCAGCCCGGCTGCACGACAGCATGCAAATTGCGTCAGTGCGGTACGTTTGCAACCGTCCGCACTGTTTGCAGCGTCAACTCCCGGAGTTGACACGCCTTCGTCACCTCGACGCCATTCACTGGCGGAGCCCCTCATGACCGAGGGTGCGTCGGCTCCCGGAGCCGACGCGTCGTTGTCGACCTGACCTCTTCGGGTCAGCGACTGTCCCTTACACGCTGGAACGTGGGTATTGGTTCCCGGAACCAGTACATCTTTTTCTTCTGACGTCGGCAGCATTGCCGACGTTGGTTTCACTTGTGCGCGCCCTCGCGCACTTCTTGGGCATTCCGGGACAGCAGCATTAAGCGCTGTCTCGACTGGTGAGCCGCGCGCACCTGCTGGTGCGTGCGCTGCGGTAACAGGGCCATCGCTCTCTGTTCCGCTGTCGCGTCCGAAGCGCACGAGCGTGCGCTTCTTCCAGTCTATCACCGGATCATGCCGTGCAAGCCACGGCATGCCCATTACCACGTCGAACTTATCGTCCAGGTCCAGGACGATAAAGTGTTCGACAAGCACTCGTTGTTTGTACGAGAAGCGCACGTTCTCGACGCGCTTCTCGGTCTTCACGATGACACCTGTTTCCAGTCGTACCTCCAGAAGACTTCGAGGTACATTTACCTCCTCGAAGCCAAGTCTCGGCAGGCTTCGTAGTCGAAGAATGTTGTTCGACGCGCCTGAATCTACCAAAGCTCGAAGAGAGTCACTCGCTCTCTTCGAGTAAACCTTCAAGATGACTAGGTTCGGCCTGTCATCTTGTTTCTTGCAGTGAGAGCTGGTCTCACTGGGGGCTGCAGTCCTCAGTGTCGCGTGCCCGATGTCGGCATGCGTGACTGCATTACCAGTAGGGCGCCCCGCGCCTACTGGATGTTCGCGTTTTATTGTTGGTCCGCGGCGATGCCTAGCATCGCCACGACGGCCTCCTCCAGGGGGCATGGGAGCTGTGCACTCCCGTTCGAAGTGACCGATCCTTCCGCAACGGAAGCATCGCACGTTACCTCCCTGCTGCTGGTAACCAGCAGTTGTTGCGTTCGAGAGGTCCATTGGTTCCGGACCTCCCGTCCTCGCTACCGGGCGCGGTAGCGGTCTCGGCACATGTGCATGGAGTTTAGCCTGCCGCAGGATTAGGTAAAATGAGAACTGTATTGTTTGTAAATTGATCTTCCTCCTAAATCTGCTAAAACTGTTTATCATCTATGAAAGGGGTTGACAGCGGCTGGCTGTCAGAGCCCCGCCAATATGCACGTCTCTAATTGGTAGAAAGATGCTTCTTTCTACCAATAGGATCTTTGGGTAGGTGTGGACCACTCATTGTGGTGGCCCACTTCAATGTATCCATTGGTGTGACTTACACCAAGGTGAGGAATTATCTAAAACTATTAACAGATATTTTATCTGTTAAAATCACAAGTGGCTTGTAGCCACTTGTACGTGTAACCCCGTTACACAATCAAATCTATCTCAGTTCCGGTGGTTTCGAACTCGGCGGATTCGTCATTTGAGTGCCCATCGCGGGGATCGACTCTCTCTCTCACACACAGTACCATTGCCGCGGTAAAGCGTAAGCGCAAATCCTCGTCGGGGTCATCGGCTAGCGCGTCATCGCTGACTTCAATCTCGCCCTCATTCTGTGCACTCATGGCCATCGCCCCAGGCGACGCATCCGCACTCCCTGCCAGCCTAGCGTTCCAAGCACCGGTGGATAGTAGCGACTGACGCAGCCGAGTAACTTCATCTTCTGCGTCGTGGACTCGGCTTTTCTCGCTGAGAGCGTCCGCCACCCCAGCCGACTCAGCGGTGGACTCATCACTCACCCCCTGGACCATCGGCGCCATTGCCGCTTGAAACTCAGCGATCTTGGCGCTGTGTCGTCCTGACGCCGCCAGTTCCGCTGACTCGGCGGGCTTGTTCCCTGTATCTGCCAGAGTCAATCGTTCAAGGAGTTCGTGTCTTTGGGCGCAAGTCAACTCGGTTAGCTCGGCATCCCCGTGCCTCGGGCTTCACTTGAGCATTGTCCGATACGGTGTCGTTTCCACTACAGGTGGTTGATTAGCCATGCAGTCGTCGTACAGGCGATGTTCCTTCCTTAACAAGGACTTGTCAATCGCAGTCTCGTACGCGAGAACCTGCCAATCGCGACACTTAGCCGAGTTCAGACGCACAAATCCATCATCCGGGGGTAACTCCCTGTGCAACAACCAGAGAATCACGGAGAAGTGAGCGGGGCACCACACCAGCTTCTCGCTCACGTTTGTCAGGAAGACCTTAGTTGGCTTATTCCGCGAGCCACAGACAACCGTGGGTATCCAAACTTTTGTTCGTCGTACCCACAGGTCATGGGTGTCGGAACTCGGCTGTCTGCGTCTCAGTGCGAATTCAGCGACCAGCCTGGGCTGAATACTCATTGACTCAGCTGGGCCACCACTCTCTCGACTCTCGGAAGGCGACTCATCCAACTTGACGGCCCGTGATTTCAGAAGTGGTATAACTACCTCGTCCGGCAATTTCGCGGTCGCGTTGAACAGCTCCAACCGCACCGCAGCTAGGATCATAAAATCCGTCCCGAGAATTAAGTCGACGCCAGCATAGTGCGACATAATCCATACTTCGGACTCGTAGACCAATTGACAGCCGAGAGTCACTTTCACCATTGCTCGAGCTGTCGTACTCAGCTTGCCCTTGTTGACGCCTTGCACATTAATCTGCCTATCGTTACTCACAGTGCATTTTAACCGTAGTCTCTTCGCGAAGGACTCACTGATCACCGACACATTTTCTCCAGTGTCGAGCAGCATCTGAGTCCGCTTGTCGTTCAACGCGCCCATCACTAGGGCGTGCAAGCAGACTCGGCGATCGTACTTACTCGCCGACCACCACCCCATGCGCTCACCAGAGCGCCGTCTCATCGTCGTGGCGTGGTCTGGTTCGTGTGTACTCAGCTGAGTCTCCCTCACCATACTCGTAATAGCTCGGCGACCTTCCTCTGGGTCGCCGAGGTCATTGTTCTAATCAAATTCATGTTCATGTCCGTCAGCTCCACACTCCAATTCATCACCTTCTCCACTCATTATCTCGGGCCGTTGCGCCTTGCCGTCGAAAGCGAACACGAAGTTCGCTTCAACCGCCGGCTCAGCTGACTGTGGCAGCCCGATATTATCCAACCCAGTCGAAGTTGACGGGCCATCTTGTATAAATCCTTCGGCTCGTAGATATCGTGGAGGTCGGCGGGCACCGCCGACTTGTCTACGGAGGTGCGGACGAACTTGGTGAGCTTCTCGAGTCGTTGGAACATCTCGCAGTGACCCACGACATGGACTTGCTTGCAGAATTTGCATCGCCTGGGGCAGAAGTGCGCCGAGTGACTGTTGCCATAGCGAGGGCGTTCGTCAAACTCGCCTCGGCGATCTCGGCGGTCGTAACTCCGCCTGTCACGGGTGTCGTCTCGGCGATCCCAGCGTTGGCGTTCAGCTGACTCATTCCGGCGACCTGGACGTTGCCGCTCGCCCGTCTCTTCTCAACAAGCTGGGCGGTCACCCTGCGCCGCTCCGCCGAGTTGCCCCGTCCTGAGGACTGGTCACTCTCGGCTCCAGCGTCTACATGATCTTGGCTCTCGTCGGAGTCAACGTCGCTGAAGTTGCTGTAACCACCTTCGCTTCTCGACGACTCATATTCGCTGGCTCGCCGACTCGATTGGCGCGAGTCGGAGCCGTGGTACAAATTCTCCACCGACGCGTCCACCACGTTGACTCGGCGGCCTCGGCTCTCGTCGCAACGACTTCGGCAATCATCTCGGCGAGACTCGCGACGGTCATCTCGACGAGTGTTGTCACCCCGTCGAGTTTCGCTTCCTCGGCTGCTGATCATACGATCGCGTTGCTTCTTCCTGTTTTCGCCAAGGATCTTCTTGTTGATAATCTGCTCCACTCGCTGAATGTCGGTGAGTTGGAGCGGGTACAGCACATCCATGACTTCATCGTCACCGCAGTTGAGCAAGAACTGCTCAACGTGATCGCATCCGTGCCGCCCTTCTCGTATCTTCGCGGTACGGGCGTATCCGTTGAGTCGCTTGAAACTCAGCGATCTTGGCGCTGTGTCGTCCTGACGCCGCCAGTTCCGCTGACTCGGCGGGCTTGTTCCCTGTATCTGCCAGAGTCAATCGTTCAAGGAGTTCGTGTCTTTGGGCGCAAGTCAACTCGGTTAGCTCGGCATCCCCGTGCCTCGGGCTTCACTTGAGCATTGTCCGATACGGTGTCGTTTCCACTACAGGTGGTTGATTAGCCATGCAGTCGTCGTACAGGCGATGTTCCTTCCTTAACAAGGACTTGTCAATCGCAGTCTCGTACGCGAGAACCTGCCAATCGCGACACTTAGCCGAGTTCAGACGCACAAATCCATCATCCGGGGGTAACTCCCTGTGCAACAACCAGAGAATCACGGAGAAGTGAGCGGGGCACCACACCAGCTTCTCGCTCACGTTTGTCAGGAAGACCTTAGTTGGCTTATTCCGCGAGCCACAGACAACCGTGGGTATCCAAACTTTTGTTCGTCGTACCCACAGGTCATGGGTGTCGGAACTCGGCTGTCTGCGTCTCAGTGCGAATTCAGCGACCAGCCTGGGCTGAATACTCATTGACTCAGCTGGGCCACCACTCTCTCGACTCTCGGAAGGCGACTCATCCAACTTGACGGCCCGTGATTTCAGAAGTGGTATAACTACCTCGTCCGGCAATTTCGCGGTCGCGTTGAACAGCTCCAACCGCACCGCAGCTAGGATCATAAAATCCGTCCCGAGAATTAAGTCGACGCCAGCATAGTGCGACATAATCCATACTTCGGACTCGTAGACCAATTGACAGCCGAGAGTCACTTTCACCATTGCTCGAGCTGTCGTATTCAGCTTGCCCTTGTTGACGCCTTGCACGTTAATCTGCCTATCGTTGCTCACAGTGCATTTTAACCGTAGTCTCTTCGCGAAGGACTCACTGATCACCGAGACATTTTCTCCAGTGTCGAGCAGCATCTGAGTCCGCTTGTCGTTCAACGCGCCCATCACTAGGGCATGCAAGCAGACTCGGCGATCGTACTTACTCGCCGACCACCACCCCATGCGCTCACCAGAGCGCCGTCTCATCGTCGTGGCGTGGTCTGGTTCGTGTGTACTCAGCTGAGTCTCCCTCACCATACTCGTAATAGCTCGGCGACCTTCCTCTGGGTCGCCGAGGTCATTGTTCTAATCAAATTCATGTTCATGTCCGTCAGCTCCACACTCCAATTCATCACCTTCTCCACTCATTATCTCGGGCCGCTGCGCCTTGCCGTCGAAAGCGAACACGAAGTTCGCTTCAACCGCCGGCTCAGCTGACTGTGGCAGCCCGATATTATCCAACCCAGTCGAAGTTGACGGGCCATCTTGTATAAATCCTTCGGCTCGTAGATATCGTGGAGGTCGGCGGGCACCGCCGACTTGTCTACGGAGGTGCGGACGAACTTGGTGAGCTTCTCGAGTCGTTGGAACATCTCGCAGTGACCCACGACATGGACTTGCTTGCAGAATTTGCATCGCCTGGGGCAGAAGTGCGCCGAGTGACTGTTGCCATAGCGAGGGCGTTCGTCAAACTCGCCTCGGCGATCTCGGCGGTCGTAACTCCGCCTGTCACGGGTGTCGTCTCGGCGATCCCAGCGTTGGCGTTCAGCTGACTCATTCCGGCGACCTGGACGTTGCCGCTCGCCCGTCTCTTCTCAACAAGCTGGGCGGTCACCCCTGCGCCGCTCCGCCGAGTTGCCCCGTCCTGAGGACTGGTCACTCTCGGCTCCAGCGTCTACATGATCTTGGCTCTCGTCGGAGTCAACGTCGCTGAAGTTGCTGTAACCACCTTCGCTTCTCGACGACTCATATTCGCTGGCTCGCCGACTCGATTGGCGCGAGTCGGAGCCGTGGTACAAATTCTCCACCGACGCGTCCACCACGTTGACTCGGCGGCCTCGGCTCTCGTCGCAACGACTTCGGCAATCATCTCGGCGAGACTCGCGACGGTCATCTCGACGAGTGTTGTCACCCCGTCGAGTTTCGCTTCCTCGGCTGCTGATCATACGATCGCGTTGCTTCTTCCTGTTTTCGCCAAGGATCTTCTTGTTGATAATCTGCTCCACTCGCTGAATGTCGGTGAGTTGGAGCGGGTACAGCACATCCATGACTTCATCGTCACCGCAGTTGAGCAAGAACTGCTCAACGTGATCGCATCCGTGCCGCCCTTCTCGTATCTTCGCGGTACGGGCGTATCCGTTGAGTCGCTTGAAACTCAGCGATCTCGGCGCTGTGTCTTCCTGACGCCGCCAGTTCCGCTGACTCGGCGGGCTTGTTCCCTGTATCTGCCAGATCCAATCGTTCAAGGAGTTCATGTCTTTGGACGCAAATCAACCCGGCTAGCTCGCCATCCCCGTGCCTCGGGCTTCGCTTGAGCACCCCTGTTGGTGTCCGATACGGTGTCGTTTCCACTGCAGGTGGTTGCTTGGCCATCCAGTCGTCGTACAGGCGCTGTTCCTTCCTTAACAAGGACTTGTCAATCGCAGTCTCGTAGGCGAGAACCTGCCAATCGCGATACTTAGCCGAGTTCAGACGCACAAATCCATCATCCGGGGGTAACTCCCCGTGCAACATCCAGAGAATCACGGAGAAGTGAGCGGGGCACCACACCAGCTTCTCGTTCACATTTGTCAAGAGGACCTTAGTTGGCTTATTCCGCGAGCCACAGACAACCGTGGGTATCCAATCGTTTGTTCGTCGTACCCACAGCTCATGGGTGTCGGAACTCGGCTGTCTGCGTCTCAGTGCGAATTCAGCGACCAGCCTGGGTTGAATACTCATGGACTCAGCTGGGCCGCCACTCACTCGACTCTCGTAAGGCGACTCATCCCACTCGGCGGCCCGTGATTTCAGAAGTGGTATAACCACCTCGTCCGGCAATTTCGCTGTCGAGTTGAACAGATCCAACCGCACCCCAGCTGGGATCATAAAATCCGTCCCGAGAATTAAGTCGATGCCAGCATAGTGCGGCATAATCCATACTTCGAACTCGTAGACCAATTGCCAGCCGAGAGTCATCTTTACCATGGCTCGAGCTGTCGTACTCAGCTTGCCCTTGTTGACGCCTTGCACTTAAACCTGCCTTTCTTTGCTCGCAGTTCGTTTTAACCGTAGTCTCCTCGCGAAGGACTCAGTGATCGCCGAGACATTTGCTCCAGTGTCGAGCAGAATCTGAGTCCGCTTGTCGTTCACCGCGCCCATCATTAGGGCGCACATGCGAACTCGGCGATCGGCCTTCCTCGCAGACCACCACCCCATGCGCTCACCAGAGTGCAGTCTCATCGTCGTGGCGTGGTCTGGTTCGAGTGTACTCAGCTGAGTCTCTCTTGTCATACTCGTAATAGCTCGGCGGCCTACCTCCGGGTCGCCGAGTTCATCATTCCATGTCAACTTCACGTTCATGTCCGTCAGCTCCACACTCCAATTCATCACCTTCTCCACACATCATCTCGGACCGCTGCGCCTTGCTGACGAAAGCGAACACAAAGTTCGCTTCAACCGCCGACTCAGCGGACTGTGGCAGCCCGATATTATCCAACCCAGTCGGAGGCCACCTAGTTTAAATCTTTCGGCTCGTAGATATCGTGTAGGTCGGCGGGCACCGCCGACTTGTCCACAGAGGTACGGACGAACTTCGTGAGCTTCTCGAGTCGCTGGAGCATTTCCCAACGACCCACGTCATGGACTTGCTTGCGGAATTTGCATCGCCTGGGGCAGAAGTGCGCCGAGTGACTGTTGCTTCCGCACGCTGCGCTCGGGCCATAGCGAGGGCGTTCGCCAAACTCGCCTCAGCGATCTCGGTGGTCGTAACTCCGCCTGTCACGGGCGTCGTCTCGGCGATCCCAGCGTTGGCGTTCAGCTGACTCATTCCGGCGACCTGGACGTTGCCGCTCGCCCGTCTCTTCTCAACAAGCTGGGCGGTCACCCCTGCGCCGCTCCGCCGAGTTGCCCCGTCCTGAGGACTGGTCACTCTCGGCTCCAGCGTCTACATGATCTTGGCTCTCGTCGGAGTCAACGTCGCTGAAGTTGCTGTAACCACCTTCGCTTCTCGACGACTCAGATTCGCTGGCTCGCCGACTCGATTGGCGCGAGTCGGAGCCGTGGTACAAATTCTCCACCGACGCGTCCACCACGTTGACTCGGCGGCCTCGGCTCTCGTCGCAACGACTTCGGCAATCATCTCGGCGCGGATCGCGTCGATCATCTCGGCGAGACTCGCGACGGTCATCTCGACGAGTGTTGTCACCCCGTCGAGTTTCGCTTCCTCGGCTGCTGATCATACGATCGCGTTGCTTCTTCCTTTTTTCGCCAAGGATCTTCTTGTTGATAATCTGCTCCACTCGCTGAATGTCGGTGAGTTGGAGCGGGTACAGCACATCCATGACTTCATCGTCACCGCAGTTGAGCAAGAACTGCTCAACGTGATCGCATCCGTGCCGCCCTTCTCGTATCTTGGCGGTACGGGCGTATCCGTTGAGTCGGATGAGGAAGTCGCAGATCGGCTCATTCTCTTTGCGTGTAGCCGAGTAATATCTGGTCCGCGCTGACTGGTCGAACTGAGAGCAGTAATCGTCGAGGAACGCTCCGCTGAGTAGGTTCCAACGCTGTTGAGTCTTCTTAGGCAGCTGACGATACCAGCTCTTAGCCGCTCGGCCGAGACTCAGCGAGAATGGCTCGCACCACGAGTTTTGAGGTTGGCGTGTCTCTTTCATCTCGTAGATGAAGCATTTTAACCACTGCAAGGACGCGTCTGAACGGTATCGCTTGCCCTCGAACTCGGCGATCTTGCCGAGCGAGAAGTGAGTGCGCACTTCCAGACACCTGGAGTCAGCTTGTTCCTCGTCGTCATAACTGAGTCGGCGGATTTGCGCCTTCACCGACTCATCGGGATCCCCTTTCATCCCACGGGTCCTCGCCGAGTTCCGCTTCATCGCTGGGGTCGTACAGATGGTCATAGCGATCATGACTCGGCTTCCCCTTCTTCGGGGTCAACATGTGGGAGTCCTCGAAGTACGGAGTTCCCACAGTCGATTGGAACTTTTCGGCTTTCTCGGTCTTCTTCGTCTCCGGGGTCCGGGGCAGAGGGACTTTGCTTGGATCTTCACCGAAGTCGGCGATCCGCTTGGCAATTGTCTGCTTGGGTCCAGGAGCCCGCTTCAACCCGAACTCAGCGCCCAGCCGGCGTTTCCACTGAGTCAGCTCACTCCCAGCTTGGCGAACATCCCAGCCTGATAACATCAAGCTGTTGGGCCTGCTTGTGCAGCGATATCCCATCGCCTTCAGCAGCAGCGCCGTGTCTTCGACGCGTTGGTCCAGACTGGTGCAGTTGATTGGCTGAGTCAGTTCGGGGTCCAGCACCAGCCACTTCGCCTGCGCCATCGCGACCGGCGCAAACGTCATCATCCACTCACTGGGGACTCTCATCTCCTTGCCGAGTCGGCTGAGCACCTTGTTGGCACTCCGCGTGTCGGCGTTCCGGGTTGCTCTTGGAATAAGGGGCGGACGTTCCCGTTGAGCATCCCCTTGATCATCATCTTCATCGTCTTCGTACGCACTTGCGTTCAGCTCGGCGGCGAGGCTGCGCTCAACAGGGCGTGGATTTCCCATCCGACTCACCTGGAGCGACAACTCCTCCACTTCGCTGAGTAACTCAACTGTTGACTTGACATATTCGTCGACTTCCCCCTTCTCCTCAATCCTATCTTCATTTCCTTGGCCTCGAGCGTCGTCATCCTCGAACTGAACGGTTCGAGCCGCATCCATCGTTATGGGCGCAGCTAGCGGACTCGCCGAGTTCGATCGCCCCGCCGGTGATCCAGCTCGCGCTGGGCTTCCCCGACTTGGCGATAGCGATCCCTTGGCCATCATGCTCACTTTCTCTCACTTGACTTGGTTACTTGGTACCTGCGACAACACGTACACCCTGTTCCCGGGTCGCGGCACCAGTTGTGGTGTAGCAGAACGCACAAATTAGTCCTTGCACGCAGACACAACAATCGCCGAGCTAGTCGGCGCTTATTGGCCTACGCTAGGTTGCCCCCAGCGGTCCGGCCCTTCCGGGACAGCGGTGGCGGTCCTCGCCGAGACCAGGCAACCAAGCCAGTCGCTCCTCCGGAAGTCAGCTGAGCTCACTGACTCCCGTTCCTCAAACCCGTGCCGTCCACCAAAGGATGGACAACGGCGCGCGTGCGCTTTTACGGGCCACCGAGAGCAAAGGCTTCTCGGCTAGAATTGTCACGGCACCCAGGCTATCCGGCGTACCGGCCCGCAGACTCGGCGGGACTTGTCCTCGGCGCGCTCGGCGAGATCCTTGCCCTTCCCGGGCCGACTTGTCTCTTGGCGCTACCTGTCAACGACATAAAAATCCAGCCCGCGCAGGGACTTACCAGATAGTGTACGCTTGTCTTGGACTTGGAAAATTCTGCTCTGTTTGTTTGTTATCTCTCCGAAGAGCCGCTAAGGCTCTAACCTAATTTTCCTTGTGTCCCATACAAATACCTAATGAAATGAAGGGGTTCCGGATCCCAACTGATCCCTCACGGAGTCCCTATGTAACTATCTTGAGATCTCGCTGACTTCATGACTCAGTGAGAATTACTGTATCGGGTCTCACTTTGCAACGCCAGACCGCTCTAACTTTGAAACACTTGGCCGACTTTAGTACTTTGGCGGGAAGTACCGTGACCGCTCCCACTCTGAGTCACAAACCGCTCTTACTATGAGACACCTTGATAGTACTGTTGACGATCTGACTCTGAGATACCACACCGCTCTCATTCTGCAACGCCTTCGCTCACCCAGGCTGCTGTCACCGGAAATCGGTGTCGGGTCACCTGCCGGTCACCGAATTTTGGTGTGGCGCAACACCACATTAAATACAACATTTAAGAGTGGGGGGTTAAAAATATGATTTTTCAATGTAATAATAGTGATTGGCTTAATGCAGTACTCAGTAGTGAAGCTTTAACACGTTTGCTTGAAAAACGTCTGCGCAAATGCCAATTGCATGACAAACCGCCAAAATTGGAGGAAATTCCATAATCCAGTAGAAGAGTACTGAATCGTGCCCGACGGCAGTAGAAAAAAGCAACTACTGTCGCGTCAGCGTAAAGTTCGCGTTGCGTACTTAATGTCTATTATACATATTTCGTGTCTTCTCCTAACGCCTTCCTAGTCTTACGTGGGGGTTGCCGACAAACCCTGTGCCTTCTCCGAGTGGACTGGTAGATCCATACAAAATTGATGGTATCGTGTTCAAACTACATTCTGAGCCGAGTGGGGATGTGACTTGCTGACTCCCACATTAAGTCTCTATATCCAACCTGAATTAAATAAAAATTCTAGCGATGCCGTCCACGGGTCGGCCGTCCACGTCATTGAAGTATCCGATGTCGTCCTCCAGAACATGGACGGCCCAGTCAAACTGCGCACGCTCGTCCTTTGACTGCAGGAACTCCTGCAGCTTGACGCACGTGCGCCGCCTGTTAGTCTGTAACGGGGTTACACGCACAAGTGGCTACAAGCCACTTGTGATTTTAACAGATAAAATATCTGTTAATAGTTTTAGATAATTCCTCACCTTGGTGTAAGTCACACCAATGGATACATTGAAGTGGGCCACCACAATGAGTGGTCCACACCTACCCAAAGATCCTATTGGTAGAAAGAAGCATCTTTCTACCAATTAGAGACGTGCATATTGGCGGGGCTCTGACAGCCAGCCGCTGTCAACCCCTTTCATAGATGATAAACAGTTTTAGCAGATTTAGGAGGAAGATCATTTTACAAACAATACAGTTCTCATTTTACCTAATCCTGCGGCAGGCTAAACTCCATGCACATGTGCCGAGACCGCTACCGCGCCCGGTAGCGAGGACGGGAGGTCCGGAACCAATGGACCTCTCGAACGCAACAACTGCTGGTTACCAGCAGCAGGGAGGTAACGTGCGATGCTTCCGTTGCGGAAGGATCGGTCACTTCGAACGGGAGTGCACAGCTCCCATGCCCCCTGGAGGTGGCCGTCGTGGCGATGCTAGGCATCGCCGCGGACCAACAAAAAACGCGAACATCCAGTAGGCGCGGGGCGCCCTACTGGTAATGCAGTCACGCATGCCGACATCGGGCACGCGACACTGAGGACTGCAGCCCCCAGTGAGACTAGCTCTCGCTGCAAGAAACAAGATGACAGGCCGAACCTAGTCATCTTGAAGGTTTACTCGAAGAGAGCGAGTGACTCTCTTCGAGCTTTGGTAGATTCAGGCGCGTCGAACAACTTTGTTCGACTACGAAGCCTGCCGAGACTTGACTTCGAGGAGGTAAATGTACCTCGAAGTCTTCTGGAGGTACGGCTGGAAACAGGTGTCATCGTGAAGACCGAGAAGCGCGTCGAGAACGTGCGCTTCTCGTACAAACAACGAGTGTTTGTCGAACACTTTATCGTCCTGGACCTGGACGATAAGTTCGACGTGGTAATGGGCATGCCGTGGCTTGCACGGCATGATCCGGTGATAGACTGGAAGAAGCGCACGCTCGTGCGCTTCGGCCACGACAGCGGAACAGAGAGCGATGGCCCTGTTACCGCAGCGCACGCACCAGCAGGTGCGCGCGGCTCACCAGTCGAGACAGCGCTTAATGCTGCTGTCCCGGAATGCCCAAGAAGTGCGCGAGGGCGCGCACAAGTGAAACCAACGTCGGCAATGCTGCCGACGTCAGAAGAAAAAGATGTACTGGTTCCGGGAACCAATACCCACGTTCAAGCGTGTAAGGGACAGTCCCTGACCGGAAGAGGTCAGGTCGACAACGACGCGTCGGCTCCGGGAGCCGACGCACCCTCGGTCATGAGGGGCTCCGCCAATGAATGGCGTCGAGGTGACGAAGGCCTGTCAACTCCGGGAGTTGACGCTGCAAACAGTGCGGACGGTTGCAAACGTACCGCACTGACGCAATTTGCATGCTGTCGTGCAGCCGGGCTGCACGACGAAGCGCCATGCGATCAAGCCGGGCTTGGTATCCCGCGCCCGCAGACAGGCTCTGCCGGCGAAGGAACACATTTCTGTGCAGCCGGGCTGCACGACGGAATATGCGGTCAAGCCGGGCTTGATACCGCGCGCCCGCGGACAGGGTCCGCCGGCGAACAACTGTCCACGGCCGGGCCTGGACCAGAAGTACAACTGTGCGGAGCCCGGCTCCGCACAACAAGAAGACGGCTGTTCTTCGCGGCTGCACGTTGGACAAGCAGCGCAACTGTGGACAGCCATCAGGTGTGGCGATCACCAGTCGCGCAAGCAACTCATCTCCCTAGACCTTTGTGGACCTCTGGGGGAGGTCCAGTCCAATGGGTTGAGTAGGAGTCTAAGCGAAGAACAGAACATTGTGAATATTGCATCAAAGCACTCACCCCGTGTCGTGGAACTTACAGGTTAACAGCCGCGGATCGCTCATGGTGGTGAGCACACGTGGAAGCGTAGCTGCAGCAGCGGCCAATGATGGAGGTCAAGCTAACCCCGCACCGCACGCTGCTGGAGCCAGCACGAGTCAAGCTCCTGTACCAGCCCGCCTCCCGCTCAGGCTGCACAAGCCGCTAGTCAAGCTCCTGTGCCAGCTCCGCCTCCCGCACAGGCTGCACAGGCCCCAGCAAGCGCCATGGCGCTCGAACCCGCGATCATCGCGCAGATCGCCAGCGTCGGCCCCGCGCTTACCGCACTAGCGGCTGCCTTCGGTGCGAACTGAGATGGCGGCGGAAGCCAACATTCGCAGCCCCAGCCAGAACAAGAACCCAATCACGACGATGAGTCCGACAGCGGCGCCGGCGAGATCAACAACGCTGTGCGCGGGAAGCGTTCGGACAAGATCGACCTACGCAGCATCAAGGTTGAACGGTTTGATGGCTCGGTAGCGACGGGAAACTTCGACGCCAAGGCTCGTGATTTCTGCGAGGAGCTCGACGAGCAGATCGACGACGCTCAAGCGCTCGCAGGTAGAAAGGCAGTTCCCGTGAACGCGCGCCACGCCCTAGTCGCCTTCGTGAGAAACGAATACCCCAAGTTTAAGGACTTTCTGGAGACGAAGGTCAGTCTTGAAGACGACAAGCCCGAAGACCAACTGAAGGTGGCGGTGGCAGCGTTGGCGCGCAAAGCGGAAACCGACGGGCGCCTCCCGGACCGAAGAAAGACCAAAGTCGCGCAGCCTGCAGCAACCGCGCTGAAGAGCAAGAACGCGAAGCCCGCGAGCAAGAAGCCTCAGCAGACGATTACAAAGAACGCCAAGAACCCGAAGAAACGTCCTGCGGAAGCCCAAGCCCAAGCCGCAGTCGTGTAGCGGAAGAAGAAGCCGAAGACCACCAACACTAACACCAAGAGCTCGTTCAAGTGCTACGAGTGCGGTGCGACGGGTCACACCGCTGATTTCTGCCGCACTTACTTGCAGGGCAACAAGAACGGTGAGTTTGGTAAAGGCACGGCACTTAACGCAGAAGCCGAGGAAGAGAGCGAGAACGATGAGGAAGACCAATGAAGGGCTGGCATCAGGTGGTGCCCTATCCTGCTGGACTCGGGCGCGTCTCACCATCTGACGGGCCGACTGGAAGACCTCGTGGCTACCCGCACGAGCCCCGCGCTCGCGATTAAGGTTGCTGACGGTCGCACGGTTGTCTCTCAAGTCAAGGAAAGGATGAAGATCCAGGCGATAGTAGACGATGGAAAAGGAGGAGTCTCCACGCGGGAGTTCGTACTTGAAAATGTCTACTACGTGCCAAAAGTTCCCAAGACTTTGCTTGTAATCTCGACCCTGGTTCTTACTGGACATGACGTGGAGTTTACTCCTCGCGGATGCACGGTTTTTCGAGGAAACCGTAGGCATGTGGGGTGCATTTCGCGCGTAGAAGACGGAGTGTATCCTGTGCTCACTCCGGAGAGCTTGCTGGGATCAGCCAGCGTCGCCATGTCGTCCGCGTTTGCAGTGCTGGGTCGCGACCTCGAGACTTGGCATCGGCACATTGGGCACATGAACTACAAGACGCTCAAGTGGATGGCCGCAAACAAGATCATTAGAGGACTGAACATCCAGCCTGGAGCAAAGCCTCCTACGTGTGTAGTGTGCGCACGCACCAAGTCTCTGCGACACTCGCCGCCGGCGGAGCCAACGAGCAGCGACGAGTTTCAGGATGGCGTCGTGCACGCGGACCTCAGTGGACCACTGGCGAAGACGCGTGGCGGACACCGGTACTTCATGGTGGTGATCTGGAGTGGCTTCCTCCAACTGTATCTGCTCAAGAAGAAGAGCGAGGCAACGTCAAATGTCCGAGCATTCTTGAAGCTAATCGAGCGCCAGGCCGAAGTCCCGGCAACCGACATCAAGGTCATAAGGATAGACGGCGGTACGGAGTTCCTCAACAACGATTTTCGTCGGCTAGTCCAGAGAGAAGGCCTGTGGCAAGAACACACGACGCGCTACAGTTCCTTCCAGAACGGCGTCGCTGAACGGGCTATCCGGTCTGTCACGGAAATGGCGTCTGCCGTTCTCACAGACTCGGGCTTGCTACATCAGATGTGGGGAGATGCACTGAAGCATGCAGCGTTCCTGCGCAACAGGATCCCTCGCCGAGGGGAGGCCGTGAGTCCATTCGAGAAAATATTGAAGAGAAAACCGGACGTCAGCAAGGTGCCAATATTTGGACAAGCTTTGTCAGTTCGCGTTCCTGATGAGATTTGGATCAAGTACCAGCGGTTCTCCAACACGCGTGGCCAGCTTGGTGCATTCGTAGGTTGCACTGATGAAGTAAAGGGATACCAGGTCTATTTGCCAGGCCCAGGTCACCCAGTCTTTGAGGCTCACAGTGCTAAATTGATCGATCGGATGTACCACGAGCTGGAGGACGTTGGCGACGACGACCCAGATGACTTTGCCCCAGACAGCGGTGACGAACGTGACGACCAAGATCAGCAAGCAAGCGATCAAGATAATGAGGCTCCGCATGAGTCGCAGTCTACAGCCAAGCGCCGCTCTCATCGCATAGCGGCCCAAACGTCCTTCGCTGCTGTCGCTTTCGTGGTTCTGGGGGAGGTTCTCCGTGAACCTCTTAATCTTCGTGAGGCTCAAAGATCACCTCAGTGGGCCGAGTGGCGTCAAGCCATCGAGAAAGAAGTCAAGGCCCTGCTCGAGAATGATACATTTGAGTGGGTGGATTTGCCTCCCGGCGCGTCAGTACTTGATCACACACTCCAGTTTCGCGTGAAAACTGGTGCAAATGGAGAGGTCATTCAGTTCAAAGCCAGGCTGTGCGCCCGTGGCGATCGGCAGCAGTACATGCTCGACATTCTGGACACCTACGCGCCTGTGGCAGCCCTGACGACCGTGCGCATCTTCTTCGTGATCGTCGCCAAGCTTCGACTTGTGGTTCGTCAAGCCGACGTGCCGGCAGCGTACGTCAAAGCGGTTCTCCTGGAGGAAATCTACATGCGCCCAGGCCCTGGATTCGGAACGCCAGAGCAACGTGGAAAGGTGTGGAGGCTTCGAAAAGCCCTGTACGGGCTTCGACAGGCAGGCCGCGAGTGGAACAAAGTGATCGATGCGTTTCTCAAGAAATATGGGCTGGTGCCCACGGAAGCTGATCCCTGCTTATATTTCATGTACATTGATGACTCACTTCTCTTGGTGTGTCTGTATGTAGACGACTTGCTAGTGGCGCATGCCAACGAGGAGCAAGTGTTGCACCTAATGGTGGCACTCAGTCTCAAGTTTGATGTGAAGGACATGGGTACACCCAGTCAATTCCTCGGCATGCGTGTCGAGCGTCCAAGCCCGTCGATTGTGTTGCTATCGCAAGCCTCGTACGTGGACGAGGTGCTGCACCGCTTTGCGATGGACGGGGCGCGACCCGCCAAGACGCCAATGGTCCCAGGCACCCGGCTGGACTTGATGGACAATGTGGTTCCAGAAGATGAAGCCGTCGTGATGAAGAGAATGCCGTATCGGGAAGCCGTTGGAGCGCTTCTTTATCTGGCTCGAGTGACAAGGCCAGATACCAGCTTCGCAATTGGACAGCTTGCAAGACATAATGCATATCCGAGGAAGGTCGCTTGGGATGCGGCGAAGTACCTCGTGAGGTACTTGGCTGACAGGAGAAATATGCAGCTGACATTGGAACCTACCGGTGACGACATCACCGTAGACTCCGATGCTGACTGGGCGAATGACCAAGTGGACCGGAAGTCAATTTCGGGCCGTGGCGTGTTTCTCTTCGGGTGCCCTGTTGCTTGGGCTAGCAAGAAACAGACTATTGTGACGAAGTCGAGTACTGCTGCTGAGTATGTGGCTGCAGATGACGTCATTGAAGATGCCGAGCTGATGCAGTTGATCGTCGAGCAAGTACTGCGGAAGAAGGTACCGCTTGTGCTTGCCATGGACAGCCAACCTGTCATCGCTCGCCTCAAGCGCCAAGGACTCAGCGAGAAATCTAAGACCGTAGATGTGAAGTTCAAGGCAGCAAAGAACCTGCTTCAGGAGGGGAAGATCGCCGTGTACTACACGCCGACGGGTGACATGCCGGCAGACCTCTTGACGAAAGCTCTCGTCCTCGGACAGCACTCTCGCAAATGTGGCCTGTGTGGCCTTTCGAGCACCGATAAACGTACTCGTGCGCCGCTTGTGGGGGAGGTGTTGTTCGCGGCTGCACGTTGGACAAGCAGCGTAACTGTGGACAGCCATCAGGTGTGGCGATCACCAGTCGCGCAAGCAACTCATCTCCCTGGACCTTTGTGGACCTCTGGGGGAGGTCCAGTCCAATGGGTTGAGTAGAAGTCTAAGCGAAGAACAGAACATTGTGAATATTGCGTCAAAGCACTCACCTCGTGTCGTTGAACTTACAACGGCGCATGCGGAGAACGCTGCGCAAGTCTCGGTCCGGGACCGAGACGCCACGAGAACCGTCTGCTGAGCAGACTGAGGCGGTGATGCCGGTCGTCGAGACGCTAAACGTCTTGACGCGCGCCGATACTGGATTCCAGTATCGTGAAGTGGAATCGCTAATCCTCCGACGACGGCGTCGGGGTTGACTTCGCATCCAGTCACGAGCTGGAAGCGCTTCACGCGCGACTTGCACGATGGAAGCATCGAGCAAGTCTGCGTTCATTCGAACAGCGAAAGAACGAAGAGCGAGAGCGAAGAGCTGAGGCAGCTCTTCATGGGAGGTACCACTGAGAGTGAAGACACTCTTAGTGCGAAGACGAAGCGAGAGCGCTTCGAGAAACAAGGTTGGGACTCGCTGAAGTCGAGTCCCTATTACGAATTGTTGAGGGAGTACAAAGACGTACTCCCGGAAGACATTCCTGCGGAGCTTCCGCAGGATAAGGGCATTCAGCACGAGATTGATCTCGTGCCGGGCACGAAGTACTGTGTCACGCGGCAGTGGCCACTGCCGCGAGAGCAAGTAAAAGCAATCGACGACTTCTTTGAAAGTCGTCGCAAAGCAGGACAAGTGCGGGAGTCGAAGTCTCCGCACAGTGCTCCGACGTTCAGTGTCAAAAAGCCAGAGGGCGGATGGCGCATCGTTCATGCCTACAACAGGCTGAACGATGCGACGGTACCGGCGCAGACGCCGATACCGCGAAAAGATGTTATCATCGATTCGATGGCCGGGAGCACCGTTTACAGTGCTCTCGACTTGCGAGATGGATTTTATCAAATCCTAATGCGTGAGAGCGATATCCCTCTCACGGCAGTGAGCACGCCAAGCGGCATGCTCTGGGAATGGCTAGTAATGCCGCAGGGGCTTAAGAACGCCCCTGCGACTTTCAACAGGTGCTTGACGCACTTGTTGCGCTCGGTGCGCGACTTCGCACCGAGCTACTTCGATGATGTGTTCATCCACAGCCGGGCTGTGGACAGGAAGACCGACGTAGAGATGCACAGGGTGCATCTCCGGAAGCTACTTGAGCTTATGCGAAAGCATAAGCTCTACGCGAACCTGAAGAAGTGTATCATGGGGCGAGTGAGATACCCGTCCTCGGGTGTCTCGTAGGGAAAAATGGCCCTGATCAGGAAAAGGTCAGAGTGATCAATGAATGGCCAACGCCTTCAAGTGTCAAGGAACTGAGGCAGTTCCTTGGCTTGGCCACGTACTTGTGCAAGTACGTGGAGGACTATGCGGGCAAGATCCGCCCGCTGTCACAGCTTCTTAAGAAAGAAGCTGTGTGGAATTGGACACCCGATTGCCAAAAGGCATTCGATGCAGTCAAGCGGGGCTTGACTGAGGCGCCGATCTTGGCAGTGGCTGACCAAGATCGCCCATTTCACGTAGTGTGTGACGCATCCGATTTCGCGATCGGATGCGCGTTGATGCAGCACGATCACGAGGGCCGTGATCGTGTCGTCTACTACTAATCGCGTCAGCTGAAGCCAGCTGAGCGCAACTATCCGGTGCATGACAAGGAACTCCTTGCCATGAAGTATGCACTCGCAAAGTTCCGAGTGTACTTGCTTGGGAGTAGACCATTTGTGGTCTACACCGACCATGCTTCACTGCGCACCGCAGTGAAGTCGCCACACATTTCACGAAGAATGGCGAGATGGCTCTCATTCTTTGCGGAGTATAACTTCCGGGTCGAATACAAACCCGGAAGATTGAATGTGGTGGCCGACGCGTTATCACGTCGGCCGGACTATGCAGAAGCTGTTGACGTCAATGCCATTGACGCCATGCGATCGAGCAAACCCACATCGTCTCTGTTGGACGATGTGAAGGCCGCGTACGCGCGCGACGCGGACACGAAACTCTTGTTGGATTATGGCACAGCACCTTCTGACAAGGTCCCGTCTGAAGCTGCTCAAGCACCTTCGAGCGCGTGCACACCGCTTTCGTGTGCACGAAGGACTACTACTTTACAACGCAGTCGACGACAACGCGGATCGCGTTGTCGTGCCAAATGACCATGACCTGCGACTCAGGATCATGTACGAGTATCATGATACCCCGACTGCGGGACATCTCGGACGTGAGAAGACTTACGTCCTTCTCACGCGTGACTTCTACTGGCACCACCAGTACAAGTGGGTGCGCAAGTACGTCCGTGCTTGCGAGGTGTGCCAACGCGTAAAGCCTGCGCCATTCGCGCAGGCTCCACTGCAATCACTACCGACTCCGTCGGAGTGTTGGAAGTCCATGTCTTTGGACTTCATCTTTGGTCTTCCCCCGGACAGCGGAGGGAACACCGGTGTTGTGGTCTTTGTAGACCGTTTCAGCAAGATGGTACATCTTGCTGCAGTGCCAGCAGAGGTGACCGCGAAGCAGACGGCCCGTCTGCTCGTCGACATGGTGTTCAAACACCATGGCATGCCGTCCGACATCGTGTCGGACAGAGACCCGCGCTTCACAGCGCACCTATGGCAAGAAGTGTTTACACTTCTTGGGAGCCAGCTTTCCATGTCGACTGCGGATCATCCGCAGACGGACGGTCAAACCGAGCGCGTGAATCGCGTGCTCGTCGATATGCTGAAGAGCTACGCTCACTCGTTCCAATACTGGAGCGAGTGCTTATCGATGGCAGAGTTTGCCATCAATAACTCAGTGCATGCCTCGACCGGGCATACACCGTTCTACGTGAATGCCATGCGGCATCCACGCCTACCGAGTTTACTCGGAGTGATGGCTCCCACTTTAAGTGGGGGAGGATCTACGACTGCAATACAGCAGCCGCAGAAAACCGCTGACACTTGCACAGTGTCAGCTGCAACAATGGACAAACCACATGAGTCTGCGCAGGGCGCAGACTCCCCCAACAACATGGCCAACGACCACGGGTCTACGCAGGGCGCAGACACCGCAAAGAACCACGCAGAGGCCGGGCCTCTAGCGGAGAGCGAGCTGAATGACTTCAGCTCGGATGCAATCAGTTTCATCACCAAAAGACAAGCCGTGATTCGGTTTGTCCAAGACACAATAGCAGCTTCTGTTGATCAACAGAAGCTGAACGCAGACAATGCGGGCAGAGGCAACACAAATGAATTTAAAGTTAGTTCATTGGTTTTGTTAGCTACTCAAAATCTGCCTAGACATGCAGTTTCGGATTTCGGAGCAAGCAAGCTTGCTCCGCGCTTCATCGGGCCGTTCACTGTGTTGGCACGGTACGGCAACGCTTACACGCTAGACATGCCGTCTAGCATGCGCCTCCATCCGACCTTTTACGTCGGACGGCTGAAGCCATACCTGCAGCAGAGCCATCTAGCTCGGCTGACCCGAAGCCTCGGCAGGAGCCGAGGCAGAAGCGGAGGACTTGGCCTCGGCGACGAGCAGCCTCTCCTCCAGCGCGCGGACGCGCTGGAGCAACCCCTTCATCTGGGTCCCCAGCTCGACCTGGATATTCGAGGCGGTCTGCGAGACCGCCGCGACTTGGGCCTTCTGGTTCGCCAGCTCCTGTTTCAGGGCGGCGAACTCAGCGCCCTGCAGACGCTCCACGACGGTCACCCGGTCGTGGAGAGGCGCATACTGATCAGCCCGGGGCTGATCATACCCGGGGCGTGTTCCCACCCCCGCCACCGCCGATCCGTGACGCCCGCGGCTCAACCCGCTGGATTGTTGAGCGGATTGTTGACCATAGTATCCCGAAAACGAACCCTCAAGGGGCTCGTTTTCGTATTCGTTGGAGAGGATTTCCTCCCCATCGAGATACATGGGAGCCGCGGAACGGATTGCTGGAGGACGTTCCGGAAATGGTGAGGGCGTACGAAGAGCAGTACGCGCTGGCGCAGCGGAAGTAGTGCGAGCGCTGCGATCATCGCTAGCGCCCGAACCCTCACGTGCTAAGAACTTAGCACGGAGCTCTTTGAGACTCTCGGGCACAGCGCACGGCACATTTGCCTCCTCAGCAGCAACGTGGAGTTGCTCTAACTTTCCACGCTTCGAGTACGTCTCGAAGCGATCACGCGCTTGCTTAATCCGATCACGGTAAGCACTCGGCCTCTTGTTGAAGTTCTCAACAAAAGCGTTCCAACTTTGACAAAGTGCCTGCCACTCGGGCACTCTGCTGCGAGAAGATGTCTTCTTGCTTTGAAACCATCGGAGCTGATAGAAGCGTCCAATGTAATAATCGCGCCTTTGTTGCGTTTCCGCATCAAAGTGCAGCTCGGCAGCCACAGCGTCATCTTTGATGGCGCTGCATACGTACAGCGACACCTCATTCGGAGGTACCGAGTTCCCAAACCGGTCCGCGATCTCGGACGCGGACGGCATCCACGGATCGCGCTGCAGGCGCAGCGTGCGGAGTACTGAGAGCCCCAGCGGAAGCGAGTGGGGCATCACTCTCAGTTCGCGAACGCTTCGAGCTCGAAGCGTCCGATTCGTCCCCTTCACGCGGGCGAATGTTCTTAGCGTGAGGGTCGAGCGATTCGCTCGACACTGAGTCCTTGCGCTTTGAGGGCGAGTCCTCCTCATCCTCCATGTCTTCGTCGTCGTCGTCGAAGTCCACGACGTCGCCATGCTTCGCCTTCTGGTGTTCGAAGTAGTCATCGATGGAGAGATGACTCTCCACCGCCTTCGGGTTCTTCTTCTCTTGGGGCGTGCGCATCGTTGAATGAGCGCGGATTTCTTCTCCAAACGCGGAGAATGGACGAATGGTCAATTCAGAGATCGACGTGCGGGGACCGCGCGCGTCTAACCTTAAAGGGGGGATGGTGTAACGGGGTTACACGTACAAGTGGCTGCAAGCCACTTGTGAATTTAGCAGATAGGATATCTGTTAAAAGTTTTAGATACTTCCTCACATTGGTGTAAGCCACACCAATGGATACATTGAAGTGGGCCACCACAATGAGTGGTCCACACCTACCCAAATATCCTATTGGTAGAAAGCAGCATCTTTCTACCAATTAGAGACGTGCATATTGGCGGGGCTCTGACAGCCAGCCACAATGAGTGGTCGACACCTACCCAAAGATCCTATTGGTAGAAAGCAGCATCTTTCTACCAATTAGAGACGTGCATATTGGCGGGGCTCTGACAGCCAGCCGCTGTCAACCCCTTTCATAGATGATAAACAGTTTTAGCAGTTTGAGGAGGAAGATCAATTTACAAACAATACAGTTCTCATTTTACCTCATCTAAGTCACTTGGAGTCTTATCGGAATTACATTATACTTGTGTATTCAAATATAATTAACTCAAGTAATTACTAAGTACTTACACTTCCTCATACACGTAGCGCAACGTGTAAGTTAAAGTAATGAGTCAAGTTAGACCCACTACATAGTCCAGTCCCAGCCTCGATCTCGAGATCGAGATCGAGGCTGGGTCGCCAGCGCCGTGAAGCGCAGCTCCAGGTCGCGCTGATTGCAAGAGCGCTATCTCGCGTGGGCAAGCAGCAAGTTCATGAAAGCCTGTGAACGTAGAATTTGCTATTTGTGCGGTGGTGTGGTGTAGGGAACACCATATTTCGTGGAGCACTCGAAGTCAAGGCGGAACAAGGTACCAAGACGGCCAGGAAAGCAGCACCGACGGTACTGCTCGGCTGGATGGTACATTGTGCCAGTCCGCCGAGCTCGCAGTACCAAGACGGCCAAGAAAGCGACACCGATGGTACTACTCGGTTGGGTGGGTACACTGTGCTAGTCCGCCGAGCTCGCCGAGCTCGCAGGCTTCACGGGCGCACTGCGGCCGACTGAATGGGAATCAAGAGCACCGGAAATCAAGGACGGGTGGTGCCATGCGAGAGGAAGACGCACGTACGGCGGGCCGAGTGCGGGGAGCGCTAGGAGACGCTCAGCCGAGTTCAAGGCAGTCTCTAGGCCCTGCGTTCGGCTAAACAGAGCCGCCGGCCGCCCAGACGACGCGGGGCACGGCCAGAAGGCGCACAAGAGGACCAAGCGTGAGCCCGGCGAGCCCAGCAGCACTCAGCCGAGTCTGTAACGGGGTTACACGTACAAGTGGCTGCAAGCCACTTGTGAATTTAACAGATAGGTTATCTGTTAAACGTTTTGGATACTTCCTCACATTGGTGTAAGACACACCGATGGATACATTGAAGTGGACCACCACAGTGAGTGGTCCACACATACCCAAAGATCCTATTGGTAGAAAGCAGCATCTTTCTACCAATCAGAGACATGCATATTAGCGGGGCTCTGACAGCCAGCCGCTGTCAACCCTTTCATAGATGATAAACAGTTTTTAGCAGATTTTAGAGGAAGATCAATTTACAAGCAATACAGTTCTCATTTTACCTTAAACTAGCTACTTGGAGTCTTGTCTAAGTTAACTTATATTTGTGTATTCAAAATATAATTAACCTAAGTAATTACTAAGTACTTACGCTTCCTCATACACGTTGCGCAACGTGTAAGCTAAAATAGTGAGTCAAGTTAGACCCACTACACCTGGTAGCACTTTGTAGTCCGTCCAACGACCGACTACTTGACGTTCGTACGAGGTGTACGAACGCGGAGCCGAGAACCACATGAGCACGGAGGTGCCCATGGAGAGCTCCAACACGCCTGCAACTCATGTTGCACGCGCGGACTGCCCCCACCTGTCGGATCCAGAGTGGGAAGCCCTCCAACCACTGTCAACAGTCATTGGGGAGGCGGCGATAGCCGCAATGTTGCGTACGCTATCGCCGACAGAGCAACATGGTGTTGCTCTGGGATTCATCATGAAGGAGCAGCGTGATGCTGCTTCCTCAACAACGGCGTCGTCGGGGACGACACCGCGTGCTCAATCATTAAAATTGAGCGTGAGCAATTATGTAGGAAGAGAGGGCGAGCCTCTCCTCCGATGGCTTGTCGAAGTCGACACAGCCATTGCGTCTCGACGTATCGTCGACCCGTTGTCAAAGGTTGCGTTCGCCATGTCATGTCTTGGCGGACGAGCGAGGAGTTGGGCGTACGGACGCCGACTCTCAGATCCTACATGCTTTAGCACGTACGAGATATTCAAAGAGGAGCTCAAACAAGCGTTTGAGCCCCCGCAAAATGAGTTCCGGTCGAGGGCGGAATTCCTCGACCTGCAGCAGGGTAAGCATGACGTCCATGCTTACGCGCAGCGCGCACGATATTTAGTATCAAATATCGTGACTAACCCGATTGACGAGGCGACCAAGGTCGTCACGTTCATGAAGGGGCTTAGAGATGGGCCTGTGAAGACCTATCTCTTCCGAGAGTACCCGAGTACTCTCGAAGCTGCGATTACTCTCGCAATGCAAGAAGAGTTTAGCCTGCGGCAGGCTAAACTGCATGCGAGCGTGCCGAGGTCGCAACCGCGCCCGGTAGTGAGGACGGGAGGTCCGGAACCAATGGACCTATCGAATGCAACGGCTGCTGGTCACCAGCAGCACGGAAATAATGTGCGATGCTTCCGTTGCGGAAGGATCGGTCACTTTGCCAGAGAGTGCACGGCTCCCGTGCACTACAATGGTGGCCGTCGTGGCGATGCCCAGCATCGCCGCGGACCAACAAAAAACGCGAACATCCAGTAGGCGCGGGGCGCCCTACAGGTAATGCAGTCGCGCGTGCCGACATCGGGCACGCGACACTGAGGACTGCAGCCCCCAGTGAGACCAGCTCTCACTGCAAGAAACAAGATGACAGGCCAAACCTAGTCATCTTGAAGGCTTACTCGAAGAGAGCGAGTGACTCTCTTCGAGCTTTGGTAGACTCAGGCGCGTCGAACAACTTTGTTCGACTACGAAGCCTGCCGAGACTTGACTTCGAGGAGGTAGATACACCTCGAAGTCTTCTGGAGGAACGATTGGCAACAGGTGCCATCGTAAAAACCGAGAAGCGCGTCGTGAACGTGCGCTTCTCGTACAAACAACAAGTGTTTGTCGAACACTTTATCGTCCTGGACCTGGACGATAAGTTCGACGTAGTAATGGGCATGCCGTGGCTTGCACGGCATGATCCGGTGATAGACTGGAAGAAGCGCACGCTCGTGCGCTTCAGACGCGACAGCGGAACAGAGAGCGATGGCCCTGTTACCGCAGCGCGCGCACCAGCAGGTGCGCGCGGCTCACCAGTCGAGACAGCGCTTAATGCTGCTGTCCTGGGGTGCCCAAGGGGTGCGCGTGGATGCGCACAAGAGAAATCTACGTCGGCAATGCTGCCGACGTCGGAAGAAAAAGATGTGTTGATTCCGGGAACCAACACCCACGTTCAAGCGTGTAAGGGACAGTCCCTGACCCGAAGCGGTCAGGTCGACAACGACGCGTCGACTCGGGAGCTGACGCACCCTCGGTCATGAGGGGCTCCGCCAATGAATGGCGTCGAGGTGACGAAGGCGTGTCAACTCCGGGAGTTGACGCTGCAAACAGTGCGGACGGTTGCAAACGTACCGCACTGACGCAATTTGCATGCTGTCGTGCAACCGGGCTGCACGACGAAGCGCCATGCGATCAAGCCGGGCTTGATATCGCGCGCCCGCAGACAGGGTCTGCCGGCGAAGGGACACATTACCGTGCAGCCGGGCTGCACGAAGGAAAATGCGGTCAAGCCGGGCTTGATACCGCGCGCCCGCGGACAGGGTCCGCCGGCGAACGACTGTCCACGGCCGGGCCTGGACAAGAAGAACAACTGTGCGGAGCCGGGCTCCGCACAACAAGAAGACGGCGCAAGCAGAAAACGCTGCGCAAGTCTCGGTCCGGGACCGAGACGCAACAAGAGCAGTCTACTGGGCAGACTGCGGCGGTGATGCCGGTCGTCGAGACGCTAAACGTCTTGACGCGCGCCGATACTGGATTCCAGTATCGTGAAGTGGAATCGCTAATCCTCCGACGACGGCGTCGGGGTTGACTTCGCATCCAGTCACGAGCTGGAAGCGCTTCACGCGCGACTTGCACGATGGAAGCATCGAGCAAGTCTGCGTTCATTCGAACAGCGAAAGAACGAAGAGCGAGAGCGAAGAGCTGAGGCAGCTCTTCATGGGAGGTACCACTGAGAGTGAAGACACTCTCAGTGCGAAGACGAAGCGAGAGCGCTTCGAGGAACAAGGTTGGGACTCGCTGAAGTCGAGTCCCTATTACGAATTGTTGAGGGAGTACAAAGACGTACTCCCGGAAGACATTCCTGCGGAGCTTCCGCAGGATAAGGGCATTCAGCACGAGATTGATCTCGTGCCGGGCACGAAGTACTGTGTCACGCGGCAGTGGCCACTGCCGCGAGAGCAAGTGAAAGCGATCGACGACTTCTTTGAAAGTCGTCGTAAAGCAGGACAAGTGCGGGAATCAAAGTCCCCGCACAGTGCTCCGACGTTCTGTGTCAAGAAGCCACAGGGCGGATGGCGCATCGTTCATGCCTACAACAAGCTGAACGATGCGACGGTACCGGCGCAGACGCCGATACCACGAAAAGATGTTATCATCGATTCGATGGCCGGGAGCACCGTTTACAGTGCTCTCGACTTGCGAGATGGATTTTATCAAATCCTAATGCGTGAGAGCGATATCCCTCTCACGGCAGTGAGCACGCCAAGCGGCATGCTCTGGGAATGGCTAGTAATGCCACAGGGGCTTAAGAATGCCCCTGCGACTTTCAACAGGTGCGTGACGCACTTGTTGCGCTCGGTGCGCGACTTCGCACCGAGCTACTTCGATGATGTATTCATCCACAGCCGAGCTGTGGACGGAAAGACCGACGTAGAGATGCACAGGGTGCATCTCCGGAAGCTACTTGAGCTTATGCGAAAGCATAAGCTCTACGCGAACCTGAAGAAGTGTATCATGGGGCGAGTGAGATACCCGTCCTCGGGTGTCTCGTAGGGAAAAATGGCCTTGATCAGGAAAAGGTCAGAGTGATCAATGAATGGCCAACGCCTTCAAGTGTCAAGGAACCGAGGCAGTTCCTTGGCTTGGCCACGTACTTGTGCAAGAACGTGGAGGACTATGCGGGCAAGATCCGCCCGCTGTCACAGCTTCTTAAGAAAGAAGCTGTGTGGAATTGGACACCCGATTGCCAAAAGGCATTCGATGCAGTCAAGCGGGGCTTGACTGAGGCGCCGATCTTGGCAGTGGCTGACCAAGATCGCCCATTTCACGTAGTGTGTGACGCATCCGATTTCGCGATCGGATGCGCGTTAATGCAGCACGATCACGAGGGCCGTGATCGTGTCGTCTACTACCAATCGCGTCAGCTGAAGCCAGCTGAGCGCAACTATCCGGTGCATGACAAGGAACTCCTTGCCATAAAGTACGCACTCGCAAAGTTCCGAGCGTACTTGCTTGGGAGTAGACCATTTGTGGTCTACACCGACCATGCTTCACTGCGCACCGCAGTGAAGTCGCCACACATTTCACAAAGAATGGCGAGATGGCTCTCATTCTTTGCGGAGTATAACTTCCGGGTCGAATACAAACCCGGAAGATTGAATGTGGTGGCCGACGCGTTATCACGTCGGCCGGACTATGCAGAAGCTATTGACGTCAATGCCATTGACGCCATGCGATCGAGCAAACCCACATCATCTCTGTTGGATGATGTGAAGGCCGCGTACGCGCACGACGCGGACGCGAAGCTCTTGCTGGCCTATGGCACAGCGCCTTCTGACAAGTCCCGTCAGAAGCTGCCCAAGCGCCTTCGAGCGCGTGCACACCGCTTTCGTGTGCACGAAGGACTACTACTTTACAACGCAGTCGACGACAACGCAGATCGCGTTGTCGTGCCAAATGACCATGACCTGCGACTCAGGATCATGTACGAGTATCATGATACCCCGACAGCGGGACATCTCGGACGTGAGAAGACATACGCCCTTCTCACGCGCGACTTCTACTGGCACCACCAGTATAAGTGGGTGCGCAAGTACATTCGTGCTTGCGAGGTATGCCAACGCGTAAAGCCTGCGCCATTCGCGCAGGCTCCACTGCAATCACTACCGACTCCGTCGGAGTGTTGGAAGTCCATGTCTTTGGACTTCATCTTTGGTCTTCCCCGGACAGCGGAGGGAACACCGGTGTTGTGGTCTTTGTAGACCGTTTCAGCAAGATGGTACATCTTGCTGCGGTGCCAGCAGAGGTGACCGCGAAGCAGACGGCCCGTCTGCTCGTCGACATGGTGTTCAAACACCATGGCATGCCGTCCGACATCGTGTCGGACAGAGACCCGCGCTTCACAGCGCACCTATGGCAAGAAGTGTTTACACTTCTTTGGAGCCAGCTTTCCATGTCGACTGCGGATCATCCGCAGACGGACGGTCAAACCGAGCGCGTGAATCGCGTGCTCGTCGATATGCTGAAGAGCTACGCTCACTCGTTCCAATACTGGAGCGAGTGCTTATCGATGGCAGAGTTTGCCATCAATAACTCAGTGCATGCCTCGACCGGGCATACACCGTTCTACGTGAATGCCATGCGGCATCCACGCCTACCGAGTTTACTCGGAGTGATGGCTCCCACTTTAAGTGGGGGAGGATCTACGACTGCAATACAGCAGCCGCAGAAAACCGCTGACACTTGCACAGTGTCAGCTGCAACAATGGACAAACCACATGAGTCTGCGCAGGGCGCAGACTCCCCCAACAACATGGCCAACGACCACGGGTCTACGCAGGGCGCAGACACCGCAAAGAACCACGCAGAGGCCGGGCCTCTAGCGGAGAGCGAGCTGAATGACTTCAGCTCGGATGCAATCAGTTTCATCACCAAAAGACAAGCCGTGATTCGGTTTGTCCAAGACACAATAGCAGCTTCTGTTGATCAACAGAAGCTGAACGCAGACAATGCGGGCAGAGGCAACACAAATGAATTTAAAGTTGGTTCATTGGTTTTGTTAGCTACTCAAAATCTGCCTAGACATGCAGTTTCGGATTTCGGAGCAAGCAAGCTTGCTCCGCGCTTCATCGGGCCGTTCACTGTGTTGGCACGGCACGGCAACGCATACACGCTAGACATACCGTCTAGCATGCGCCTCCATCCGACCTTTTACGTCGGACGGCTGAAGCCATACCTGCAGCAGAGCCATCTAGCTCGGCTGACCCGAAGCCTCGGCAGGAGCCGAGGCAGAAGCGGAGGACTTGGCCTCGGCGACGAGCAGCCTCTCCTCCAGCGCGCGGACGCGCTGGAGCAACCCTTCATCTGGGTCCCCAGCTCGACCTGGATATTCGAGGCGGTCTGCGAGACCGCCGCGACTTGGGCCTTCTGGTTCGCCAGCTCCTGTTTCAGGGCGGCGAACTCAGCGCCCTGCAGACGCTCCACGACGGTCACCCGGTCGTGGAGAGGCGCATACTGATCAGCCCGGGCTGATCATACCCGGGCGTGTTCCCACCCCCGCCACCGCCGATCCGTGACGCCCGCGGCTCAACCCGCTGGATTGTTGAGCGGATTGTTGACCATAGTATCCCGAAAACGAACCCTCAAGGGGCTCGTTTTCGTATTCGTTGGAGAGGATTTCCTCCCCATCGAGATACATGGGAGCCGCGGAACGTCTTGCTGGAGGACGTTCCGGAAATGGTGAGGGCGTACGAAGAGCAGTACGCGCTGGCGCAGCGGAAGTAACACGAGCGCTGCGATCATCGCTAGCGCCCGAACCCTCACGTGCTAAGAACTTAGCACGGAGCTCTTTGAGACTCTCGGGCACGGAACGACGTGTACCCGTTCAGGTCGCGGTCGCTCAAGCGGACCGCGCCTGGAAACACTTCGTGCACTGAAAGCCCTCGGGCACAGCGCACGGCACATTTGCCTCCTCAGCAGCAACATGAAGTTGCTCCAGCTTTCCACGCTTCGAGTACGTCTCGAAGCGATCACGCGCTTGCTTAATCCGATCACGGTAAGCACTCGGCCTCTTGTTGAAGTTCTCAACAAAGGCGTTCCAGCTTTGACAAAGTGCCTGCCATTCGGGCACTTTGCTGCGAGAAGAGGTCTTCTTGCTTTGAAACCATCGGAGCTCATGAAAGAGTCCGATGTAGTATCGCGCCTTTGATGCGTTTCCGCATCAAAGTGCAGCTCGGCAGCCACAGCGTCATCTTTGATGGCGCTGCATACGTACAGCGACACCTCATTCGGAGGTACCGAGTTCCCAAACCGGTCCGCGATCTCGGACGCGGACGGCATCCATGGATCGCGCGCTGCAGGCGCAGCGCGCGGAGAGCCTTGAGCTTTAACATCACGCGCTGCAGCAGCAGCGCGCGGAGTACTGAGAGCCCCAGCTGAAGCGAGTGGGGTATCACTCTCAGTACGCGAACGCTTCGAACTCGAAGCGTCCGATTCGTCCCCTTCACGCGGGCGAACGTTCTTGGCGTGAGGGTCGAGCGATTCGCTCGACACTCAGTCTTTACGCTTTGAGGGCGAGTCCTCCTCGCCCTCCATGTCTTCATCGTCGTCGTCGAAGTCGACGACGTCGCCGTACTTCGCCTTCTGGCGTTCGAAGTAGTCGTCGATGGAGAGATGACTCCCCACCGACTTTGCGGACTTCTTCTGAGGCGCGCTCATCGTTGAATGAGCGCGGGTTTCTTCTCCAAACGCGGAGAATTGACGAATGGTCAATTCCAAAAGATTGACGTGCGGGGACCCCGCGCGTCTAACGTTATAGGGGGGATGGTGTAACGGGGTTACACGTACAAGTGGCTGCAAGCCACTTGTGAATTTAACAGATAGGTTATCTGTTAAACGTTTTGGATACTTCCTCACATTGGTGTAAGACACACCGATGGATACATTGAAGTGGACCACCACAGTGAGTGGTCCACACATACCCAAAGATCCTATTGGTAGAAAGCAGCATCTTTCTACCAATCAGAAACATGCATATTAGCGGGGCTCTGACAGCCAGCCGCTGTCAACCCTTTCATAGATGATAAACAGTTTTTAGCAGATTTTAGAGGAAGATCAATTTACAAGCAATACAGTTCTCATTTTACCTTAAACTAGCTACTTGGAGTCTTGTCTAAGTTAACTTATATTTGTGTATTCAAATATAATTAACCTAAGTAATTACTAAGTACTTACGCTTCCTCATACACGTTGCGCAACGTGTAAGCTAAAATAGTGAGTCAAGTTAGACCCACTACAGAGTCGGTGAGACCTCCCCGTCGAGCTTGCCGACTTATCTGGACAACTTATCCGGCTCCGCCGAGTTCGAGGCGTTGTAGCGAGGGTGAAGGGTCGGCCGAGATCCGAAACCACTCCATTTCACTTGATATTTGTATAGGACCTTAGGAACAGTAGAGGCGCCCAGAAGACCTAAGAACAAACAGAGCAGGATTTTCTAGGCCCACAACACGTGCACACTTTCCGGTAAGTCCCTGCACGGGGTCGAATTATGCCTGCCGTCCGTACCCGAGAGGCATAGCTTGGAGGGTACTCGACTGGCAGCGCCAAGAGATTAGGTCGGCCCGGGATTGGGCGTTGGGTGCTCGCCAAGTGCGAAGGAAAAGTCTCGCTAACTCAGCGAGCCGGTACGCCGGACAGCCCGGGTGCCGTTACTCTTCAAGTCGGGTTGCTACTGCCCCGGTGGCCTGTAAAAGCGCTAGCGCCCCGCCGTCCATCCTTTGGTGGAGGGCACAGGAGTTTGTGAACGGAGTCCGCTAGCTCGGTGGATCTCCGGAAGAGTGGACCTTGGTTGGCAGGTGTCGGCGAGAGGCGAGACACCCACTGTCCCGGTTGGGCCGAACCGCGAGGGGACAACCCCTGCGCAGGCCAACAAACGCCGACCTAACTCGGCGATTGTTGTGGTTTGTGCTAAGGAATCCACATCTGACGGTGTTTGTGTGTTCTGCAACACCACAGTGGAGTTGCAACTATCTGATTCTGGTAACAACAGAGCATTCCATGATTATATTACATATAAATAATATAAATTTTATATTTTGCTGTTACGCGGTGGAGACGGTCTAACTTATGCAAGACACAAGTAATAAGTGTTAGTTGGCGTGCCGAAGCTTGCAATTGACACGAAATTTTACATCACGTACAGCGGTGCCTTCACACCCGCTGCAGCGGAAGCTCCATCAGCTAGTCCTGTAGGTACTGCAGTACCCTCTAGGGCCGAAAAAACAAGTGAAGACTTATTAGTCACGAAATCACGACCCTAAGCAAAACCTCCGTATAATGAAATTTGGTTCGAACACGACCACCGCTGAAGTGATACTTTGCTCGGCATGAGAATACTTGTCCTGTCGAACGGAGCCGGGAAAATCACGATTTTGAGAAATGGTAGTATCGTCGAACACGGTCTTAAGTGCGCATGATGGTAGCATGCGCACTTACCTGGTAACTACTCCAGTTTCGATACACCTAATCTCGTCGGGCACGATTCAGTACTTTTCTACTGGATTATGGAAATTCCTCCCAAAATTGCTTGAATTAAATCTTATCCCGAATCTGTCGCTCAGCAAATCCGGCGTGGCTGTCTCGTTGTGAACCGAGACAAGCGGGAGTTGGAAGAGTTGGGTTTCTCGTGGTACCATTGTGCTTTCGAGTGGAGCAAGCGCATCATGCCAGGATTGGAGACTTTTCATCGACTCCACGGCCATTGCCGAGTGCCTCGAACATTTGTGGTGCCATCCAACGCATCATTACCGATGGAAGTGCATGGAGTCAGGCTGGGGCACGTGGTAAATCATATCCGCAACCGCTGCTCATATTTGACTCGTTGGAGGCGATCGACTTCGACTCGAAGATCGCAGCATCGAAGGGACAAAGCGCGTCGAGCCGATGCTGGCCACATTCGAGCAGCTGCATGGTCATCGCGACGTGCTGCGCGACTTCGTGGTCCCGTCAGTCGCTCCTTGGGCGGCGAGAGATTGGGGCGTGCAGTTGGGCAAGCTAGAGCCTAACCATCAATACAGACGTGTGACGAGGCAGGAGTCTCGTACTTAGCGCTGCCCAATCGCGCGTTAGGACGTGATGGCCAAGTTCAAGTTGTGTACGCGTGGTGTGCGGGAGCGTTTGCGGCGGTCGGCGCTGGTTTGACAAAGCCGATATCGCCCGCCGGAGAGCGCAGCCACGAGACCTTCATGAGCTTCCAGGCCCTCGGACGGAGCGTGCGCAGCAGCCGCCTCGCCGCCCGCCACGTCGCCGCCAGAGCCGCGCGCTCGCAGGTGGCGCTCGCCGCCGCGCGGCCGTCGCGCGCCTTCTCGGCGCTGCAGAGCGCCGTCCTGCAGCAGCAGCGCAGGTACCGCCCGCCCGTCGCCCGTCATGTCTCGAGGCCTCGGGGGCCGCTAACCTCTCGGTCTCCTGCTCTGTCTTTGCATGCAGCTTCCTGCGCTCGCACACGGCGACGGTGGCTCGCGCGTTCTCCTCCGGTACAGTGACCTACCTACCCACGGACAAGCCCAGTACTGTACTAATAAAACCCAGGGACTAATGTCTACTGCTGAACTGTTGTGCTCCCCCCTGCTCAGCCGCCGCGGAGGCGGTGCCGGTGCCGTCGATGGGCGACTCCATCTCGGAGGGCACGGTGGTCGAGTGGCTCAAAGGTACTGGAATCTATCTGGCGTGGGGTGAAGTGACGTGACAGACACTGACTCTGAGCTGCTGCTGGGCGTGACGCGTGCAGCCCCCGGCGACTTCGTGGACGCCGACGAGGTGGTCGTCGTGCTGGAAACCGACAAGGTGAGCGTGGACGTGCGCGCGCCGTTCTCGGGCGTGCTGGAGGCCCAGCTGGCTCAGATCGACGAGAACGTGCTGGTTGGCGCGCCGCTCTTCAGTGTGGTGAAGCAGGCGGCTGGCAGCGCCCCGGCGGCGGCTGTCCCTGCCGCTGCTGCTGCCGCTCCTGCGAAGGAAGCAGCAGCGGCGCCTGCTGGCGAGGATCTGGAGACGATCAACGTGCCGTCCATGGGCGACTCCATCTCGGAGGGCACGATTGTGACCATCCTCAAGAGTGAGTTTGTGCTTTGTGCGAGAGATCTGGTGTTCTTGTGGCGGAGATGTTGACTTTATCAATTTGGGTCTTGTGCTGTAGACATTGGCGACTACGTGCGTGCCGATGAAGCTGTCCTCATTGTGGAGACCGACAAGGTGAGCTTGAACTACAGCGGTACTAGGTGGTTCGTGATTATATTAACTGTTGCGCTTGCAACTTTTTTAGGTGAGCGTCGACGTCAACGCTCCGGTGTCCGGAAAGCTGACCAGTGTGCTGGCGAAGCTCGAGGACGTTGTGGAAGTCGGATCGCCGCTGTTTGTGATCGACAAGGCGGTCCCTGCCCCTGCCGAGTCGGCTGCCCCGGCGCCTACGCCTGCTCCTGCTGCGACTGCTGAAAAGGCCCCGGTTTCGCCCCCGAAGCCTTCGACTCCTGCTCCGGCTGCTGCTGCTACGCCTTCGGCGCCTGCCACGGGCCGTTACAACCGCAACGAGACTCGCGTGCAGATGAGCGCTTTGAAGATTCGCACATCGCACCGACTCAAGGACACGCAGAACAGCGCCGCAATGCTGTCTACCTTCCAGGAGTGCGACCTGGGCAACCTGATCGCTTTTCGTGACGAGCTCGGCGAGAGCTTCGAGAAGACCCACGGTGTAGAGCTCGGCATCATGTCGTCGTTCCTCAAGGCCAGCGCGCAGGCCCTCCAGCGCATCCCTGCGGCAAACTCCTGTATGTGTGAGGTGTTTGCGCTTCTCCAAAAAGGTTCACTCTTGCTGACTTGCTTGTGCTTTCATTGACCCAGTCATCGACATGGATGCCAAGGAGATTGTTTACAACGATTTCGTGGACATCAATGTGGCGGTGGCCTCGGAGCGCGGGTAAGAAGATTTGGGCAATAATGTTGCTGTGGCCGTTAGTCTAACGCGTTATTGTCATCTTCGTTCGTAGTGTGGTGATGCCTGTCATCCGTAACGTTGAGAAGCTGAGCGTGGTCGACATCGAGAAGACGCTGGCGACGCTCGGACAGCAGGCGCGCGATGGCACTCTGGCGCTGGAAGATCTGGCCGGCGGTACCTTCACCGTGTCAAACAGCGGCGTGAACGGAGCGCTGTTGAGCACTTCGATGCTGACGGCCCCGCAATCGGCTGTTCTGGGCGTGCATGGTGTGAAGATGCGCCCGACGGTCCACGCGGGCAAGGTGGTGCCGCGCCCGATGATGTTCCTTTCGCTGACGTACGATCACCGCATCATCGACGGACGAGAAGGCGTGACGGTGCTGAAGAGCATTGCTGAGGCGATCAGTGACCCGCGTCGTCTGCTGTTGGACATGTAAGCGCTCGGAGCAATCCGCGGCATAGGTCAAAGCATGCACAAAACACTCAGAATGAGTGGACTAGCCAAGTTCTAGAGTGAAAAAAGATGAATTTGGTATTGTTACAAGTTGAGTTACAGTTTTTTACAGTAGTAGAACATGCCAGTGCATCATACTACAAAACAACACAGCTATACCATCGTGAAGTGCTCGGGGCTATTATCTCGTCTCCAATAACGAAAAGTCAGCGGCAGCAGCTTGCTCGGCCAAGCGCAGAACCTCGTCTGGATCCTCCATCTCTTCCATGAATGCAATCTCTTCGTCCTCGTTTTCCTCCTCATCTTCACCAGCCGATTCGATACGCTTCACAACCGGCACCCCGGTCTCTTCTTCAAAACTTTCCCTTTCACCTACCTCACCAGTATCAGTCCCATCAGGAATTTCACGGCTCTCCTCAACTAAGTTGGTAAAAGTTGTAACGTGGTCGGCCGACACTTCTGTGGCTTCGATCGACACAGATTCCTCGACCAAATCACTGACCAGGTCACCCACATACACAGGCTGCTCCGCTTCAACATCCGTCAGATCACTCGATTCAGCATCAACATCGACCACTTCAGCTTCCTGCTTTGTATCGACATCAGAGCCCTCAGCTTCAGTCGAAGAAGCCAACTCCGCCTCCTCTGCATCTGCCTCGACCTCAGGAACAGCAAACGCTTCCTCGCTGCTTTCCTCGTTCATCCCAGGAGTCTCGCTTTCGGAATACTCCACCAACACATCCTCCTTAGCCTCGTTGTCCAGCAAAATATCAACGTCTTCTTCCAATGCGAATCCAGCGGTCGCAGTTTCCATATCAGCGAGCACTGCCAGGTCATCTTCGCCATTGCTAGCCACAACCTCGACGTCATGCTCATGCGTGCCCACGTCATCCTCCTCAACCTCGACATGATCCGCCAACTCTTCGACGACGTGCTCAACGCCATTTTCGTTCACCTCAGCGGTGACAGCATCCTCGTCACCAACAGTTTCCTCATCACCAACACTATCTTCGTCAAGAAAAACTTCCGCTTCAACAGCACCTTCCTCGTCAACAACAGCCTCCTCGTCAACAACAGCCTCCTCGTCAACAACAGCCTCCTCGTCAACAACAGCATCCTCGTCAACAACGCTATCTTCGTCAACAGCACCTTCCTCGTCAACAGCAGCCTCCTCGTCAACGACAGCATCCTCGTCCACCACAGATTCCTCGCTCAACGAGCTAGCAGCACTTGCCTCAGACACAACCTCCTCCTCCTCAACAACGTCACTCACACCGAAAGACAGCTTAGCTTCGACCTCGGTCACGATCGGCTCTTCACCCAGGGCATTGTCGTTGACAGCGTCTTCTTCGAGTAATGTTTCCTTCTCTACCATATATTCGATCGAGTCAACCGCCTCATCATTCCTTTCCTCAGGCACAAGCTCTTCGTTCACTTCAACAGCAGAAACACCATCCGACTCGGATACCGGCACTGACGCTTCAACGTCAATGAGAAGCGAAGACTCGTCATCCGCGTCCTGCACAACAGACTCAAGGTCCTCGCTGAGCGTGTTCAAAGGATAGTCATCTGATGCAGCTTTCGTTTCGAGGTCGTCAGGGAACGATGACCCCTCACCAGCGTTCTCCACCTCCACTTCCGACTCCGACTTCGATGCGGCAGTCACCTCGACATCAGTCTCACTCGGCTCAATCTCTTCGGCGACGTTCGTCACCAGCTCGGCGGCTTCCTCCTCGGACTCATCGACAGAGACATCGTCAGACTCAACCTCGGATTCTACCACGTTCGCGTCCACTTGATCAGGTGCAGCAGACCCTTTTTCATCGTCACCCAACGCGTCTTGAGTCTCCAGATCAGTGGACGGGATTTCGGCAGACTCGACGCCAATAACTTCTTCCGTCTGCTCTGCAACAGTCTCTGGGTACGACAAATCCAACCCCTCCTGATACACTTCCACCTCCACAACGTCGCCCTCCGATTCCGCGCTGCTCTCGTCAGAAATAACACCGGCCGCTCCGTCGTTGATGTCAATCACTGCAGTTTCTGACGCTTCCTCGACAACACTATCAGCGTCGGACTCGACAGAGGCATCCACTTCTTCACCATCGACAGAGGCGTTCACTTCGTCACCATCGACAGAACTCAAATACACGTCATCGTGGCCTGCCACGGACTCAGCCACTTCATTAGAGCTGCCCACGTGGTCATCGTTCTCCGACGACACCTCCTTCACTTCAGTCTCAACGAAAACGGCTGATTCGTCTTCGCTGGCAGCGAATGACTCATCGACCTCCATCAGCGGATCAACTTCCGATTCCAGATCATTAATCGGTGTTTCCAGCGTAGCAGGTTGTTCAACCTCGACCTCAGCGGATCCAGAAAAACTGTTCTCGTCAGTAACAAGTGCCGCGTCTCCCTCCTCAGAGAAAACTGCAGCACCGTCATCCACCACCAACGACGCGTCGTCCATCGCAACATTATCGGGCTCTGGTACATGAAGCTCGTCCTGGAATTGATCACTTTCCTCCTCGATCGGCGCTTGTTCTGGCGCGTCAGCAACCACAGCATCTTCAGTCTCGGTTTCACCGCTTCTCTCGACAAAATACTCCTCCTCACCGACGAAACCTTCGTCTTCCACCTCCTCACCAGCTTCAACAAGGGAATTCATCAGCGCATCGAGTTCGTTGTCTTCATCTAGCGGAGCAACATCGGCGGTATCATTCTCAACAACGATGTCCGATACCACCGTCGTCTTTTGCTCCAAAGCCTCATCAAAACCTGCAAGCTCCATCACAGTTGACCACACAAACGAACCCACGTCCAGCGACACATCCACCACAGGCTTCGCGTAGCTGTCGTAAAACTCCTGCGACGGAACTTGTTCCTTCACACTCACTATCCACGGAGCACCAAACGAGTCCGGCGAAAACGGCACCATCCTTGCCAAATCCAGAAGCTCCAAACCCGACATATTCGTCCACAGCGCACTCTCACGAGATTTCCATTCCACGCAAAAGCACGCTTCGGGGTGCGATTGGACCACGTAGTCGCCCACGCGCTCGTATGTGAACGCCTCCAGCTCCTTCTTCAGAGAAGTGCACTCCTCAGCAGACTCGAGATCCTGATCGTCATTGTCAAGAGCATGGCACTCCCACGCATCCAGCACCACAAAACTGACGAACACAGCGCCAAGCGAGAAGTACAGCAGCACTGACAACCAAAACACCAGCGACAGCGTGCGCACGAAGCAGCCGCGACTCTTTCCCGCACCCTTACTTCCCATACGGGCGCGGTGCGCACGCTCCAGCACCTCCAGGTTCTCCTCCAGATGCTTCACGCTTAGCGCTCCATACTTACCCTTCAACAAACCAACAAGCTCGCGCTCCTTGCCTGCGTACTGCTTCGCGACAATCGGGACGTTTTTCAGCTTGTCAGGCTGGTGTTTTTTGTACAGATCCTTCAACAAACCCTCCAGCGTCACGGTGGGAGCATCAGCCGCACTCTTGGTCTGCATTTGGGTCGCAGGGTCAGACGCATTGTGGCGTTGCCGGAGACCCGAAGGACCTACGTTGCTATCCATTCCACCAACTGGAGGCGGAGAGGGCCAATCGAATTGATCACGCTGGACTGGAGGAGGAGGCCCGTTCATGACTGGAGGTCCATCGATGGTTGCTCCAGACGACTCCGTATTCTCGCTAGTTTCCTGAGCCATTGGGAACGATGGCGGAGGAGAACCGGAGAAAGGAGGGATGGTGCCGCCCGATCGACGCTGGCGGGGTGGCACGCGCGATCCTCGGCCTGGAGACGTCTTTCCGCTCGGACTTGGAGCCGTCACCGTTCCATTTGCCACCTCTGGCGTTTGTGAGCTGGACACTTCATTTTCCGGAGGAAGAACCACCGGCGGCGGAGCTGGCGGTGTATTCGCGCTAAGATCGACGCTGCTTGCAGGTGTAGGAGGGTGGAAGAACTGAGGATGCCGCGGATGGCCCTGACGCCCAGGCTTCTGATGGGTCAAGGCATCGGATGATTTTGTGGTGTCTTGGCCATTCTTAGTTTCGCTGCTGGAGGTTGTAGTGGCGGCGTTGCCGATGAACGCACCGGAACCACTACCATTTTCGAAGCGAGTCTTTAGCGCACCCACCTTCGCTGCACCATACCGCTTCGTGAGCTCAGTGAACAGCCATTTTTCGCGACCGGCGTATCTCTTCCCGTACACTTTCGCCATCTTCAGGCGCTTTTTGTCCACCTCCGTAAAGAAGTCCACCAGCAATGTCTCCAACGATACTGGTTCAGTGGTGACAGTCTTGGTCTCATTCTGAGTAGGATTAGCGGGATTAGGTGGTTCGGGCTTCAAGATTGGGGAAGCTGGAGGAGGAACGTTCAGTAGTGGCGCGTTTACAGCATCTTGCTTACTCGCAGGATAATCGGACGCTTGTTCTGCGAGTAAACCTTGGTCGGACGCACCGTTAGCAGTTTCCAAGCTCTCCTGAATACCCAGAGGCGATGATTTTATCGGCATCTCTTCCGGCGGCAATATTGCAGATTCCTGCATTTCATCTTGGCTACTCGAGTCGCACTCAGCTTTGGCAACACCTCTAGGGGTTTCGCTATTTGACTGATGTTCGTAGGGACTTTCATGGATTGGAGGCATCGCTCCAATCTGAAGCAACGGGTCAGCTAGTGTAGCATGCTCCATTAGTGGCATCTGATCTTGTACCGGAGGATCATAAGCTGCATGAGGTGTCTCGGGAGGAATACTGTCTTGCTGTTGAGGATAAGGCGGTGACAGCAGCGTTGAACCGACATCGTATACTGGAGCTTCGTCCTGTGGATCGAATGAAACAGCCTCCCGCTGTGCAAAAGCAGATTCCGTTGACAAGTCTTGCTCCGTCTGGTGGCTTCGAATGCCGTCATCGGATACAAGAACTTGGTCTCGCACACGACGAGGAGACATTAGCACTGATCTCAGCTCGTAGTCATCTGCGCTAGCTGTGGATAGATGCTGAGAAGACGTTGGCAAAGTCACCACTGGGTCCAATCCAGTTGACCCTATGGTGAAGACAGGAGGCAAGTTCTTCATCGGAGTTGCGCCCCCTGATGCCCACGGATCCCAAAGTGGCCGGTGCGGCGATCGCGGTGATAGAACTCCAAGCTGGGTAGACTGTTCATCGACTCTCTGTCGATTCAGTGGATGTAGAGTAGGCGACGGGAGCTGCCTCAGGGGCGTGGTACGCTGTAATGCTTCCAGTGAAAGCGCTGGGGCCTCTCGCGACTCTCGCAGGGGTGTCAGCTGCTCGTACGTCATGGTGCGGGGTTGAACCTCTCTAATTTCTTTTGCGATATATGCCATACCGTCATGAGAGGAGACGTTACTGCGGACAGGAGTGCATCTCGCCTGTGCCGTCTCCGCCTTCTCCAACTTGGCTGCAAGCTCGCGAATGCGCTGTTCCTTCTCCTCCAGCCTCTGCTGCGCTATTCGTCGATCCCGCTCCACCTCGTGCATAGTTCTCTGCAGCTCGTTGAGCTTCGCCAGCGACTGGTACAGCTCTTCTTCCGTGTGCTGCTTCGTCTGGAGCAGCTGCTTGCGCAAGCTCGCCTCCGATATCTGCAGCTCGTGCAGGTACGTGAGCAGGCTGTTGACGCTGTCGCGCGTGGGCAGCAGCTTGGACACGATCCGCTCCCCGTTGCGCGCCTGTCGTCGCCTGGCGGGGGAGAACCTGGTCTGGTCCGCCTCCGGACACGAGCGCGGGCCGTTCTTCTTCTCGTCGTACACGGGCGAAAAGACGTCCTCCGAGCTGTTGGCACGCGACCCGGAGGCCGCGCGACTGGCCCCGTGCGCCGACAGCTCCATCCTGACTCTCTGGGCCGCGCTGAGGCCCCTGTCACGGTTGCACGTGGCGTAGCTCGCCCTGCCCTGAGGCGTCCGCGGGGGCTGAACAGCCTCAGCGGCAGCAGCAGCAGCAGAAGAAGAAGAAGAAGAAGAAGAAGAAGAAACAGCCGGGGCTAGACACAGCGGCGGGACTGCGGCGGCCTTGTGCTGCAGGGCGGAGGGGGACACTTGCCGGCCGTCGGGCGTCGGGGACTTGCGCTGGGGCGGGGGCTGCGGCAGCAACAGCACACGGGACAGTCAGTCAGCACTCGGCGCACAGCGGCCGACAGGGACGGCAGGCGTAGCGCAGCGTACGTCGTGTCGGCCGCCGAGCTGCTCCGGTCTCCAGCTGTGCGCGCCGGGGGTGGAGACATGCGACGGGGACTCGCTGCTGCCGTTGTCGCTGTTGTTGTCGTCGGCGCGTGGCGGTGGCTGCCGCCGTGCGAGGCGTTCCATTCTCCAGGGCAGAACAATTAATTGTTCGAGCAAAGTTGTAGCGTACGGAGAATTCAGAGTACTCTTAAACTTAGCTGTGTACCTACATACCAAGCGCAATTCGGCGCATTAACTCGCTAATGTAAAATACCCCAACTGTCTTTAATTCTCCAGGCAAAATTGCTGAGGTAGTTAAGCCTTTTGGGGTGGTGCCCTCCGCTCTAGTTTGCCCAACTGCACGCCCCAAGCTTTCGCTGCCCAAGGAGCGATAGACGGGACCACGAAGTCGCGCGGCACGTCGCGATGACCATACAGCTGCTCGAATGTGGCCAGCATCGGCTCGACGCGCTTTGTCCACTTAGATGCTGCGATCTTCGAGTCGAAGCCGATAGCTTCCAACGAATCCATGACGCGCGCAGCCTGGACGAAATAGGTGCCGAGCCTGCGGAAGTTACCTAGACGGTCCCTAGCTTGACGCCATGCGCTGCAGTCGGCCACGACGCGTCCGATGGTACCACAAATGTTCGAGGCACTCGGCAATGACCGTGGGGTCGATGAAAAGCCAGCAGCGCTGGCACAATGCGCGTGCTCCACTCGAATTCGAAAGTGTTCCAAACAAAGCCCAACTCCACTAATCGAGTCTTGTCACGCGAAACTTGGGTGGAGTAAGCGTTTTGACTTCGAATTGTGCAAACGACGACCCTAGCTTGCGACCCCATGACTGTGCTGGCCAGTTCTCATGCGATGGTGCCACAAAAGAATACGGCACTCGACAATGGCCGTGCAATTGATTAAAAGACTCCAGTGCCGGCATGATGCGCTCGCGCCACTCAGCCTCATAAAACTCCCACACAGAACCCAACTCCTCTAACCGAGTCTTGTCACGCAAAGCCTGAGTAGGATTGGCTACGGATCTTATCGATGACTCTTCCAAGGTTCAGGCCCCGCGACTCTGTTGGCCAGTTCTCACCTGATGGTACCACAAAAGAATTCGGCACTCGACAATGACCGTGCAGTCCATGAAAAGTCTCCAGTGCCGGCATGATGCGCTCGCGCCACTCAGCCTCATAAAACTCCCACACAGAACCCAACTTCTCTAACCGAGTCTTGTCACGCAAAGCCTGGGTAGGATTGGCTACGGATCGCGCTGATGACGTTACCAAGGTGCAGACCCCACGACTCTGTTGGCCAGTTTTCATTCGATGATGCCACAAAAGAAAATGGCACTCGGCAATGACCGTGCAGTCCATGAAAAGTCTCTAGCGCAGGCATGATGCGTTCACTCCACTCAGACTCATAAAAGTCCCACACAAAACCCAGTTCCTTTAATCGAGCTTTGTCACGTGAAATCTGTGTCGAGTAAGTACTTCGACTACGAACCCCACTGACGACACTTCCGAGGTTCAGACCCCATGACCCTGATGGCCATGATGCGTGGGATGGCACCACAAATGTTCGAGGCACTCGGCAATGGCTGTTCAGTCGATGAAAAGCCTCCAAACCTGGCATGATGCGCTCGCTCCACTCGAGTTTAGAATTGTCCCACGCGAAACCCAACTCTTCCAACACCCGCTTGTCTCGGTTCACACCGAGATAGCCACCCGGATCTGCTGAGCGGCAGCCCCCAAACGCATTCCCCAAAGTGCTTCTGGCCACGGGAGGGACGATGGAACTGTAAACGTGCTCTTCACGTTGCAGTGACCAAACTCCTCACGAAACACCCTCAGTGCGGGCATGATTTTCTCGCGCCAGTCGCGATCAGACAATGTTGAGTCGTGGCAAAACTTCAGTCGTTCCAGCTCGTCCTTATCCGCATCCACCTGCCTCGCGAAGTCACGTCGGTTGCGGATATTCCCGACCTTGCAACCCAAATAGTAACCTCGCAAGTGCTCAGGCCATTCGAGACTCCCCTGCGGAATGCGGAACTTATCACCTACGTCTGTACGTCCATTCAGGTCGTAGAACCTGCGCAGTGCTGGCAGAAGGAAGTGGTCCCACTTGTATTGAGTCCGATCCCAGGCGAACGGCATCCCGTCCAGCTCCTTCTTCTGCGTCGGGTCGATCCTGTGTCCTCCCTCCCTCCACTGCTTCCGCAGCCACGCGGCGTGTTTGCCCAGCGGATACCCCCACGCTGCTCTGGGCCAGGCCTCGCGACCGGCACCATCAGGTGCTTCTTCAGCTGGAGGAACGTCAGGAGCGAGGGCTTAAACCGCCGCCTGCCACGCCGCGGCGTCCTCTACAGCCAGAGTCTTCCACTGTCCGTCGCGCGCTCTCGCGTCCGAGGAGAAGGGGCGGGGCGGCTCGCAGCGGCGCTGGAGCAAGGGCCACCGACTCTCCTCCAGGCAGCAGACACCAGGCGCCACGATCCCCGCAGCGCGGACGGCCCCGGCGCGCAGCAGGCTGCTCCGCAACACCAGCCACAGCAGTTGAGTGGCGAAACTCTTTTCACAAATTTCCCTCTGGCCAACGACAATTATTTTGGGGGAATTTGCAATTTGGTCAGGTGTTTGACTGGGAATTTTGCAATTCGGTCAGGCGTTTGCTAATCAGTCGGGACTTGCGAAACTTAGAATTATGGCACTGCTAAAATTAGAATAGCTAACCTGCAGCCATGCAACCAACGCCCACTCCACAACATATAGCATGGAAGTCATGCTCCGGACACCTCATCCGTATCAATGCCACCGAAGCAGACCCGCGTGTTGCTCACACTGCTCATCAATTTGCTCGCTAAGGGCTACTCGAGCACAAACGCGAGGGTCTCAAGGGGACTATGGCGGTCACTGCTTCATCAGCTAGCTACCCCTTACGCATCAAAAAGAATAGACCGTTCGATTGATCGACCCCGGCAACGGTTAAGGGGTTTAGTGGAGCAGTTTTGATTAATGTAATGCAAGTAGAAGTAAATGCGAAGCTAAAACCACCTAGGGCCCAGGTGACGATGTAGTTCCAGTTGTTGTCTTCTTTCGCAGGTTGTGACCCCTTTCGCGACAGCGTGAGCAGACGACCGGCGAGTCGTCGGGTATACATTCTCTTCGGCTGCGTACCCGTTTTGTTTTTTGGGCGACTGGGTCTACGGTATGATTCGGGACCTTCTGTCGTGCCATCACCGATTGCCGACTCGATATCTATAGGGATCATCGAGTTGGCGAAGATGGCTTGCAGGTATCCATAGCGATAATAGGGTGCAACTGAAGTGAACACCGACAAATGCATATTTTGGAGCGCAGCACAGCCATGCACGCATGGGTATTGATACTCCGCCCAAAGACCACAGGTGCAATGATTCGCATCCAAGTCAACTACCCGATCCAAACCATTCGTGCGTTGAACAGCAAACTTGCCATTTCCCAGATGCACCACCATTCGTTTGCGTCCTGCTTTCTTGTTGACATTCAGGTTTATCAAACATCGTAGAGGCAATGTAGAGAGTACCATTATCCGCTCCACGCAAATGACATGCATCTAGAGCAATTATTGGCATACAATACTGGAGCGTATCCGCCGTATAAATGCCGTAAATGAGACACAATCGTTTGAACTTGTTATTGTGGGTTCACTCGAAAGCTACAATCGTTACGGGGTTATTTACGACGAACATATCCAAGTAACTTTGAAGGATAGCTGTGTTGTAGGCTGAGAACCGATCCCTCCTGTAACTGTTCCAACACACGCCAAGCCGCATGGTAAGAAATCGTTAGCCCATAAGCGCTGCGCGCTCAGTTGGCAACCAGCTTCAGACTCTTCCCGTCTCGGTTACACTCCATACAATCTCGAGCAACTTCAACCAAGAATGCCTGGCTTACTTGGGATTGTAGCCGCTGATGTAGATCCGTGTGCGCAACATGGGTGGCAGAATGAGTTTTGTCCAGATAGGTTATACGCACGACCCCTGTGTTCGACGATCGAGATCCGCGCAGCTGAAAGGAACACTCGGCATGTGATGAGAAGACCACTTTTAAGAAGTCGCGTCGATTTGAGGGCTTATTGTGAGCAAAACCGTGAACAACGCAGTATCGCGCAACGCTAGCCTTCAACTCCTTGATGCTGGCGAATCCCATGCCACCGTCAAGCTCCACATCATCGTCTGCGTCCTCCATTACAGGACTTCTTGCCTGGAAGCGAAAATATGTTGTGGAGTGGTGGATGGGCGTTGGTTGCATGGCTGCAGGTTAGCTATTCTAATTTTAGGAGTGCCATAATTCTAAGTTTCGCAAGTCCTGACTAATTAGCAAACGCCTGACCGAATTGCAAATTCCCAGTCAAACACCTGACCAAATTGCAAATTCCCCACTGACAGGTCATTTGTATCACAAAAATGCGGCTTGGTCAACCTCAAAGTTCAGGGCTAAAATTCTAACTTGTTTTTCACCTCGGCAAGTGTGGCCATCCTAAAGTTCGTCTACAACGTGGGCGCCCTCAGTGCTGACAGCGGGCGCTGCAGTCTTGGCCGCCTCGAAAGGCTCCACCAGCCGAGCGAGAACCTCATTCACGGCAGAAGCGAGGCCACCGCTCTCCGCTTCTTCCGTAGCAGGAGCAGACAGCTCGTGCTGCGAGCCTGAAATATCCTCACCAATGCTGCCAATGCTGCCAGGTGCAGCCTCTTCCGTGTCCTCTACTCCCTCGTTGGAGATCAATTGCTCCTCATCACCTGTCATCAACTCTTCGTCGTCGGTCTTAGCCATACCAACTACTTCGTCGACGGCAACCGTGGGTTGTTCAGCAACATGAACAAGCAGCTCTTCGCTTCCAATTTGCTCGCTCGACTCCTCAGCGGAAGCGCCAACCTCGTCGTCCGCCGCTACTTCTGTGGCTTCAATCGACACAGAATCCTCAACCAAATCACTGACCAGGTCACCCACATACACAGGCTGCTCCGCTTCAACATCCGTCAGATCACTCGATTCAGCATCAACATCGACCACTTCAGCTTCCTGCTTTGTATCGACATCAGAGCCCTCAGCTTCAGTCGAAGAAGCCAACTCCGCCTCCTCTGCATCTGCCTCGACCTCAGGAACAGCAAACGCTTCCTCGCTGCTTTCCTCGTTCATCCCAGGAGTCTCGCTTTCGGAATACTCCATCAACACATCCTCCTTAGCCTCGTTGTCCAGCAAAATATCAACGTCTTCTTCCAATGCGAATCCAGGGGTCGCAGTTTCCATATCAGCGAGCACTGCCAGGTCATCTTCGCCATTGCTAGCCACAACCTCGACGTCATGCTCATGCGTGCCCACGTCATCCTCCTCAACCTCGACATGATCCGCCAACTCTTCGACGACGTGCTCAACGCCATCTTCGTTCACCTCGGCAGCGACAGCATCCTCGTCACCAACAGTTTCCTCATCACCAACACTATCTTCGTCAAGAAAAACTTCCGCTTCAACAGCACCTTCCTCGTCAACAACAGCCTCCTCGTCAACAACAGCATCCTCGTCAACAACGCTATCTTCGTCAACAGCACCTTCCTCGTCAACAGCAGCCTCCTCGTCAACGACAGCATCCTCGTCCACCACAGATTCCTCGCTCAACGAGCTCGCAGCACTTGCCTCAGACACAACCTCCTCCTCCTCAACAACAACGTCGCTCACACCGAAAGACAGCTTAGCTTCGACCTCGGTCACGATCGGCTCTTCACCCAGGGCATTGTCGTTGACAGCGTCTTCTTCGAGTAATGTTTCCTTCTCTACCATATATTCGATCGAGTCAACCGCCTCATCATTCCTTTCCTCAGGCACAAGCTCTTCGTTCACTTCAACAGCAGAAACACCATCCGACTCGGATACCGGCACTGACGCTTCAACGTCAATGAGAAGCGAAGACTCGTCATCCGCGTCCTGCACAACAGACTCAAGGTCCTCGCTGAGCGTGTTCACAGGATAGTCATCTGATGCAGCTTTCGTTTCGAGGTCGTCAGGGAACGATGACCCCTCACCAGCGTTCTCCACCTCCACTTCCGACTCCGACTTCGATTCGGCAGTCACCTCGACATCAGTCTCACTCGGCTCAATCTCTTCGGCGACGTTCGTCACCAGCCCGGCGGCTTCCTCCTCGGACTCATCGACAGAGACATTGTCAGACTCAACCTCGGATTCTACCACGTTCGCGACCACTTGATCAGGTGCAGCAGACCCTTTTTCATCGTCACCCAACGCGTCTTGAGTCTCCAGATCAGTGGACGGGATTTCGGCAGACTCGACGCCAATAACTTCTTCCGTCTGCTCTGCAACAGTCTCTGGGTACGACAAATCCAACCCCTCCTGATACACTTCCACCTCCACAACGTCGCCCTCCGATTCCGCGCTGCTCTCGTCAGAAACAACACCGGCCGCTCCGTCGTTGATGTCAATCACTGCAGTTTCTGACGCTTCCTCGACAACACTATCAGCGTCGGACTCGACAGAGGCATCCACTTCTTCACCATCGACAGAGGCGTTCACTTCGTCACCATCGACAGAACTCAAATACACGTCATCGTGGCCTGCCACGGACTCAGCCACTTCATTAGAGCTGCCCACGTGGTCATCGTTCTCCGACGACACCTCCTTCACTTCAGTCTCAACGAAAACGGCTGATTCGTCTTCGCTGGCAGCGAATGACTCATCGACCTCCATCAGCGGATCAACTTCCGATTCCAGATCATTAATCGGTGTTTCCAGCGTAGCAGGTTGTTCAACCTCGACCTCAGCGGATCCAGAAAAACTGTTTTCGTCAGTAACAAGTGCCGCGTCTCCCTCCTCAGAGAAAACTGCAGCACCGTCATCCACCACCAACGACGCGTCGTCCATCGCAACATTATCGGGCTCTGGTACATGAAGCTCGTCCTGGAATTGATCACTTTCCTCCTCGATCGGCGCTTGTTCTGGCGCGTCAGCAACCACAGCATCTTCAGTCTCGGTTTCACCGCTTCTCTCGACAAAATACTCCTCCTCACCAGCTTCAACAAGGGAATTCATCAGCGCATCGAGTTCGTTGTCTTCATCTAGCGGAGCAACATCGGCGGTATCATTCTCAACAACGATGTCCGATACCACCGTCGTCTTTTGCTCCAAAGCCTCATCAAAACCTGCAAGCTCCATCACAGTTGACCACACGAACGAACCCACGTCCAGCGACACGTCCACCACAGGCTTCGCGTAGCTGTCGTAAAACTCCTGCGACGGAACTTGTTCCTTCACACTCACTATCCACGGAGCACCAAACGAGTCCGGCGAAAACGGCACCATCCTTGCCAAATCCAGAAGCTCCAAACCCGACATATTCGTCCACAGCGCACTCTCACGAGATTTCCATTCCACGCAAAAGCACGCTTCGGGGTGCGATTGGACCACGTAGTCGCCCACGCGCTCGTATGTGAACGCCTCCAGCTCCTTCTTCAGAGAAGTGCACTCCTCAGCAGACTCGAGATCCTGATCGTCATTGTCAAGAGCATGGCACTCCCACGCATCCAGCACCACAAAACTGACGAACACAGCGCCAAGCGAGAAGTACAGCAGCACTGACAACCAAAACACCAGCGACAGCGTGCGCACGAAGCAGCCGCGACTCTTTCCCGCACCCTTACTTCCCATACGGGCGCGGTGCGCACGCTCCAGCACCTCCAGGTTCTCCTCCAGATGCTTCACGCTTAGCGCTCCATACTTACCCTTCAACAAACCAACAAGCTCGCGCTCCTTGCCTGCGTACTGCTTCGCGACAATCGGGACGTTTTTCAGCTTGTCAGGCTGGTGTTTTTTGTACAGATCCTTCAACAAACCCTCCAGCGTCACGGTGGGAGCATCAGCCGCACTCTTGGTCTGCATTTGGGTCGCAGGGTCAGACGCATTGTGGCGTTGCCGGAGACCCGAAGGACCTACGTTGCTATCCATTCCACCAACTGGAGGCGGAGAGGGCCAATCGAATTGATCACGCTGGACTGGAGGAGGAGGCCCGTTCATGACTGGAGGTCCATCGATGGTTGCTCCAGACGACTCCGTATTCTCGCTAGTTTCCTGAGCCATTGGGAACGATGGCGGAGGAGGACCGGAGAAAGGAGGGATGGTGCCGCCCGATCGACGCTGGCGGGGTGACACGCGCGATCCTCGGCCTGGAGACGTCTTTCCGCTCGGACTTGGAGCCGTCACCGTTCCATTTGCCACCTCTGGCGTTTGTGAGCTGGACACTTCATTTTCCGGAGGAAGAACCACCGGCGGCGGAGCTGGCGGTGTATTCGCGCTAAGATCGACGCTGCTTGCAGGTGTAGGAGGGTGGAAGAACTGAGGATGCCGCGGGTGGCCCTGACGCCCAGGCTTCTGATGGGTCAAGGCATCGGATGATTTTGTGGTGTCTTGGCCATTCTTAGTTTCGCTGCTGGAGGTTGTAGTGGAGGCGTTGCCGATGAACGCACCGGAACCGCTACCATTTTCGAAGCGAGTCTTTAGCGCACCCACCTTCGCTGCACCATACCGCTTCGTGAGCTCAGTGAACAGCCATTTTTCGCGACCGGCGTATCTCTTCCCGTACACCTTCGCCATCTTCAGGCGTTTCTTGTCCACCTCCGTAAAGAAGTCCACCAGCAATGTCTCCAACGATACTGGTTCAGTGGTGACAGTCTTGGTCGCATTCTGAGTGTTGGATGCCGAGGAAGCCAAAGGAGGGGTAGCTCCTAGCGGTGGGCCATCCATAATGTCAGTAGCAGCATTTGGCGTTTGAACGTCCGGTGCTTGCCCAAGCTGACTGTTTGGAACGATTTCACTTGGGGATGTGATAGAATTGACCGCATTTGTTTCACGAGAAACGCCATCGGCCGTAGCATGTGGTGGTATTGTGCCTGAAGCTGCTCCATCAATAGTCGGCGTAGGGGGCACCATACCGTCGTTGCTTTCCGGTGGGACGGAGGACACACCGGGATGCACTTCTTGCTGAGCTGAGAAACTACTCCACTCTTTGGCATCGCTCTCTGCAGTAGCAACACTTTCTACCTGCTGCTCCATAGAGTTTCTGTTGGGCAGATGTGTCTGCGCAGCAGGTCCATCTTGTGACGGAGACTCCATGAATGGAACTTCTTGTTGAGTGTGCAGACTTTCATTTTGCACCTCAGGCGACACAAAGCTTTGTTCGTCCGGGTACGGCGGCGGCGGCATTGCCGCCACACTAAATAGTGGGTCCGGGTACTGAGGCGAAAAATCTTGCTGAGGATGCGCCATTGTAGACTCGTTTTGTTCCATCTGAGCAGAGTTGCCAGACTCCGAAGCTACAACCTGACTCGGCACTCGGCGTGGGGACATCAACACCGACTTAAGCTCGTACTCTCCAGCAGCGTTCGAGTTCGAGTCAGTTGTAGACGCCTGAGCAGTCACTGTCGATGCAGATACCACAGGATCTAACCCCGTCGATCCAATATTGAACACCGGGGGGAGGTTTTTCATTGGGGTAGCACCTCCGGAAGCCCACGGATCCCAGAGTGGCCGGTTTGGTGATCGAGGTGATGCGAGGCCAAACTGAGCAGAACGGGAATTATCCTTAGGTTGGTCAGGATGCAGGGGAGGCGGTGAGACCTTGTCTTGCGACGTTACGGCTGGCTGCACGGGGAGAGCAGGAGCCTGTGTAGATCCTTCTTTCACGTTCGCCTCCTGAAGCCGTGGTTGCTCCGCAGCCGTCAATGTTGTCTCCACTGGCGGGGTGACTTCCTCTGCAATTGGTGGTAGCTCATCAACGCCAGGCGGAGCACTATTCCTCGCTTTTGCAGCCTCCGCCTGCTTCAACTTGGCTGCAAGATCGCGGATGAGTTGCTCCTGTTCCTCCAGCTTCCGCCGCGCTTGTTCGCGATCCCTCTCCACTTCCTGCATAGTCCTCTCCAGCTCGCTCACTTTCGACAACGAGTGAGACAACTCCTCCTCTGTATGCTGCTTCGTCTTCACCAGCTGCTTGCGCAGACTCGCCTCCGAGAGCTGCAACTCACGCACATACCCCATCAGACTATTCACACTCGTGCGCGTCGGCAGCAGCTTGGACGCGACTAGCTCGTTACTGCGCAGCTGCCGCAACTTGTCAATGGAGAACTGGGGCTGTTTGGTGCTGTTGAAAGTGGACGGGCATGACTGCGGGCCGTTCTTCTCTTCGTCGTAGACCGGCGGCGGGGCGTTCACGAACATGTTCTCCGAGCTGTTGGCCCTGGAGCCGGCCCGGCTGCCCGCGTGGGCCGACAGCTCCATGCGCACGCGCTGCGCCGCGCTGATCCCGCCCTCGTCGTCCGTCGTGGGCTTGCCCAGCGGCGTCTTGGGCGGCTGCACGCCCCGCGCAGCGTCGCTGTCAGTCTCCTGCGTCATCTCCAGTTCGCTCTCAGCACCAGCAGACGGAGGGGGAGGGGGGGCCGCCGACTGCTGCACCGGTGGGGTGCCAAACAGCGACGCGGCAGACGCGAGGTCCTGCGACGCAGCAGCAGCAGCAGCAGCCGGCGCCTCCTCTTTGGCCGCGACGGACGAGGCCCAGCTCAGCCGCGACACCTGCTCCTGCTCCGCCTGCGGGGCGCCGAAGCCCTCGATCTCGCTGCCGCTCCAGCTCACGTTGCTGTCGATGGACGAGGACGACGGGCGCTTGCGGTGCTTGCCGTACAGCGGCGACTGCGGCAGTGGCAAGACAGAGAGAGAGACAGAGGCGTTAGCATCTTTCTACCCAGCCATCATCCGGGGGAAAGCGCGGCGGTCTACGCACGTCGTGGCGTCCTCCGACGCGCCCCGGCCGCCAGCCGCGTCTGGTGGCGCCCGCGCTCGTGGTCACAGACGCGCGCGCGCCGTGGAAGCCGAAGGATTGCGGCGCGTGCGGCTGCTGGGGCGGCGGCGGCGGCCCGCTCTGCTCACTGCTGCCGCCGGTGGTGGTTGTGGGAGGAAAGGCGCTGCGCTGCGCGAACCCCGCGGGGGGAGCGCCGAACCCGCGCGGCGGCACCTTCCTCTCCATGTCGCTCTGCGCTCTCGAGGCTTCTTCCGCTACTGCCGGCCGCCACGTGCCTGCCCTCCCGCTGGTAGTGGTTAACGCAACATTAAAGTTTCTTTAAAGACCAATAAGGTTGCTTGAGCAACATTAATGTTAATCATATTTTCCGATTACTTTACTTTTGTATACCTATTATTTTTAATGAGTAAATTACCAGAATATTTCTTGATGAGTAAACTACCATGAAATTCCTGTAAAGTATTTCATTTGGTAAAATTTTCGAGTTCTGCTGGAAAGCCGTCTCATTCCATCCGGATGGACTGCAAGCCGAACCAGCAACTTGCGTGCTGTTCCGATGAGACGTACGTTCCTTATTATGGTTTGCTAACCTGCGTTCCTGTCTCTGCATCTAGCCACATACTCGTGTTCACAGAGCTAAACAACGCAAGCGAACGTGTTAGCGTACAAGTTCGTCGAGCGCAAGAGCATCGAATAAACGAAAGCGGATCCGCGTGCGGGGCGTAGTGCACGATGGAGCAATGTTTCTTGTCCATATTGCGGTCCGGTTGATTTATTAACTTTTACTTCAGTAAGTTAAAAAAGCACCAGTGTCGCTAATTTACCTGCGATGTGGTATGCTTGCGAAAGCCTGGAAACTAGCGATGTCAATCTAGTGGTTGAGGTCTTTTCTATCAAGGGGCGCTGGATAATCTTTGCTGCGCCAGGTGTTAGCCGGGTGGCACACGTGGTCGGCCTCCAGGCTACCGTCCTTGCTCGACTCGTTTGTCTGCTGCGGCCACACTAGGTCCAGAGACCCTGCACACGGCGTTGCCGCGCGCAAGATAGTAGATGGCGCTCTAGTTGGCGCAGGGCTTCACCTCACGAGCTTGAGGAAGCTACAACACAGGAGCAAGACCTGGAAGGCCATCAGTTGCTTCTCACGCGGTCTACCTGCTTGGCGGCGCATACTCGTAAATGTGCTCGACCGCCTTGCTGAATGTAATACGCGGGATCTGAGCGACAGGCAGCGCCATCTTCTGCCGCCAGCTCCTGGCGTGTCGTCAGTCGAGTCGATTGGAGTGGAGTGAGCAGCGGTCCGTGCTTCTTACTGAACTGAGGCATCGCGCTTGCATTAATCTTATTCTTAAAGTCTTCGCTGCTATTGTTACTTTCCATAAATTACGGATTGCGCCCAGATATAAAGTTGCTACAGGTGAAAGCTAAGGTTGCGTTACGGCCTGCCTGATGGTATATTCGTGTGGAGTTACACAGATGTACCCCGTTCCTGGTACCCTTTTTGCGCGGGACTCCGTTGCCGCCAAAAAAAAAATATTTTCAAAGACGAAGGTGCCCGCGCCATGGGCAGGGCCAAGCGCAAGTCCATCACGCAGGCGTCCATCGAGGCGTTCGTGGGTCCGAGCGCGGCGTCACGCGTGGCGGAGGACGTGCAGTTCAAGGTGCCGTTCCTGCCGCTCACGGCGCCCGAGGAGCCCACGCCCGCGGCCTTCCGCGCGGCCACGCCGCTGTACGAGCACCAGCGCCGCTCGCTGCACCGCATGCTGCAGATCGAGGCGCGGGACGAGGCCGTGGCCAGGTTCAACTTCGGCATGCTGGACTACTTCTCCAAGGGCGGCTGCCTAGCGGACGCCATCGGCACGGGCAAGACGGCCACGATGCTGGCGCTCCTCGCCGGCGAGCCGCGCGACTACGCGGCCGGCGCCAACCTGCTGGTGGCGCCGTCGCACCTGCTGGCGCAGTGGAAGCTCGAGGTGGACAAGTTCGTCAAGCCCGGCGAGATCGACGTCGTGCTCGGCCTCAGGCAGTACATGGAGCTGGTGGAGAACCCGGCGGCCCGAGCCGACATCTCCAACCGCATGCTCGTGCTTGTCGGCGTGGAGGAGGCCGTCAAGTCCAGGAACCACTACTACAAGCACGGCCAGCTGTACGCCACGGAGCTGCAGGTGAGAGGGCGGCCAAAGCCACTGGCGGTGGACCCCATCGCGCTGCAGGAGTACGAGGAGGCAGCCAAGTTCGTGCACAAGGCGTACAGCGGCCCGCTCTGGGTCTCGCCGCTGCATCTGCCGCAGAAGTCGTGGAGACGCGTCATCTTTGAGGAGGTGCAGGACCTCGTGCTGCCCGGCAAGAGCGCGCGGGACTGCTTCATCCAGCTCACGCACCGGAGCCTGAACGTGTGGCTGATCACGGCCACGCCGTTCCCCGGAAAGGCAGAGTCCATGTACGCGAACAACCAGTTGCTAGGATTCAAACGACTGCGCCTGCTGCCGCAAGACCCCGCATTTGACGAGATCAAGCGGAAGCTCTATCTGCGCAACTGCGCGCAGGTGAAGCAACAGGCTATCACCGATAAGATTAAGGTGGACGAAACGTACATCCCGGTCAAGCTGCATCCGAAGGAGCTGCTGCTGTACAAGATCGAGCGTGTTCTTGCGGTGAAGCAATCTGAGTACGATGTATTTGCACTTGGAGATGTGGACGTCTTGGCCGCTGGCGGAAAAGAGGGTACTGCGGACACTTTCATCCCAGAGGAAACGCCAGTCAGCGGTAAGGATGCAGTGTCGGAGATGTTGTGGGGTGAGCAGTACAAGTCCGCTCGTCAGAGCTGCGTGCACGCTGGTATCTCTGATCGTATCATTGAGCGCGAACGCGGGGGCAAGCAAAATGGCTCTAAGGACACCCCAACACCTCCACTGACCAAAATCAAGAGTCCCAGCGAGGTGTATCGCGATGAAAACTATCACTTAAATCGGCAACTGGCAGTAGCGAAAAAGCGCAAGAACGAAGTGGTTGTTATGGAGGCTGCAACTCGCAACACGGTCCAGATCTGTCGTGCAATTCGCTTGAACGCGTACGCCAATGTGCAGGACTGTTTTGATGACCTGGAGGGGTCTGGTCTTAGCAAGTTTTTCGACGATAGTGGAGAGTCTAAACTGGGCTTCCGTATGCTGTATAAGCACTATCCGTTTGGTGATGACATGCCAGAGCCAACTGAGCTGTTGTTTTACCATCAGGGTGAGATTGAAGACTATATATTGAAGTACTTCAACACGATGGACAAGGTCGAAAAACTCGCCAAGATCATGGAATCGACATTGAATGAACGCTGTCCACGCGCCCGCGCCGTCGTAGAAGAGCAACTCAAGCAGGTGACTGAGTGTGTGGCTCTAGTCAGCTCTAAAGAGGTTCGACAAGATGATGCGATTGAGAAAATGCCCGCTTACGGCAGCAAAATTGGTGCGCTGGTGCAGTACCTGAGTCGCCTACCGACGATTAAAGTCGTAATCTTCACGATGTGGGATCGAGCTCTGCGCGTTGTGGCCAAGGCCCTTCGTTTAGCTAACATCACGAGCGCCGTGTTTCTTCAGCACCAGTCAAGTGAGACCAAGTCCGCCCATGTTGCATCCTTCCACAGCGGCGACATCCAGGTCCTTATCCTGAACTCACTTACAAGCGCCTCGGGAATCAACTTGCAAGTGGCGTCGCACGTCATCTTCTTAGACCCGGTCGGATTCAGTCCGATGCAGGCCAGTACGCTAGAACAGCAAGCTATCGGCCGTGTGCTGCGTATGGGCCAGACAAATGAGCTCGTGACTGTGGTCCGGTTTATTGCTGAGGACACGATGGAGGCAACACTTTACGACGACATCCACGAAGCAACCACCAAGGTAGTTGCAGCAGAGGATTCGTTCTTCGACGGTGAGCGCGACGATGCGTACGTGTGCGCCGACTTCGCTGCGCCAGTTCGACGAGTGGTGCGTATGTTCGCCCCTGCCGCTGATGGTGCTGCAGCAGAAGACGAAGAAATCCAGATTGAGGGCTCCATGTCGATCGAGGAGGCCATCACTCACCGGATAGAGCAGGCTGCAGCAGAGGGCGAGATCTTCGACCTTACAGAGGACGCGCCGATGAATCTGGAGGAGCAATTAGCCGCTGCGCGAGAACACGACACCACCCCTCAATTTAAGAAGCGTCGCACACGTGGCAATGCTGGCAACCCCGCGCCGGTTGCTGTTGCCTACGAAGACGCCATGGTGAAGAACGAGCCGCAACGCGCATAACGTTGCAGCTCGTGCTCCCCATGTCTCTAGTATACTTTATCGGTGGCGTGCCATCACCACCAGCGTAGCAGATACCTGTGCATCCTACCTAACGTTAAAGCTCATGATGCTCATGCCCGTGCCAAAGTTGACGTATCTTTTGAGACTTCTTCTCCGCCGTGACGTCTTGTCCGCATTGCGCGCCTTCATCACTTGCGTTGGCGACAAGATCTGCAAGCAGATCCGCAAGACTCGGGCGCCTCGATCGCACCACACACATACACACACGTGGCTACATTCCATGGTCGCAGATCTCAACATCGTGCTCGGCGAAAGATCCTCCAACTTGGAGTCCAAGGCGGGGGGGGAGAGAACATGAGCCAGCAAGAATCAACCAGTACTGTACATGTACAACAAAGGATTGGAGGCAGACAAAGAGCAGGTGAAGGAAAGGGGGAAAGAAGCATCCGTTTAATTATCCATGTGACGCAGGCGCGTCCGCGGCCCACTAGCGCCCAGCGCTGCAGCTCCGCAGGCGCCGCCGTCGCTAGTCACTCAGCAATCAGTGGCGGGCGAGAGGCTGGCTGGCCTGCTTACAGCTCGCCACAGTTGGCGATGACGACGGCCTTCTTGGTCTGGCCCGACTGCGAGCCCACGGCCTCGATGTTCTTGACGACATCCATGCCGTCCACCACGCGGCCGAAGACCACGTGCTTGCCGTCCAGCCACGAGGTCTCCACCGTGCAGATGAAGAACTGCGAGCCGTTCGTGTTGGGGCCGGCGTTGGCCATGGACAGGATGCCCTCGCCCTTGTGCTTGAGCAGGAAGTTCTCGTCCGGGAACTTCTCGCCGTAGATCGACTCGCCGCCCGTGCCGTTGCCGCGCGTGAAGTCGCCGCCCTGGCACATGAAGTTGGGGATCACGCGGTGGAAGGCGCTGCCCTTGTAGTGCAGCGGCTTGCCCGAGCGGCCCACGCCCTTCTCGCCCGTGCACAGCGCGCGGAAGTTCTCGGCCGTCTTGGGCACCTTGTCGGCGAACAGCTCGAACGTGATGCGGCCGGCGGGGGCGCCGCCAACGGTCATGTCGAAGAACACCTGCGGGTTCGGCATCTTGAGGCTTGGATCTCTTGCTTGCTTGCGACTTGGGGAATACGCGAGTGGCTCGATGGTGTCCATCGGCGCTCCCCCCTCCTGGATACCGTGCTTGAAAGACTGCGCCCAGCACTCGCGCTCAGTATGGGGGGCGGCAATCATTTCGTGTCAGTGAAAAACCTCGTAAAGCGCGGCGGAAAAACCTCGTCGAAAGATACCGAGCGACCTCTTCAATACGATTATTCGTTTAGACGGGGGATAATGGGATGGCTACATACCGGTGTTGCCCACTTCAACTTGATCCCCGACGCGCAGCCACACACTGTTGCTGCTGTTGCTGCTGCTGTCGCTGGCCGTGAGGAACTGGCCGAAGAAGATGCTGCTGCGCTCGCGCCGGTAGCTGGACAGCACCTGCAGTGGCCGCCGATTGAATTGGCCAGTGCGCTGGTCCAGGTTGATGACGCTACAGCGACTGCATGGACCTGATACGTCGAAAGCAGCACCGCCAATGCGCAAACGCCGCCACTTGTCCTCCTCGAAGGAGTCGGCGCACCCGTCCACCACGATGTTAGCGCGGAAGGCGTCCTCGCTAATGGTCAAGGCGCTGTCCACCGAGCGCAGCACAGTGTTGAAATGGGCGATGCTCTGGCGCGAGATGAGCAGGTACTGCGCCTGGTTGGCGAACCCGATCGACGCAGGATGGCTCCCGCTGGCTGCTGTAGCTTCAGGACGCTGATCTTCTCGGGGCAAGGTTGCTGCTGCTGTGTTTCCCTTTCGTCGAGTCGCCTGCGAAGCGCGGAGGTGATTCGTGGACACCCGCACGAGCGCACACTGGCGCCCAAGACACGAGCTCAGCCACCGAGAGACGTCTGCACCAACGTCACGGCCCTTGCAGCTGTCAGTACAAACGCTCATGGTTCGGGGATTCTCTTCGTCCTCGTGCTTTGAGGTGGAGATGTCTGCGCGCAGAGGAATTGCGAACGATGATGATGCGGATCGATATTCTGAAGACGACGGCGTGGATGCCGGCTGCTGATACTGAGAATCCAAAGTCCCGGGATTGTGGTACGAAATCGTTAATGTCTCGCGTCCAAGATTGATGACAGGGCGGACAAAACACAGCTCCGGCACGGTCTTGAGTGTCAGCGCGCTTCCAGTCGACAAATCCACAATCGCGAACTCCCGGTCGAAGAGCAGCCCTCTCGATCCAAGGGGCCATGAGTCTACGACCATGCCCATGCACGATTTGATCGGGAAAAGTGTCAGTTTGCAGAGATATGGCTTCTTGGAGCGTGTTACCAAGAGATTGATACCCGATACTGGTCTAACTAGCCTTGTCGGGTCTGTTCTGCACACGAAGTACTTGGCGGCAAGTTCCACAAATGCTTCGACATCCTCAAACGTCGACATGTATCCCAAAGACAAGCGTACTGCACCGGTTGGTAGGCCATTTACCACATCAATATCGTCGCCACAGACGTGCCCAGCCGCAATATTTGACATCAAGTCTGACTCCTTCAAGCCGAGGTAGTGTTGGCAGGCGCCAGGGTTACAGAAGCAACCGGTCCTCAAGTGAATGTTGTGGATTTCTGCGAGCTTGTGAACTTCACTGTACCCGACGTAGCTACCGTCGTCACGTAGAAAGTTGCATGCGACGATAGGACCCTGCTGCTTGGTCTTGGCGTCGGTGCCACCATTGCCGTAGATCTCGCAGATTGGGTGATCGTTCCAGTGCTTGAGAGAGGTGAGTTTCTCAACGAGTAGCGCCCGTAGCGATGCTGTGTGGGCTGAAATGTTATTCATGCCTAACTTCTCCACCTGTTCAATTCCGTGCCGTAAAGCAAGAATCGACAGGAACGATTGCGTGCCGTCCGCAAAGCGAGCACTTTCATCTTCCTCGTCGTCCAACCCACGCGGAACTGTAAAGTTTCGACTAGCCAATATACTCTTCACAGTTCCGCCGCCGTAGTAGTCCTTCCTCAAAAACGACAGCGCAGACTTCCGAACGAGCAGTGCTCCAAGGCCTGTCGGGTATCCGAAAATCTTGTAAAACGACAGCACTACGAAGTCCGGGTGATACACAGAGAGATCGAGCTGGTACGTCGCCACATACTTCGCGGCATCAACCAGCACCAGCCATCTCGCCTGAGCGGAGCCTTGGCTTGAGCTCGAGGGATTCGCCCAGCAACCAGCACGAATCTTATCGACGAGATTGAGTGAATGCCGGACGCCACTGAAGTTGCACTCGGCCGGAAAAGCAAACAAACTGATGGGCGTGGTCTCATCTGTCGATGCAGCTTCAGCAGCAGCCTGCCTGCAGTAAACTTCGTCGTGTTCAAGCTGCTCTAGCTCATTCAAACCCACACACTGGGTCGCCGCGCCGCTGGCAGCCGCGTAGCCTCGGATTCCGAGCACGCTGGTGTGCGAGTCCATCGCGTGAGCGAACGTGCTGTTCTTGCTCCACGGGAAGCTCTCGCCGACCAGCTTCAGCGCCGCCGTCGCCCCCGACGTGAAGATCAGCGCGTACTCCTCCTCGCTGGCCGAGAAGAACGCCAGCACCTGGCGCCGGACCCGCTCGATTTTGGCAGTGGTTGAGCCCGCTCCCGCGTTGCCGGCGGCGCTGTGCGGGTTGGTGAACAGCCCTCCGTGCAGCTCTCGGAACGCGGCGTCCAGCTGCGTCTTCGAGTACATCGTCGCGCCCGCGTGGTCCAGGTACACACTGCCCTGCAAGTGCGCGAACTCGTCCGCGCGCATCTCGTCGATCCGCGGCGTCGCTTGGCCCGCTCCGTATCCGTACGCGCCGCCGCTCTCGGCCACGAACGCCGCCTTGGTCGAGCGCTCATCGACCGTGCGGCTTCCCTCCCCAGCGGCCTGCTCGACAGCGGCCTGCTCGACAACGGCCTGCTCGACAACGGCCTGCTCGACAGCGTTGCTCGGCGCCATCGTTGCGTCTTGTCTTGCAAAAGCAGAACTGGGGTGAATGCAAGTGCGTTGAACGCCCATCCCCCGCTGACAGACGCTGCGTCAACTTCAACAAGGACAACTGTTGCCAACACCTGTAAACCCGATCGGAGGCCAAGCCGAAGTGCATTCCTAGGGCTCAATTACTGCGGCTGACCTACTATGAAGCTACTCCGCGGTCGCCACGGGCCTCCCTAGCCGGTAGACCTTCACGGGCTGGATCGACGGCCGCGAGAGCTGGATGGTCTTGAGCTTCTCGCTCAGCTCGTCCTCCTCGTTGCTGTCGTGCTCCGGGCCCGAGCTCGCGTCCGTCGAGTGCGTCGGGGTCTGCTTGTCGACGCTTGGACCAGGTACTGCCGAGGCCAGCATCGACACAATGGGCTTCGTCGGCACGAGAGCGTTCGGAACCGAAGGACTGAAGCCCGCAGTGGTCTGGACGCTGTCTACGGCGAGGGTGAACTGAGGCGGCTTGCTCGAGCCGCTCGGAGGGAGGAGCTTGAGGGCGTCCTGCTCCACCTCCTTCTCCACCATGCCCTTGAAGAGCTGCTCCGCGCGGCTGTCCACGACGCTGCGGTCGACCTCGCCCGGGATGGAGAAGTTGGTGGCCTCCGCGTTCTTGGCATAGAAGTTGTGCATGACCTGCCGCACCATTTCCAGCTCGCCGTTCAGCATGGTATCCCGCTCGCTCTCATACTTGGCGAAGACGCGATACAGGTCGAACGTCACGGTCTGCAGCGCTACCCGGGCCTTCTGCAGCTTGTGTTCGTTGCGCTCCAGTCGTTGCTGGAAAGCCCTGCCATCGCTGCGTTTCCTCATCTTGCTGAGTTTCTGCTCATATCGGTCGAACTCGAGCTTGACGTCCTTGCGATGTGAGATCTGCGATTGCACCGACTTCATGGCGTTGATGTGGATGTCTAAGAACCGCAAGGCGCCCAACAGCACGGCGTCCTGCACAAAATCGTACACACACAGCGCAATTAGGGTCTCGTTCTTGAGCCTGCACTGAAGCGGACAGACGCACCGCGTTGAAGAAGTGGCTCTTGTCCTTGGTCTCGTTGATGGCGCACATGGCGTGTCGGAACTTCTCGGCGTCGGCTCCCTTGCCCACGGCGTCCACACTCACGACGCACCACACGTCCGCCCCGAGGCTCGCGCACGCCGAGCAGTACAGCGGCAGCGCCGTGGCGCGGTAGTGCTCCAGGCTCTTGCGGATGTCCAGCAGCTTCTGCAGTAGCCCCAGGAACCGCTGCTCGTGCTGCTCGTACACGTCGTCGGGTGACCCCAGTTGCTGCACAGCCACACGAAGAGATACACGCACCAGCGTCAGTATAAAGACTACAGTAGGATAGCGGTGCAAGCCTCGACAGGTAGAGGGGGCAGCACCTTGTGCACGCGACACATGATCTGGTACTGCAGCTTGCGCTTGTGGCGCTGCCACAGTAGGCGCCGGCTCTGCAGCAACGCGCCCACTCCGAGCGGCTTGTCCGGCCTCATGTCGATCGTGCTCTGCTGCGCTCGACCGCTCTTCGCCCGCTCGCGGCGCTGCGAATGACGCCAATATAGCGAGGCGTCCTCGGCTGTCATAAGACCTGAGCCAAAGATGGCTTCAACTTGATCTTTGGCATATTTTGGAAAACCGCGCGCAAAATTTGAATTAGCAACAGATATCCTAAGGCACACCTATTTTATACTCGCGTAACGTATGTACATACAATTCAACCCACAGTGTCTTAGGAGAAAGGAGTTCCACCTCGTTGTTGTCTGGTTGCGCGATTGCATCGATCAAGACAAGGCGGAAGTCCTCAAGGCCCACTCCACGCTCTCGGGATGGCGGACGTGCACGCCGCCAACGGCGACGCCAGCCGCAAGCGCAAGCGCCAGCGCCGCAAGAACCGCAAGGGCAAGCAGCAGTCGCCCTCGCCGCAGCACGGCCACTACGCAGACCCGCTCTCGCCCATCGCGTCCACGCCCATGAAGCGCCAGCACACCAAGGCGGCAGGTAGGCGCCCACCCACCCGCACAATGCAACAGAGATTGACAGTGACAGGAGGTCTTACCGGTGGACTATGAACCATCACGCAGAGAACAGCAAGTCCGCCAAGGCCAAGCACGCGCCGCCGGCCGACGCGCGCGACACGAACGCGCCCGAGTCCAAGGAGGAGGAGCAGTTCTTCTCGCCCCGGAAGCTGCTGAAGGAGTACGAGCAGGACGACCGGGAGCGCAAACCCAAGGCCAAGAAGGCGCGCACGAAGCTCAGCTACGACTCGGCGTCGTCTCCCAGTGGCAAGCAGGAGGAGCAGGAGGAGCAGGAGCAGAAACAGGAGGGAGACGAGGAGGACGAGTCCATGTCTGCCAGTCCGGACGGCAGCGCTAGCGAAGACGCCAACGACGAGCTGTTTTCGCCCGCACTGAAGCCGCCCAAGGCCTCAAGGTCCACCAGCGTGTCGCCACCGAACCCTCGGGTACACCTGGAGTCGAAGTATGTCAGCACGAGCGCGCTGGCTGAGGAGAACATGGAGGAAGACGGCGCGGCTGATGATGAGATGCATCACGCTGACTCGCCCGATGCAGATGAACACGAGGAGGAGGACGCCACTCCCCCTGAGCAGGAGTTCAACCCGTAAGTGTGGGTTGGATATTGGCGCCTGGCGCTAGCTTCTCACGGAATCTTTGTGTGCATCGTTGCTACAGGTTCTACTTCATGAAGACTCTGCCAAAGTATGAGGACATCGTCGAGGGCAAGCGGCCCATCTCGCTGCCGGAGAGGTCACGCAACGCGCCCAAGATCTGCTTGGTGCTGGACCTGGACGAGACCCTTGTGCACTGCAGCGTGGACGAAGTGAAGGACCCACACATGCGGTTCCCTGTACGCCCTTGCTTACTGATGTCGGCAAATTTTTCGGTCTCTTTGCTGAAATGCTTGCTGTTTCGTTGTTTTTGTCTGCCGCGCAGGTCACATTTAACGGCGTAGAATACACAGTCAACGTGAAGAAGCGCCCGCACATGGAGTACTTCCTCAAACGGGTGTCCAAGCTCTTCGAGATTGTGGTGTTTACCGCCTCTCACAAGGTGTACGCGGAGAAGCTCATGAACATGCTCGATCCCAACCGCAACCTCATCAAGTATGCGTCTTTCCTTCATGCAATGAAGTAGTTATTATCTCGGACTCACACGCTGGTTTGCCTCCGTTGCTGCAGGTACCGACTGTACCGAGAAGACTGCTTGGATGTCTTCGGCAACTATCTGAAGGACCTGAACGTGCTCGGACGCGACCTGTCAAAGGTCGTGCTGGTCGACAACTCGCCGCACGCGTTCGGGTACCAGGTGAACAACGGCATCCCTATCGAGACGTGGTACGACGACGAAGCGGACGCCGAGCTGCTGAACCTGCTGCCATTTCTAGAGAGCCTCGTAGACGTCGACGATGTGCGGCCGATCGTGGAGAAGCAGTTCCAGATCCAGAAGCTCATCGACGCCACGCCCGACGAGATCATCTAACGACCCGCTCTACAATAGTGCTCCGAAAAGTTTCGCAGGTAGCGTGGTAAGGCAAACAATTAACAACGTTCACGCACTTCAATTCAACGTGTTACTTTGCTCCCTCACTGGCCCAAATACCGTAGGACACGCGCTCTGATTGGCCCGCTACGTCTCCGATACAACTTGCAGCGCACTTTTCATCAAGACATCGAGACCCCGAGGCATGGCGTCTTCCTACAACTTCGGCGACCTGGCGCAGCCTCCAGCCTCGTCGGCAGTACGTTCCCTTGCGTGCACCCTCTCGCACAGTTCGCCATTAGTCTGACCCCAGCTGTGTCGCACGTGCAGGCTCCGTATCGCGCTCCCCCGCCGCAACAGCTCAACCGAGTAGGACAGTTCCCTCGTCGTCATGTATCCATCTCAACCTCGTAGACGCTGATTTTCCCCCGTTTCTGGCGCTCTGCAATGGCAGGAGATCAAGCTTTGGGCCGACACCAAGGACCGCCGCAAGTACGAGGACCTGGCCGACCTGTTCGCCATCTTCAAGACCACGGAGCACCTGGAAGCCGCCTACGTCCGTGACGCCATCACGCCTGAGGAGGTGCGGCGACACGTCTAGCAGTGGGGGCAGAAGGAGACATGGTAGTCTTATTGACTATGCTGCAATGTGTATGATTGTGGGTGAATTCGATTCAGTACACCGAGGCTTGCACCAAGCTCATTTCGCAGTACAAGACGGCGGAGACGGCGCTGCGCCTCGGCGGATTCATCGACAGCGTGGAGAATTTCATCACCGAGTACAGACTGGACTGCCCCCGAGCGCTGGAGCGACTCGTTCGCATCGGTGTGCCCGCCACGGTGGTGCACAACACGACCAACCGCAAGACAGACTCCGTCAACGTGGCGCAGACCGTGCAGAACTTCATCACCCTCATGGACGTGCTCAAGCTCAATATCCGTGCCGTGGACGAGATCCAGCCGCTGCTGAGCGAGATGATGAGCTCGCTGACTATGGTTAGCGGCCTCCCGCCCGACTTTGCTGGCCGCGACAAGATTGAGGGCTGGCTGCGTACCATGAATGCTATGCGCGCATCTGAAGAGCTCGACGAGGAGCAGGCGCGCCAGCTCAGCTTTGACCTTGAGCGGGCGTATTCGTCTTTCATGGCGTTCCTCAACAAGTAAAAGGAGTATCGATAGCATAGACAACACCCACATCCAAGTACCAAACTGCAGGAGCGGCACAAAGCTAGTTGGGTGTGGTGGAATGGCCCGGAGACCTTGGCATTTTTAGTGTGGCTTCTCCAATTTTTTTTGTTTTCGTGTTTTCTCCTATAAAAAACAAAACAAATATGATGCACACACATGTTGAAGGCGCATCGAAGTCAAAGACGCTGGCAGCTCGCAGAGCGCCTGAGCATACATGGTGCGTGCATCACGTCGATCCAGCAATCAAATATTAGCAGCAAAAGATAGGTTCCTCCTCAGGTTCCAGCTCTGGTGTGGGTGCTGATACCTTGTTTTCCTCTCCATTGAGTAGTGAAGTGCAGCGAGCCATAGCGGCATCGAGCTCCAAACGCATCACATCCAGCTCATCCAGCATCGTGCGCAGGTCAGCGTTGCCAACTGGCTTGAGACGCAGGGAGCTCAGCGAGATCAACTTCTTTTCCGGCCTGGAAATAGGCTCCAGCGCGATGTCCATCAGGAAGTTTGGCTCCATAACTTCAGTTGCAGGCGGCGCCTGTGGTACCATTGGCGGTGACAACGGTGGGAACGCTTCCAGCGACAGAGCATAGTCTTCTAGCTCCTGCTCGAGCTCCAGTTCGCGTTCCTTTTCAATTTCATGCTCCAGTTCCTCGTCTTCCAGGTCCACCATCGTTTCGCCTTCCGGACTCAGGTAAAGCAGCACCTTCCGGGTAACAGCCAGCTCCTGCTCCAACGCCGGCTTGCCGCGGGCCAGTTCCACAAGCGACTTTCGCTCCGGGAAAACGGGCATCAGCTCCGCAGAGGGCACAGCTGGTTTACGTACAAACGGCTCCACAACGATAGTAGCAGGCGAAGCAAGCTCCACAGGCTTGGGCTTCGATTCAATCACCACCGGTCGAACGGGCTTAGCCTTGGGTAGCACCGCCGGAAGAACAGCCTTCGGCTCCGCCTTCGGCAACACGGTCGGCAGAGGCACCTCCTTCTTGGCTGCAACCTGAGCCACCTTCTGCGCAGGCGTCCTGCGTGGCTTCTGCGGCTTGGGCTGAGCCTTCTTCTGCATCTGGGGCGCCTTCGCTCCCTCCTTCACCGACGTCTTCTGCACTACAGGCTCCGTCTTCGTCTGCTGCGTTCTCTTTTTCTTCTTGTCCTGCGTCGTGTTCGCCGGCGTCGTTTGCTGCACCTTCGGCCTCAGCGGCAGCAGCGGCCGCGTCCGCAGCACCTGCTTGGGCTCTGAGTTGGCGCGCGGCTTCTCCAGCAGCAGGTCGTGCGCCGACTCCTCCGCGAACGAATTGATCGTCGGCAGGGCCTTCATGTCCACGCGGTTGAGCGTCGCCAGCGGGGCGTTGTCCGCGAGTCTGTTGAGCCTGGTCTCCGCGCGCGTCTCCTGCGTCAGCGCCATCGTGGCCACCACCTTCTGCGGCGTTGGGTTGGCGGGCACCACGGCGATCTGCAGCTCCTTCTTCTTGTGCGGCTGTGCGTACTGCTGGCTCTGTGCGATGGACAGCGTCAGCGAGTAGTCCAGCGCGCTGCGGCGCAGCGCCAGCACGCGCGCGATGGCCTGCTTGAGCCCCAGGCCCTGCGCGCTGCCAGCCTTGGGGTCGCTGTGGTGCAGCAGCGCGAGCCCCAGCGCCGCCAGCAGCACGGCGCACACGAGCAGCGCGCCGCCGAACACGAAGCCGCCCAGCGTCACGGCCGCCACGAGCTGCAGCACGCCCATGGCCGTGACGAGGCCGCCCACCCGGAAGGTCGGCGGCTCGCAGTACACGTCGTCCGTGAGCGCGTACGGGTCGCGCATCAGCTGCTGCTGCTTGAGGCGGCGCTGCGTCTTGGTGCTCGCGCGCTGCCGCATGCTCGTCGTCGTGGTCGTCGTCGCAAGAGGCTCAAGAGACTGTTCCTCTTCGTCCCTAGCAGCCGCCACCGGCGTCTCCTTCCGTCAGTCTCTGCGTCTCGGAGCGGATTGAGTTGTTCGATACTAGCAGCGAGCAGCCCACGCGAACCGAGGCCAGGTGGACGCCGCTGACTAGTGGGGAAGGCGCTGCGATAGTCGACGCGCTTCCCGAGGTGCTTAAGTTCTTGCTGCCGAGCAATTCCCCCACTGGGCGCGCCCACGACCGGGCGAATTGCGCCAAGAGCTATCGCTCCATCGTGATCGTGCGGAGTCATTTCTTTTCACTGCTCGGCCAGTCTCTCCGCCCATCCCTACCCCAATATGCATTCTCAAAGGTGCGATTTAAACCGAGCAACACAGCGCTAGCAAATATAAATCGGAGTCTTTAGTCCGTAAAACTGACCGTATAGATTGTGCGCGGGTCCGCTGTTGACGTTGCTTGCGTACCGGCTTTTCTGCTTCTTTTTAGAAACCGCGGCGACAATAGCTCCGACGGTGCCAAGGGCGGACCGGTCGCCCGTCCGGCAGCGAGCGAGGAAGCGCGGCGCCCTCCTCGGCAGAGGCAGCGGCGGAGAAGGCCACCGCAGAGGAACCTGCAGGACGAGCGCGCTCGGCTCAAAGTTGTTGCCGACCGACACCAAGCAGCCCCCCCCCCCCTAAGGCGCCGCGCTGATTGGCCGCTGATTGCGCTGAAAGGGCAGGGAGTCAGAGCGCCCTAACCTCGATAGTAACGGCAACGCGCCGCTGCAAGCCCCTGCAAGCCCCTGCAAGCCCCTGCAAGCCCCTGCAAGCTGGATTCGGCGACCGAACAACGTTGCGGCGAGTTCCGCTTCGCTTCAAGGCCAGCTCGCTCGTTTACGCTCGTCGCACGATTGTCCGTCGCGACTGGAGTCAACCGCAGCGGTGACGCTGGCGCTGCGAGACCGGATTTCTGGCGCCCACCGGCACGGACGAGCTCCCTCTGCAACCAGGTAAGGCGCTGCGGTTGTTGCCGCCAGTTGAGGCAGCGAGGCCGTTTACGCCGGCGGGCATTGCGCACGCTCCGAGATGCCATACGCGGTGACATCCGCCATGGAGCCGAACGGCTGGCGCCGCTGACGAGCGAGCCCCAAAATCCAGGAGCTGATGCCGGAATAGCCCTACATGTATGGAGATTAGAGTCTTGTCCGCAACATCCTCATAGTCTCCAAATAATTACAGCAGCAGCCCGACACGGTTTAACGAGCGGCTGGGGGGTAACATCAGGGTGGGGGACAGCGTATCGCAGCTCACTCGACGTTGACAGCGAAGCTCGTGTTGCCTCCCTCCGTCTAGCAGCCGTCCACTGCAGCCGAGGCCTGCCTAACTCGACGAGCAGCTTCTAGCGAAGACTATGACGCAGCCCTTCCGCGGCAGCATCGTCGGCAGCAGCGCTCGAAACGCGCTGCAGTTGCCCCCGTTACCGCTGCCTCACCAAGCGAATTAACCCGAGGCAATTGAAGTGTGCACAAGTCGCAGCCAACGCTCATTGGCCATCGCCGAAACGGCCGTAGCACCAGTCGCAGCATGGCGGAGCTGGTGGTGCGCGTGCAGGAGGCAGCGCGGCTGGCGCTGGTGTGCGGCCCCGACGGCCGCACGCGCTGGGTCCCGTACTCGCCCGACCGTATGCCACCACGTGCAGCAGCAGCTCCGTCCAGCTCGCAGTCTTCGCCCATTGAGCTGCAGCCCAAGGCGACGCCCTCGGCCAGCGGCGGCCGCTTGGACCTGGACGCGTCCTGCTTCCCGGGCAGACCGCACTTCCGTCTCGTGCTGCCCCAGCGCAGCGCCCCGCCGGCGCAAAACCTGCTGCTGTTTCTGCACGGCCGCGGCGACTCCCACGAGCCGTTCGCGCGGCTTGGAGAGCAAATGGCGCTGCCCCAAACAGGTCGGTCGGATGAAAGGCAGGAGCTCGAACCTCTGAAACTCATCAAGATATGGGGATTGTGTGTGTGCTGCAGCGGTGCTCTCGCTCCGTGCTCCGCGAGAGTTGCCCTTCGGCCTGGGGTTTACGTGGATGGACGACCTAGACGCCAACGGTGACGTGATCTCCCCTGACACCCCGCACAAGCAGCGCAGCAAGAGGTACACAGAGGGCAGGACAGGAGTGCGTTTGGGAGCTGGTAATTGACAGGACGTGTGCTTGTGTTGCAGTCTTGAGGCGGCTCGAGACTACGTGTGGAAATTCCTGGGTGTGCTGCACGACAAGTACGGCTGGAGCTACTCTCGACTGTTCGTGTTCGCGTTCTCGCAAGGAGCGTGCGTCACCTTCCACTTGGCGATGACTTTGCCGCGTGATGTGCGGTTGGGGGGAGTCGTATTAGTGTCCGGCGGTGCCATCGTCGGGCCTCATGAACCCTGCTCTGGTCTTGAGAGCGGTGGTGCTGCAGCGACACCAATGCTGCAGGTCACTGGCGCAGCAGATGCTGTCTACCCCGCAGCGCTCGCTGAGCGCTCACGTCGCGAATTCAAAAGGAGGCATCCGCAGCAAGCAGCGGCAGAGCTTTTCACGAGCCTGGTGCGGCCACGCAAAGGACACGCTATGATTGACTCGCGCGAGGACATGCAGCACGCGATGCTCTTTTTCTCAAAGTACCTGTACCTACGCAATGTCGACTTGGAAAACCGCAGCGACGTCATTGAGCTCCAGACGTAACGGTATGAAAACTTCGCAACACTTTTGATTCACGCTTGGCCGGTGCTCGATTTACTAACCACGAAGTGGAATTGTTGGTTTCTGTCTGGACTCCCGTGAAGGCGAGGAACAAGCTAGAGCTGACAAGATTTCAAAGAAAAAGTGTATACAACTTCAGAAGTATGCAAATGCACAGCACAACATATAGTACGAATAGCAGCCACCAGAGTGCACCTTCTACGCGGTGGTGACCGTGGTGGCTGTGGCAAGCGCGGGGCCTTCACCCAAAGTGCTGCTGCTGGCGACGACCCGCACCGCGTACTCACGTCCTGGCACCAGGTCGCGAATAGTGTGCGCTCGGAGCTCAAACTTGGAGATGCGCCAGGCCTTCGCCTCGTAGGTCGCTGGAAGCAGGCACGCGCCGCTCCCAGGGTCGTTGGGGTCCACGTTAATCGTGCTGCTTGATGCTCCGTCCGTGATTGTCACGACCTTCATCACACAGCGAAGTGTCGAGGTCGAGGTGCTTGAAGTAGGGGAGTCGGCGACAACGAAGTAGTCTCCATTACTCAAGACAGACGTCAGCGGCATTGTGGCTGTCAAAACACCGCCGGCCGTCAATTTCTGCGCGCAGGACTCGCACAACGCCGGTCTCGCGAGGTCGGAGCTCTCGAACACGCCGCTCATGATCGCCAGATTCAGGATGCTCGGGCTGAGCGCATTGGCCAATGCAGTCGTGGCGCTCAGCGTTTGTCTGGCGATGGGAGCCGCCAACGCGGCTGCGCACTCGTTGTCGGTCACAACGCCGTTGGCGTCGACTCCGATACGTCCTTGCCCACGCTTCCCATCGAGCCCAGGCCCGTAGGCTGCGCGCTGGGCCACAACTGAATCGGGAGGTGTGGTAGTGCAAGTTTGATCGCCAGCGTTCCAGTACAGCAACGGGATAGCAACTGGAGACGTGGCTACGGCTTGGTTTTCGACAACATCATAACCTACAGCCGGAGTAGTCACTGCTTGAGGGAACGTCATGGTGTAGGTTCGGCCGTAGTCGTACGTGGCCGAGTCATCGCCCTGCATCAAAACGGTGGCCCCAGCGTAAGCCCCACCGAGCCCTTGAAGCGGAGTTTGCAGCGTAGTCGTCAGGCTGGCCGGATTCACGCATCCTACCGATACTCCTCCGTTGGCGGTACTGTCAGTGAGCAAAGCAAACTTCTTGTTCGCAGCATCTGCAGCCGAGTTGCTCACCACAACCGTCTGTGTCTCGACGGCTTCTCCGCATTGGCTCGAGAACCCAGCCCCGAAGTCCCATTCAACGCGGTACTGATCTGTATTGCTGTCAGCGCTGCGCGGCGCAGTCCAAACCACCAGCATGCCATGCGAGTAGTCGATGGTTTTTGCCTTAACGCAAAGGGATCGCGGCGCGATGGGAGGACGTGATACCAGCAGCAAACCGCTGGGGTCTGTTGCCTCTTGGAACGGGCCGAAGCCAACGCTATTGTACGCAGCTACTCGTGTGTGATAAGTTCCAGCAGCGAGGCCGTCGATCACATACGCAAATGGTAGCCGACCCACGTGCAGCTGAGCTCGTCCTTTCCTTTGCTCTATAATCGTGACGCCAACGCCATTGGTGACCGCGACAGTGATCGGAGGAATGTCTCCCTGAGCTGTGACGAACTCGATGGTGACGCCCTTTGCAGTCGCACTCGCGGAGCAAACCATAGTTTGAGTTGAGTCTCGGAAGCGCACATTAACTTTGCCCACGACACCAAGTGCCGTGATCGCGCTTGCTAGAGCGGTAGCGTCTGCAGTCCCCGGGATAACTGTTTGAGTACCTAGCAGCTGAAGTGTGAAGGTCAGCGCAGCTGTGACTGCAACATTGCCAGTGGAGATACACACCAGTGATTGAAACTCCGGGATGGAGTCTACAGCAGCACGAGCTGCAACCGTGGTGGGTAGATGCGGCACACACGTAGTCAACTCTGCGGTCGTGCAGGCTAACAAGTTCGTTCCCGACACCTCGAGCTTATAACCGAAGGGGGGCTGCGTAGCAAGAGCTGATCGCCATCGCTTGTGTTGGTTGCCACCATACCTCCGTTGCAAGAAGGTCACCAGCCAGGTGTACCCCCCTGAAGTCAACTCGCGGCTCACAATAACGTCTTCAATCGTTGGCAAGGTAGCAATAGCCATTTGCATATCCACAGCCGATACATCGTACGGAAGTTCGGCACTCCATTGGCCGTCAAATCCCACTCGGAAGGTGCCAGACAGGTAAGTGTTGGACCCCACAGTTGGAGCAGATACTGTTATGGTAGCGACATCATTAGTCACACTTTGTGAAGCTGCTTCGAGCGCATGAACTACAGCAAATGGCTTCGCAGCAGTGGGGTTTGCACCGTGCAGCCACCACTCAACGCGGAACTCTGTCACCGGTTCTCCGCCGTCGTGAGCAGGTGCGTCCCATTGCACCAGCACCTGCGACCCAGATAACACATCCGCTCTAGCAAGGCGCACCGAGTCTGGTAGCTGTTCCGCTAGTTGAAGCGATGCAGGCGTAGGTATGGACGCAACTCCCCACCCATTAGCATTATGGGCACGAACGCGCGCGTAGATAGACACTCCGCCACCAGTAGCTAGCGATTTCGTGTCGAGCTCGATAGCCTGGAAGGATGTGACGCTGACTTGGGGTGACTGCACAGCCTGCAGCGCGTAGCCATTCACTGCCAAGGCAGGGAACACACTTGCCTCCATCTGAATGGAAGGAGCTGGGAACTCAACGAACGTCACTCGCCAGTCATAGCCGTGCTTGTTTACCTGTCGATCTACATCGGCATTGCTCACAACGCTCAGAGTTTCCAGAGCAGCTTTGACATCTTCGTTGCTGGCGTCGAACGGGATGGGAGGTGTTGTTGGGGCTTGGTACACAGTGACAAAGCTGTTCTGGTCCCGCGTCACGGGCTGAGCAGTAGCCGTGCTACCGACAAACGCACTGCAACCGTTAACACCCACGTCCAGAATTTGAAGAGTGGGCATCTTGCCGCGCACTTGCACGCCCATGAACTCTACCGTGTACTCGACAGTCGCTCGGACGCCAGCAATCACTGTGAGGGCCTGCTTGACGCGGACATCATCAATTGCAGCAAAATTTTCAAGCTCACGTTCAAGAGTCTGCATGTCCCGAGAAGCATCGCTCGAAAGGGGGCCTGACGCCCACACGAGACAGCCGACATCATCGTTAAGAGACGCTCCTCCATCTCCGCCTGCACCCAGTGTCAACGAGCTCACTTCATCGCCGAATTGAATGCGGAACCCGCCAATATTGAACGCGACTGCAGCTCCTGTCACTGTCAATACAATGCGCTGAATCTCGCGCGTAGCACCTCCGTGAAGTAGATCTAGTCTCGGAGATAAGCTGATAGCGGCCGTCGGGTCAGCAAGACTTCCGAGCTGCAGCTGCGCAGTAGCAGAAGTTCGCAAACAGTCACAACTGTTGGCGTCACATTTGCCGCGCACGCGGAATGTGGCGAGCGCTTCAAGAGCTTCATCTGCAACGACATTTTCGCTCGAGGCGCGGCCCAGTCGGATGTAATCTCCACAACCAATAGTCATCGGAGCCACCAGCGTCACCTCTGCACTGCTGCCAATGGTGCCAAGTTCCGTCGCGACACTCACAGCTGAATCACTACGGAAGAGCGGCAACGGCTCGCGGCCTCCAGATGTATCGAGCCTGGCGACTAACGAGGCAGTACTTGACGCGCTGAGTGGAGTCCACGGATCGTCGCGCTCGCATAACGGAAGCAGTGCTGGTCCGCGGTGCAGATAAATGGGGTTACCAGCTGCAAGCTTGTATGCCGCTTCGGCACAGAGAGGTGTCACGAGCTGCAGCGTAGTAGCCGTCGCTGCATTCACTTTAGCACGGCAAGAACCCGCGTCTTCCGGCGTGGTACCCACTGAGATCTGCGTGCCAGCGATGACCACATCGGCCAGACGGTTGGAGAGCGGCGCCGACAGCGTAATGGTGTTTGTGCCGTCGAACGCAGTGCTGGTGATAGCTGCTACTCCCTTCACCACGAAGACAGCTAAACCACTGCCCAGCTTGGACGCTGGATTGACGCACGAATGCACGATGTCCAGATTCAGCTTGTCTGCGTGCACAGCGGTCACTACAGCGTGGCATGCAGCAGGGTGCGAAGGCCCATTAGCAGCAGCACCGACCGAGATCTGCGTACCCGCGACAATCGCCGTGAGTAGGTTTCCAGTGAGTGCCGCTGACAATGTGATGGTCGGTGTAGTTGGATCGTACGCAACGCTAGTGATCCCCGTCGTAGTGTCTCGCAGTTGCCAAGCCACACTCCCGTCGAGGCAGACGCTTGCCTTTTCGTTTCGGATTCGCACCTGCTCCCCACGAGAAAACTTCCAGTGAAGTTGGTCGGCACCATAGCCCTGCGTGCTGTCTGGTTTAAGTCGAACAAGGAATGCGGCGCCAGCCTCAAGCGCCTGTGCTGAGGCCAATGCATCTACTTGGGTGACCATTGAGCCGTGGAAAGACTTGGCATCTACAGCTGCGAGAGTAAATGTGCTTCCAACGGTGAACGGGCCAGTATGGGCTGCTGTTGTAACGCGGGCATACTTGGTAGTTGGAGGCAGATCCTGAATGATGACAGAATCCGCGAAATTCGGACTCAGAGCTGCTTCGACGCGATAGCCGTCCACTTCTAGTCCGCCCGAGATGTCCACCTGATCAAACGACAGCCCCAGCAGCTGGGGAGATAACGCCCTGACCACAACGTTGTTCAGTGCCAGCGGAGAACTCGTGGGTGCGACACCTAAGGTGGACGCTGAGGTGAACGCGCCCACCCCACGCTCGTTCGCCGCGGCCACGCGAACAAAGTAGATTGACCCAATAGCGAGCTGCGGGATACTGAACTTGAGGAGGCCGTCGTCGATTGATGTGTTGGTCGCACTAACAACTGCAGAGTCGAAAGCCATAGGAGCCTGTCCGGCAGCTATACTCACGACAGCAGCATTCGCATTCGCGCCGGTTAGGAGACGGTCGTTAGTCACGAGCAATGGGAAGGCGGGACTCGTTCGTGGCACTTGCGAAGTGAAGGTGACCGTCCACACGTAGTTGTTCGCAGTACCAGTCGACATTCGCTCGACACGAACCAAACCAACGCTCGGTAGCAGCTCCAGTGCCTCCTGCATACTGGAAGGCGTAACGTCCATCGGCAAAGGCGTCGTGCGCCATTGCGTGTACAGCTGCGCCCCCACGACCGTGTCTCCGGCGTACGTCGTTGCGGCCATACCGAGCGCACTCGCCAGCAACCCCACGCTTTGGAATCCTGTCGCGTCAGCAAGAGGCAGCTGGAACGCTGTGAACGTTCCTATCGCCGACACCAAGTAAGCCTGATTGTTCAGATACACTACGTCGCCTGCAGCGAGAAGGCCAGTCAGATCTTCACTTGTTTTGAGGAATGCTGCGCCGTGGTCCACGCTCACGGTGCCAGGCAGAAGCCTCCAAGGATACAAATCACTGCCATCGCCAAACGATAAGGAGAAGAACCCTCCAGTGATCGTGCCTGCGGTCGCAACAGTCTGAACCACTGGTGCTCCGAACAGCGGGTCGGTTGCCGCTTGTTGGTACCATTCAACTTCGTATTTCAAGACATCGGCAGACGCTTCTGGCCATGAAACTAACAGAGCCGTACCCGGCGGTTGAGCTGCAGGGTCATTAGCAGTCGTGACTAAGCTCGGTGCAGCAGGCTTTTGGCGTGGCATTTCACGTGCAGGCTGGGTAAGTACAGGTTCACCAGCCCCTACTTCGCCATTCACAGCAAACAGGCGTACGTAGGTCCATTGACCCGTCACCAACCCGCTGATGGTGTATCGGAAAGCTCCATCGGTCGCCGCCACCAACGTGTTAGCTACTATGTCCACTTGGCCAAGCGCGTCACCGTTCGCTCCGCTGTCGAACTCTGAAGACGGATCCCACTCGATGACATACTCCGTGACTGGGGCTCCTCCGTCGAATGCTGGAAGATCATAACTCACAAGGAGAGAGGTAGGTCCAGCAAGCGTTAGAATTGGAGCCGCTGCAGGGTTGAAGGGGGATGTTGGTGCAGAGGGAGATTCGTAAGGTACAGTAAACGCTGTCGGAGCCGTCACCCGCCGAGCTCCAAATCCCAGAGCGTTAAAAGCTGCTACTCGCACATAATACGTTGTGCCAGGAGCGAGCCCGTTAATGACATACTCGTACGGGACTGGAGTAGTTGTATCGACGTTGGTGATCCTTCCACAGGCCGTTCTTCCGCTCCCAGTTGTAGTAGGGCAGTACGTCGCTCCAGACAAACTCGCGGCCGGGGTGCCTGCAGCCACGGTGACCGTAACCGTCCCACCCGCGGCATAAAGTCGACTCGTGTACGTCAACGCTGGCACAGCACCTAGTTCGCTCAAAAACGTGATCGTCCACGTACACTGGTTCTTCGTGACGCAGTTGTCGCGCGTAACAGCCACATCGCCGACGTTAGGCAGATTGCGAAGCTCTTGCGCCATGTCGATGTCTGAAATTGACGCGCTCAAGGCTGACGTACTGAACGCGCTTTGAATCTGGCAGAACAAGCATGTTGTCGTATCCAGCGTAAGTCGGAACGAGCCGGCCACGCTTCCGCTTGAGTCCGACGCCGTGCTGATCGTTTGGATCTGAGGAACTGTATTCGCGAACTCAGTCGTGTCGATCCACTCGACGAGATACTGCGTCACAGGCGAACCACCGTCGCCATTCAGGTCTGTCGGGAGGGATATCGTCGGCGGGGGGAACTGCACATGGAGTGCGCTTACGCGTATGTTAGGATCGTCTTCGTCTTCGGGTGTTAACGCAGACAAAATGACATTTGGATACGGCGGCGGGTCGCTAGAAGTGATCGGGGCGAGCGCGATGCTATCGCTTGGCACACCGTAGCCTAGTGAGTTGTGAGCTGTTACCCGCACGTGCGTCGCCACACCCATGCTGAGCCATGTAGTGAGCCGGTGGACGTAAGTCTCTCGAGCATCAAGTGGCAATGTTTTACCAGTAAAGTCTGCGCATCCATGCCCTGCTGCAACCGTAATAGTCGATGCTGTAGGTGCAGCGGACGCGACTTGGAGCTGGCAAGAGATTGTTCCAGCGCCGACCATGATCCAGTCGCCAGTAGCAAGACCCAGCGTTAGACCTATGCCACCTCCAACAGAGAGTGTGTTCGTTGCAGTCACCAAGTCGGTGATGCAGTTCGGACAAAGCTGTCGTGTCAACCAGAGCGAGGGGACCTTGGTGGCTGAAGGCGTCACAATTGCGGTTTGTTTGTTTGGTGACAAGAAGTCTGCACGTGCATCCCACTCGACTCGGAACCAGTCGACGATTTCCAGTCCTGACCAGCTATTAGGATCGCTGAACGCGACTGTAAGCGTGTTTTTAGTGAACCCCAACGCGTTTGAGGTCGCTCCAGCCACACCAGCCCCGAGTAGTTGAGTCGGCACTGTAAGCGTGGGGGCTGCTGGTAGTTGTCGCGTGACTGCCAACGTTCCCGCTGCGTTGCAAGCCTCGATGCCCGGTTCGCAAATGAAGGTAGCGATTTGAGTCGCGCCGTAGCCCTCGCGGTTTTGAGCTCGGACGCGAACTGTGTACTGCGTGTTTGCTGTCAAAGACGTGAGCGTCGTAGTCTGCGGATCGCTAGGCACTGCGCTTGGTAATACCACCACAGATCCATCAGTAGTAGAATCATATAACGCATTCAAGTTGACGGTCTGAGCTGAGAATGCATCACAGCCGTGTCGTCGCTCCAGGTTGTAGACAACTTGAGTACCAGTCCACGCCGTGCTAATGAACGTCGCTGGATCCGTACTCACGGTGAGGATGCACGCAGGAGAAGCACTGCTGAGCACCACCAGTTGCCCACTGACCAATACAATACTCGCACTAAGAGTGAGTGTCGGTGCTAACGAGGCTGTTCCACCTGTAAGAGCCGTGACGCAGCCCGTGCACAGCAGCGGTTGCGAGCCAAACGCTGCTGTTGAGTATTCCACGAGATACTGTGTGACCGGCGCTCCATTCGAGGAACTTGGTGCGTTCCAGACAACATTAAGCGCCGTATGATCAGCGCGATCACTTGCCACCGTCACGGCAATCGGCGCAAACGGCGGGGCAGCAGGAGCAAGAACCGCGTTACCAGCGGCACACGGTAAGTCGTGGCACAAAGCAGTAGCACGAAGTGGAGCCCCAAGACCCACAGAATTCAGTGCCGCAACCTGCACTGCATACGCCACACCAGGCTTTAGCATGCCACCATTTAGCGCTGTATTCGTCCAGACGTTGCCTGACATATCGGCGCACCCGCCAGTGGCGTCTGTCGCTACGACTTCTAGCTGAGCGACGTCAGCTACGTGAGGGGAAGAGCTACCAGAAGCTCCAGTAGCGCTCGAGCCTGTGAATGTGATGCGGAAGTGGTTAATGCCCCCAGCTTCGATATCCAGAGACACGTCGACACCATCGTTATTTACCAAGCCCGATACCGCAGTGGCCAACGCCGCGGCGGTCGTCGAAGCTGGAATACACGCCGTCATAGGCTCCACATGAACGGTGTATGTGCCCGTTGCAAGTGGACAAGCAGTTGCGCCACTTGCAGCTGAAATGAACCACACTGGCAGCGTATTGGTCGGAAGCGTACTCACTGCCGCCACCTCGAAGATGCATCCAGCTCCGAGCTTGTCAACCATAAAACGCGAGTTCGTTCCCAGTAATGCCTGCAAATTGGTAGCCGGAGCATAGACAATAGTGCCGCTGCTACCGACTGGAACCGCAAAAGTCAGCGAGCATCCAGCACAAACCGACTGCGTGAATGATGACGTCGAAAGTACAAGGCGGAACGACCCCGTCGAAGGGGTAGTTAGCGACAAGGACTGCACTTCAGCTCCTAGGCGGAACATGCACGCTGCCGACCAGCACGTCAACGCAGCTCCAGTCGGATCTACCATTCGCACGTCGTAAGAAGTCACCGATTGAGCATTCGGAGTAGCCGAGGCCTCCCACCAACTGAGACGGTAATATGTGATTGTAGCACCGCCATTGCCAGCCGTGAACCCCAATGCGTCCTTTGTCGGCTGGACGAAGTTCACTTCGAGTAGTGTTGGCTGATCTACAGAACTCACTTGCATCGTCACAGATGTCGGGCGGTACGGACGCAGAGCCCGCGGACTCACACTCTTCACGCCTGCTACTACAGATACGACAGCCACATCCTCTGACGTTGCAGGCGTACTCACTGTCAAGATTTGTCCGAGCACCGGGGAGCCGTAGTTGCCATTGTAAGCTGACACCCGCACATATTGCTGCGTACTAGCAGGCAAACTGCCAATCGTGTACGCCACCCGGCCATCCGCGCCTATAGTGGACGCAGCAACGACTTGCGAGTTAGCTGCAGCAGTGGCGTAGTTAGTCCTCGTACCTCCACTGCTGATGGATCCCGCTCGACAAGACGCAAAATCAGGTGTTGAACTCCACTCCACAAGATACTTTGAAGCCGAAGGTGCCAGAGATGGCAACCAGCTCACACCTAATGACGCAATATCTACGATCGAAACGCGTAGGTCTCGCGGACCCGTAGCAGGTACGGCTCGCGGACGAATTGACAACGACCCGTCTTCAATTGGTGTCACCACATCTAGAACGGTTAGTGTACTTGGTCCAGTGTGTGTCGGTGTAAGCGCACCAAGTTGACTGGCGTGTATTCCATCGACTGATGCCGTGCGAAAGGTGATACTCCACACCACCACGAAATCGTTGAGCGTATTCACACCGCTTTGGTCGTACGGGGTAGCGGTTGGCCCCTTCGAATAGTCGGACCGCTTTACTGACAATACGCCAACAACTGGAAGATGCTGCAACGCGCTCTGCATCTCCAATGCACTTGCAAGAACTGCGATCGACGCGGTTGTCTGTGTAGGGTAGTTCGCAAAGGCCAGCGTGAAAGTTTCTGCGGCAAGTGTCGACTCAATTAGCGTAGTGTCCTGGACTGTAATGTGTGTAACGCGTTCATGGGCATCCACCGGTTGAGCTGTTACTGGAACGCCGTAGCCGCGCGCGTTATAAGCCACAACAGAAACGAAATAATCCATGGTCGAACTCAACCCCGTGATCGTATAGGCAAATGACATGTTTCCATCGGTGGCCAACACGACATCCGAACCTGCGAAAATACTTTGGAGATCGAAACTCGCGCTAACGTCCCATTGAATCTCGTAGTGCACCACACGAGCTCCTCCGTCGAAAAGCGGCGCCTGCCAGGAAACACCAAGCGTGGTAGCCGATAGAGGTGCTACTAGAGCACTTTGGATTTCTAACGGTGTCCTTGCAACCGGCTGCACAGATCCAGGTGCCGTCACGAATTCGCTTGTAAACATGTCGTTGGATGCCGCAATGCGTACTATGTAGTTTGTGGTGTTACTGAGCTGACTCAGTGTGGTCTGCGTAGGTAGTCCACCCTGTAAGAGCTCGTGTACTTCTACGCACGGCGTTATACCCCATAAAGATCCACCACATGCACTAGGAGTAAACGTAAGAGTCGAGTCGGTACTCACAGCCAGCAGAGGCAAATCATCCGTTGAGCTAACGAACGTCACATCCCAGTACACTCCGTATCGCACTGCTGGATAGGTCAAGCGTTCAGTAATTTCTCCAGTCACCGTCACCAGCACTTCGCCGACAGTTGATAGCCCCTCAAGAGCGACGCGCACATCATCCGCTGTAGCGCTGGTCAAAATCGCTGGAGTTGATTCCCCGCCAACGCTCAGCAAAACTGATCCACCTAGATCCACGGGTGATCCAGTGTAGATAAAAATGCGCTGGACCTCATTTTGCGGTACCACAGTAACAGTGGTGATAGAAGCTGGGGTCATGCTGCTGCCATCAACACTTCCTTGCACCAGCTCGGTCACGCTCAGTGCTACAGCTGAAACGAACTCAGGAGAGTTATATGAACTATCGTACGTCTGTTCACCGATTGCAATAAGAGGCACGTCGCCGATCGAGTCACTAAACGTGACAACCCACTCGTAGCCGTAACCATCAAATATGCCGACGCTGTTACGACTCACGCTAGCAATCACTCCTGGGATATTCAGCGCCGAAGAGAGAGCATTGCGTAGGTCATCACTTGACGAGTTTCCGAGCACTAGTGCAAACCCGGTTTGGTCACCCACTTGAAGTGTCAGTTTTAGTCGTCGCTGGGATAAATCGCCCAAAGAACTATCTACCTTGATGAGTTGCTGCTCAGCGACACCTCGGCGTGCAGCGAATTGAACGGTGTAATTCGAGATAGGAGAACCTCCTGTGCTAAGCGGCTGAGTCCACGATACCAATAATGTGTTGGCTGACTGAGGTTCAATGTCCACGTTTCGAGGAGCGTCCGAGGGGATTTGCACCATATAACGAGCTGGGGTAGAAGCACGAGTCTCCCCAAAAACGTTCCCCACTCCATTCCATGCTGAAACACGAACATGGTATCCGACACCAGGCTGTAGTCCTAATACGTCGTAGATAGCAATTCCGTCATCATCAATAGTTAGGTCTGTCGTATCCACAACAGCAACACCGTACAAATCGCTGTTCATGGCAGGTAGTCCGCCGCTTTGAGCACGAGCGGTATTGCACGAAGTCGTCGCGGTTGTGACAGAGCTTGTGAGGTCGATGCCGATGCAATTCACAAGCGGCAAGTTTGGTCCCAGACGTGATTTGTACACGATCGTGTAGACAAACCCCACGGGGGTAGAACTTTGGCGCTTGTACACGTCGATGTCCCCGACAAAGTCGTCAGCGTCATTGATCTGCACAAGGGCCTGCTTTACTGCCGCAGCGGTGGCATTTGCTGGCAGTATATCTGTCTGCTGTTGGTCGTACACCAGCCGGAAGAAGCCACCAAGAGTTCCCACAGTAGTGGACACTTGCACAACTTGTTGTTCAAACCCATTGAAAGCTTGTATGACAGTCGCAGACGCGAGTGTGGCTCCCGTACCGGTCAGCGACGTTGATGTTGTGGCCACTTGCGACGTACTAAACTGCGAGAGTAGCTGACTGCTGTCAACCGAAACTTTGAGAAGAGGAACACTGCCAAATATTCCACCACCAATGGATGTATCTGCTCGGAAAGGTGCAGTCAGGAATGTCACAAACCACGCGAAGCCAAACCCAGCAGCAACCCGACGCACTTCCACTTGGCCTATGGTCGGTAGCGTCTCGAGTGCATCAGTCAGAGCGTCTGACGAGACATCCCACGGCAAACTGGGCGTAACAGAATCCAGGAATGATAAGCGAAAAGACCCGAGGACGTTGTAGGCTGTTGCAGAAAGCAGCAGCAGTTGTGTCGTGTACTCAGCAAACAACACTTGACTAATCACATTAGTTGAGATCGCTGCTGCAGTCAACCCGTTCGAAATACCATCTAACACGCCCGGGATCACAGCGTCCAGATCCATAGCGTCCCATTCGATCTGGTACTGCGTGACATCTGCTCCTCCGTCGTCGAAGCTGTCGCTCGACGTGTTGAACGTCACGGCAAGTCCCCGGCCCACCGAAGGTTCAACTGGCCCAACTAGCACGTAAGCAGGAGGGTCGGACTGCGTTTTGGGCACCCCAAATCCGGGCATGACTGGATAACCAGCTTCCAGCGAGTAGCCAAACGAGTTGTAAGCGTAGACGCGCACGTAATAGGGTGTACCACGCTCAAGCGTCCCGACGACAGATTCACACGGAGTGAGCAGACAGTCAACACCAGGGTTTACTACCGGTTTTCGCTCGTAGCCGAGAGAGCTGCCAAAGGAAGATTCTCCAGTGGTGTCATCTCCCGAGTCAAACGTAGGCTGCTTGTCCCATTCAATACGATAGTGCGTGATGACATCTCCACCATCGCTCGACGGATGTCGCCAACGCACACGAAGAGTAGACGCACTGTCGCTAAAGAGAGCAACTTCACGAGGTGGTGCAGGTTTCTGCTTTGGTGGGGCCAACGTCAACGGGGTCGCCATTGTCGGGGCGTTGCATCCAAGGGAGTTACACGCGCTCACGCGCGCCGAATACGTCGTACCGGGGGGTAGTGTATCGAGAACCAGCGAATACGTCAGGTCTGTAACATTCAACGCAGTGGCTGGTACAATCTTCGAGTGGAAGTCGTTCGGTAGTACTCCCGGAACAGTCCACCCGAGCTGAGCGGGATAGCCTCCACTCGCGCCGGGGAAATTGGCAGATAGCGTTAATGTTGCTGTGCCTGCGGTGACCGACACTGCAACTACGCGCCAGAGTCCTACTACAACACCAGGTTGGGAGATGGAAACATACATATCGACTGCTCCGCTCGTTGCTGCAGGGTCGGTGCTCGTCGCCATAGCCGACCCTTGCACAGTAGTCACAGTAATCGCATTACTGCCGACCGGAGCTGCGAGTTGCGCTCCCACGTTGGCAGTAAGAATCGTTGCTGTCAGCATCGTAGAATCAATCGCCAGCATTTTACCCACCACAGCTGGGGCTTCCGACAGGAACGTCACGGCCCACTGATATCCTCCGCGAGACGAAAAAGCTGTTCGCTCCACCTCCACACTGCGCAGAGCTGGTAATCCTTCCAAGCTGTCTTCCAGTTCTGCCTCACTGACATCAACAGGGAGCGGCTCTGTAGAAGCCCCACTATACTGGACTCGGAACGTGCCCTTGACCACATCCGTTGCGTCCTGCCCGAAAATCTGCAATATTTGAACTTCGAACGGCGAGGTATCAGGACTTTGCGGCTGAAACCAGTCGACCACGTAGTTCGTCACAGCAGCGCCGTGAGTGTCTGCTGGAGCGACACTGACCCATGAAAGTAGCAAGCTGGTGCACGATGCCGAAGTGGGTAGGGACGAAGACGCAGGTCTCACACTCAAAGCAACGCCACCGCCAGATCCAGCAGGTAGTGGAGCTGCTTTGCTGCGTGGTACCTCGAAGGATGGCACTGGTTGTCCAATCGGCCCAACACCCATGACATTCTCAGCCCGAACTTGTACAGCATACGCGGCACCAGCCACAAGAGTGTCGACTGTGTACTTGTACCTTACAGACGCGGGGTGCGCTGCAAGGAAGAAAGCGGGACTTTCGCGGAAGCTACTGAAAGTGGCAGAACTCGATGTACTACCCGGTTGATCAAGGCGCCACCACTCTACAACGTAATACGTAACGATAGCTGCGTTATTCGTTGTTGGGGAATCCCACCATATCCGGAGACTGGTAGATGACCCAGCAACCAGCCGCAACTCGACATTCTGCGGGTCTGCAGGAACAGCCATAGGCTTCAACGAAGCCGTCGTGCTCGGAAGCCCAAAGCCCGCAGAGGTTTTGGCCAGCACTCTCACAGAGAAACCCGGCCCATTCGCGCCACCCACATCACCAGGTGCGTTCGGTGCAGTGGTTGCCGCAGTTTGTGTAAGGCCCGAAATGAGGAACTGGTAGGGATCGCCACGCTTTGGTACATCAGGAGGCGAGAACTGGGAAGGAGAGCTAAATAGACTCACCGAGCTTGTGGTGCTTTCCCCTGCGGTGCATTGTATACCATTCGCTAGAGGCTGGACGGCTCCTTTAGAGCACACCATATACGCTTGCGTCCCCACCAGCTGAGAGACGCCGACCGTAATGTTCGACACGGTCCCAACGATTGAGTTGAAAGTGATTGTGTAGTCTCGAGAGTTCGCGCTTTGTGCTGAGACCACAGTCACATCTCCTGCTCCATCCAGCGCTTGGAGCGCCACCTCCACGTCGGAATACAGAGCGGTAACTGGCAGTGGGCCAGTGGTTTGGGTCCCGAGCGTCAGCGTAAACGTGCCTCCGGTGTTGGTTGTTGCGATTTTCACGACTTGCACCTCAGGCGAGCCGTACGCTCCATACGTCCACCACTCGACTTGGTACTGAATAACAGGCGCACCACCATCATCATCTGGAGCGTTAAAATAAACTGTAAGTGCGTCGACGGCACTGATAGTCAAACTGATGTTCGTAGGCGGAGAAGGTTTTGAACCGTGCGTTGTGACGCTAAACGGACTCTGCATGATCGCGTCCGAGCGATGGAAGAGTCGAGTACTCGGCACCACACCTTTGGGCTGCGTATAAGACTGCCACAGGAGTGAGATGGAGGCCAAGCCCGCGTTCTCGCGATACTCTAACGTAACCTCTGTCAACCGATCCTTTGCTAAGCTCACAGAAGTGTTTGATGGGAACTCCACTGCTGTAGAAGACTCGACGTCGTATTCATACTGATCGATCACAAGCTGGTTCTCGATCCAGAGCCGAGCGCCATCGTTAACTTGAACAAAAAATGTATAATCCTCGCTGAAGGAAGGCTTGATGTACCCCTGCCACCGCACGCTCACGTGCTCTCGACTTGTCGGGGTGATTCGGTCGTTCTGCCACGAGAAATCAATCTGAGAGTCGACTCGCTCCAGCGTCGGTGTGCCGTATAGCCAGCGGTTGTCGAAGTAGCTACCCAACAGCCCTCGTGGTGCGACATACCGAACATCGAGTGAATAGGTCGCCTCTCGAGGTGTGTCGTAGATAGCTTGGTACGTTGCGCCGCCAAGGTAACTGACATCGGCCACCACAGTGGAGGCGCCACGAAGTACAGGAACAAACGAATGGCCTTCACGTCCGCTAACAGATTGAACTGTAATACTTTCTCTTGTCGTCGTGCTTGGGCACATTGGCGTGACTTGAATACGCACCTGGTCTCCGACAAGCAAATAGCCTTCTGCGTAGAGCAATTCGAGGTCGTCGCCATCGTCGGCTTCTGTCGACACAAGTGTAATCTGCCAGGTGTATCCTCCGTTTGATCCTGAAACTGGAGTACTCACACTTGCTGTGTGGATCCCATCCAATGCTTCTAGCGCAGTTTCCAGTGCACTCGCGCCCACATTCCAAGGTAACATCGGCGTCGCATTATCGCGGAACGAAAGTGAGAACGTGCCACTGATTTGTGATGCCGCAGTGCTCTGAAGTTGCTGAGTTCGAAGATAGTCGCAAGCTGTCACCTTGGAGGTACCACTTAGCTGCGAAATGTCAACAACGAGTGCTGGCAAGTCTCCTAGCTCGTCAGCAAACTGAATTCTGTACGTGTAGCCGGCACCCGGGTTGCTTTGCTTGTACACATAAGTCGCGTTGCTCGATGCGCCTTGATAAATCCCAGATAACGTGATGGTTGTCGCCGTAATTGCAGTGATTGAGAAGACAGGTCCGCTGGGAGATCCTACACGGATCCAGTCGCCTACTACGAAATCAGGAATAGTTAAAAAGCTCGTCGACGTCGTCAGGACATTTGATGTTTTCGTAGCTACGACAGTTCCAGTCGCCACCTGCGTTTGCACGTCGGGTGTATCGACTGTAACAAACCCACTGAGTGTGCTCAGAGCTTCTAATGCAGCCTCAACAACCTGAATTCCCGCATTCCACGGCAAGGCTACCGTCTTTAGTCCATTCAGCGCCAAAGCAAACGTGCCCGTGAGTTTGGTTGACGGTCCAGCACTGCTACTAGTCTCCACGATTTGTAGCTCTTGCAGAGGAGATCCTGTGAACCCGCCACCAGTACCATCCAGCAGATTCCCATTGATGTCGCGCGCCTGAATGATGAAGCTCGATCGCGAGTGAAATCTGCCTGAATGAAGTCCATCCTGCCCAACGGTATTGATTGATCCCGGTGTGAACGGGGTACTGCCATCCACAGCAGTGCATTTAGCTGGAACGAGTGTACCGTGGGCAACGATCGCGACAAATGGGCTAAGCCCATTCAAAGGGACGGTGACGGCCACTTGACCGTCAGGGGTGGCGCCGGCGACGAGCGTGTTCGACAGTACAGGCGCCAACGCTGGAACGTTGCCAACGAGTCTCGCATGGCGCACTAATCGTCCTGGTGTGTACAAAGCAGAGTTCCAGAACGCAGTCTGAGGAGTTCCTGCCGTTGCTCCTACAAACGTGACAGTCCATTGCTGTACTGTTGATGTAGCTGTCACTTGACTAACGCTGACACCGTTTGCCCCAATCGACGGCAACTGATTCAGCAAGGTTTGAAGTGTACCTGCTGGTGCGTTATATGGGATCAAGTCGGTCACGTCTGCGCCGAACTGCAGCTGGAAAGACCCGCCCGTCAGTTGAGCGGCCGACGTTAAAGTCACCAGTTGCTGTTCATTCACGATAGGTATGCCCTGCGTCGCAGAAGTTTTGATATGTTCGCGGGACTGTGGAGTCTGCACTGTAGCCGTTATAGTCGCGCCACCAGCGCCGTTGCCGCTGTATAGACTGTTCACGGTTTGGACCAGCTGCAGTTCCAAGTACGGTGGCAGTCTAGTGTACGTGATCATGTAATCAAATCCATTTTGTGCGTTGGGGGCTCTTGTCACAGTAATAGCGGTCGTCTGCACTGTTGAATTCTGGGCACCGTCTGCAAATACGGGCAAACTCAGCAGCGCGCTCTGCACATCTGACGCATTGGCCTCAAACACCAACGAGGCAGTAGTTTGACCGAACAAACGCAGTGCAAATGTACCGCCGCGGCTCGTACCTGGGGACACAAATGCGGTCGAGACCTGGTGAACTTCCGGCGCAGTCTGCGCAGTTACAACCACTGTATGAGGTCCCGATAACACGGGCGTGTACCAGATGTTGTACAGGCCTTCCGAAACGTAGTTAACACTCGAAACCTGTGCTACTTGAGTGGGCGAGTACGTCGTCCCAGATGGGAATATCTGGACCTGCAGCGCGTTGCTGTCACTTTCCTGGTTGTTCCCATGCGTATCCTTCATTTGAACGAAAAACGAGGCCAGAACGCCTGATGTCGCAGCATACAATCCAGGACCGTACGCTGTGCTCACGCTCGGATTCATAGTACCCGGGTTCACTTGAATGTTCTTCGGGAATCCATTAATCATTTGTGCCGCTTGCGGTCTTGTGAGCGTTCGGATAATCACTTGAGCGTTGTTTCCTGTCAGCACACCAGTGTAGGAAGCCGCCAGACTTAGAGCCGCGGCCTCTGAAATCTGTTTGAACGTAACTAGCCACCGACAGCCTTGCGAGGCACTTCCACTGACACAGGAAAGCGAGGCGGCCACGTTCCCAACTCCAACAGTCGACAGAGCCCCCAGAGCCGTCACGAGGTTAGCTGCCTGCACGTTGTAGCTCAGCGCGGTGGTTGTTTGTCCGGCCACGGATAAGTAAAATGAACCGCCGAGTGCTGAATCCGCCTGCGTAATGACTGCCTGAACTGCATTGATAGCTGGTAATCGCACGCTCAGTCTATACAAACCTTTCACGTACGGCACCATTGCAACCGTCTGACGACCCGTCGTTGCACCAGCCTTGAAAACGGGGACAAAATCACTGGTAGCTCCTCGATAAGGTTCTTGGAGCGGAACATCCATGGCGTCAAAAAGCCCCGACGTGTAGTGCACGAGATGTACTTCACGACCGACAGTAATTTGGTCGCCACGCTGCAGCGGAAAGTCACTGCTGCAAGACGTGAGGCCACTTGAGTTTTGCACGACGGAGCAAGTTCCTAGGTAGTTCCAGTCGGTCGGAGCGATAGCTGAAATGTCGAACTGTGAACCTGAAAAAGGATCACAACCGTTCGCTGACGCAACAACGACTGCGACTGCTGCTGCTACTGCATCGTAAGGCCCCGCAACGCTCTCGGTAACGAAGAAGCAGTCGCGACTGCGAGCCAATGTACCGCTATTGGCACTAATTACTCGAAACCGTACTCCAGCTTCCAGACGACTTGCCACGTCGACATTCAAGGTGAGCGTGCACGTGCTTACTACAAAGCTGACCGCACAAGCCTTGCAAATGTAGGTTGGGTCCAGTTGGATAGCAGACCCGGTAGTAACGTCGTTGATGCGTCCGCTCAGTGCCCAGCCACCAACACCGATCATCGACACCTCAAACGAATCGGCCCCGCTCTGGAAGCGACGATTTCCAAAAGTATCGTGCGCTTCGAGCTGGAACGTCATCGTGTCCAGTGCATCCACCACGATGGGCTTATTGCCTGGATTTGTCGTCATCAGACCGTCGAACGAGTTTCGCACTTGGGTGGCATTAATCACTCCTGGATATGCCTGGATGGTGAATGGCGCATTTACCAGAGCTGTGGACGTAAACAGTGAATCGGAAGTCACCACTGTGCGCGTCAAGCCTGCTTCCAAGCAACTCCACTCGAGCTTCACAAATGACTGTGCATCCTTGGTGCGATAACTGATCTCAACGTCGTAGAATGTTCCTTCTTCGAGATCAATGGCCACCGAGTCGAACTTGTACACGGTTGAAGACACAATAGGATTAGCAAACAGATCAAGTACCACCTGTCCATCCACGATAAGCACCACGGCATTATCAGCCCGCAACGTAAAAGTGTGTTCACCAGAGACAGTAGCACGAAGCTCGCCCTTCCAACGAATCGAATAATTCTTGTTGGGGAATGGATCACCAAGTGGGGATGTTTCTCCCCAGTTAAACGATACCATCGAGTCTTGGCGGCTCAAGTACGGGTCAGCAAAATCTGCTGTGGCAAAGTACGTAGCCCAGAGACCGCCCGCCTGTCGTCGAACAAGTGACAGCGTGTACAGTCCAACCCGTTGCGGCAGGAAACTCAGTGAGAAGATGCCGTTAGTGTTTGGCTGACGCTCAGTAATCGTGACGGGGTACGCTTCTCCCTGAACTGCGGGAGGATCTCCAACAGGAGGACCAGTTAGCTGTGCGACAAAGGCATCTGGGCCCAACTCGGTGCTTGACTCGAGGAGATTGTTGAATCTGTCGATGGCTTGAATCGTAAACCACTCGGTGACCCCCTGCGTAACGACAGGTGGAGCTGTGTGCGTACTTGTCGCTCCACTCGCCAATGTCGGCTGCACCAGGAAAGTTGGAGGGCAGAATGTTGCTTGGTTTACTACCGTCACACCCAAAGCATACGTCCCGCTAATGATCGGTGTAGCAGTCACGTTGAACAAACCCATTCGCGAACCATCGTAGACGAGCGACGTCAGACCTTTTGTAGCCTCGTTCATCTGCGCTACCAGGATGCCGTCGCGTACTTGAGATACTGCAATTAACGGTTGATCGCCTACGCTATTGAAAGTAACTGTGACTGCGGTCAACGGCGTTGTGGTCGAGCAGACTTGAGTTGCGGTACTCGAGACAACTACACCACCAGCCCGGGTTATGCTCATCATAGCATTGAGCTGCGTCTGAAGTGCACTCGGTGCTGTATTCGCGCCCACAGTGATTCGCTCGCCAGCAAACACAAGATCAAACAAAGCGGTGGCTGCTGTTGCAGCGCTGACTTGGCAAAAAAAGTTTTGGACCTCCGTGTTGGAGATCTCGATGGGCGTCGCACTTGGGAGGACACCCTTCACCGCCTCGGTGATGTAGATGTCATTACTCGTCACATTCCACGCAATCATCGGAACATCCAGTGGAGTCTGGAAGACAATGTCAATCCTACGAGGAGTGGCTACACTGCACACTGGGGTGAACATTGCCGCCATTGAAAGCTCTGCTGCTGGACGGCGCAATCCATCCTGTTCCGACATGGCGTAGACTTGAACTCCAGCTGAAATGGAGTTCAAACTCGCTTCAAGCTCACTGAGCGACATGTCCGGTTGAATCACAACATTTCTTCCTCCATACGTAAGAGTAAAAGGTTGACTCCCTCGACACAAAAGCTTCTGGACTTCCTGCACACCTGGGTACTGCAACGTTGTGGTCATGGTCACTGTAGTGTCACTTGTGGTCACTGAGCGATTGTTACCCACCGAGCCCCGCACCAACTCTACATTCTCCACAAAAGGGGTGTGCTGACCGTCGTCGTGCATGAAAATCCCCGAAAAGTCTGGCACGAGCTCTGGCAGGGTACCTGAGTGGCTCACAAAAGTTACTGTCCACTGCACGAGCGTTACCAGTCTCGCCGTAGCCGGCTCTGTGGTTATATCGAACCAGTCTCGAGTCACCGTCACTTGATCCACTAGTGACAAAGCCTCTAGCGCGGTATCTACGTCTGAAGCCAACGCGTTGAACGGTAGCGCTACTGTAGACTCGCTACTTCCGGGCAACGAGAGCTTGAAAGTTCCCCAGGCAGGATAGATACCGCTCACAGTATTATCCGTGTCGTCTTCACCCGCCACGGTCAGTTGTGATCCAACTGGCGTTGAATACAATAGCGGTGGCACATCTCCAAGCAGTTGAGTGAACGTAATGAAGAGCCGTGACGTTGTAGTTTGGGCACAAGCTGCTGTTTGAACACCGTCCTCTGCGATTACAGTCACAGACGATCCCACCAGAGTCGAAAGTGTTCCTGCCAGTGCTGCCAGAGTAGTTGTGGCAGCTACGTTCACCGCTGTACTTCCTTGAAATGACACAGCAAACGATCCGGCTAATGCGAGAGCGACAGCAGAAGTGCACTTCAAAGTTTGCATTTCCTGTCGCACAGACACAGCACCACTTGTGACGCGAGTCACTGTTGCCCCTCCGTTAGAACTTATCATAAGCGGCAAACTGCCCAGGGCCTTCGTGAAGGTGACGAGAAACGCATGAGTCACGGTTGCGAATGTGTCAGCAGCATTTTCTGGCGTCACCGTGACGCCACCAGTCGAGACAGTGCTGAGAGCTTCCAGCGCAGCTTTGATGTTTGCAAACGAGCTGCTAGTGGTCAGCTGGTTGGTATCAGGAGATCCACGAAAGCTCAATGTAAACGGAGTAGCTACCACGAGCACCCGTTGCACCTCCTGCACCGGGGCTAAAACCACTGCTCGCAATCGGATCGCCTGCTGCTCAAGACGACGGGTATCCTTCAGCTGTACTTGGAAAAATAGCGGCTTCCCTGCCTCAATCATCATGTTCTGGGCAGCAAGACTGTAGTTTTCAGTACGCCAGTTACCAGTAGCTGATAAAGAACTCGATCCGTCGGTAACGTCATCGCCTACGAGAACGGTGAATGGGCTTCCTGTGACATGGATCGCTTCATCCCATGTCGTGACTGCAACAGAATACGAACCAGCGTAGTGAGGAATGTACCATACAGGGTAGACACCTGCAGCCGCTGTGTAAGCTACCTGAAGGGGGTTCGAGTACAAGCTTAGCGTGTATCCGTACGTGTACTCCACTGCGAGGTGAGCTTCACTCCACTCCAGCAAATGCGAAAGGAACGTCACGGTCCACTGGTAGCAACTGCCTACTATTGCACGTGTGACTGCCACTTGTGCCCCATTATGAAGGTCCTGAAGTATTGCTCGCAACCCCGACGCACTCACATCATACGGAATTAATGGGGTCAGCGCCGCAGATGCTGCTGTCGATGACGCCGCAACTTGTAGCGCGAATTGGTTTGAACTGAAGGCAGCGCAGCCGTGGTTTGTGACAACTGTCACCGATAAAGTCGTCACGCTAGCGGCAGTGAAGATGCACTCCTGTACCGCAAACTTCGTCCCCTGAAGCAAAATCCCCACGAGATTTGTGGTCACTGTCAGAACATCTCCCGCTAGAGTCGTCACGCAGAGAGGACATAGCTGCTTCGTGAATTTTCCGAACGAAAGCTTGAAATATCCGACGATGTTCGTGCCAATGCTCGTAAGCGTCTGCACGGCACTCGACGTGCGGAATACCTCATCTTCGCCGCTGAAAGTAACAAGGAAAGCGTCGGACCTGCCGTCTCCCGTTGTCAGCGAGTGAGTTGTTCGATCCCCCTTGCGCAAGTTTCCGAATGTGTCGCGTGCATAGATATTAAATGTTGTTTGATGCCCACTCGTGGCAGAACTCAATGCACCAGTAGCCGTATCGTCCACCGTACAGCTCGGGCCATGAAGAAAGCTGTGTACAACCATAAGTGTCGCCGGAAAATTGAGCGTTATGCATGCTCCGCCTCCTGGGCACATGAGAATGGGGATGCCGTTCAAATACGTCTGGATGTCGTACAGACCGGCACGTGGCACAGAATACTCCACTGAATAGAGCCCCTGTTGGCCCGGGATGAGTACATTGCTGCGGTACTGCACACTTCGGTCTGTTTGGAGAACCATATTAGTCTCGAAAACATCATCGGCGTCCGCAGCGTTGGCGTACGTGTCGCGGGCTTGGATGGTGAAGTTCGATACAAGCCCAGCTACGGCTTCGATAAGACCATCAATAACTCCATAGGTCGTAGCAGCAGCGTTACCAAGTGCCTGGCTTGTGTGAGGTGTGGCTGGACCAGGGAGTACCGTCAAGGCAAACGGGCTGCACTTGTGAAGCTTGCCCAGACCACAGTAAATGTCGATGCCATTGACTGTTTGTATTGATGCCGTGTACGTCCCGCTCACAGAGGGCAAGTACCTGACCAAATACTGGCCTTGCCCGATGTACTGTGACTCTTCAAACGGCGCCAGCTGAACTCCAGCTGCTGTGCCTGTGCTCGTACCCTTAATTTCAACATCAAAAGCGTCCCCGTCGATGGTTTTGTTGTTGTCATTTTGGTCCTTGGCTTGGATGGTAAAATACGCCGTTACGCCCGCTGTGGCAGTCGTGAGACCGTCACCAAATGCCGTCGTGTACGGGAAATCCGTTGCACCAGGCGTGACAGATATCGAGAACGGACTACCAGCGATGTGTTCGCCGTGAAACAGCGCGTTACTTGGAATTGGCGCAATTGGAAGATACGATGAGCTCCACGAGAGTTTAAATGCAGCCGCTCCTGTCGCTTCGTGGTACTCGATGCGCAAATCGTAAAACGTCCCTGCTTTCAGCGGTTCATTAAAATTTTCGAGGGTTCCTCCGTCATCTTCGCCGTCCTCCCACGTATCAACACGAAGCTGGTGATTCAGCCAAACTCGCACACCCTCGCTAGATGATACATAAAACACGTAGGTATCAGTGGTCGGTACGGCGACCTTACCGAACCAGCGAATGCTGATGTAGTCCCTGCCATAGATGGTGACGGCATTTTGTCCCCAGTCAAAGTTCAGCTGGGGGTCAACTCGCATGATGACGGGCTCATCCTGCAGCCAGTAGTTGTCGAAGTAAAGCGCAAGGAGACCGCCCGACAGAAGCTGCTGCACTGATACGGTGTAGTTGTCTGCCGATTCGTACGGAATGTATCGACCGGTATAGCTTGGTAGCCCACTCTGCTTCTTGAAGACTGCAAGTTGCGGGAATTGGCCGGTAAGTGACTGCATGTTACCTGCTTGCAATTCAACCACACTAACGGCTGGGAAGCTTCCCGTGAGCCCAGAAGCGTCAGCAACCAGGTTACCGATGTTGCCCAGTTGAGATCTAAAAGTCACTTGCCACGCGAAGCGATTTCCTGCATCAAGCTGGTCTGTACGTGTGACATCAACCAACCCCACCGATGGCAAAGACTGAAGTGCTAACTTCATGACCTGGTCACTTGCGTCGAAAGCGATCGGAGCCGTGATCTCATTCAAAAATGCCAGAGTGAAAGTTCCTTCCAGTGGTGTCGGAGACCCTCCTAATGTCATAATCTCCTGGATTTCGTACGCCAATGGATATGCTTCCAATAGCGGTAGATCGCCTAAGTTCTTGGTGAACGAAATAGTCCAGCGGTTGCCATTATACCGCTCTTCCTTGCGAACGTCCACCTCTCGTACGTTGGTCAGAGAAGCCTCCAGTTCCTGTTTTAACTCCATGTCTTCGATGTCAAACGGCAAGTTGTGTGTCGTTCCGCCCATGAAATTCATCACAAAAGTGCCACCTAACGACAATCCCATGTGCGTCACTTCCTGAATGGTGACGGTAGCGGAGCTTCCGGTAAGAGCAGTCGGTAAATTCACTGTAATGTCCGGCACACTGCCCAGGATCTCGTTGAATGTAACAGTCCAAGTCTGCAAACCGGTAGTTGTCGCTGTCGACGGTGTTGGCGCTGCGTAATTGGTACTCTTCACCGTCACCGTCACATCATCGATCCCATTGAGCGACTCAAGCAGGTTTTCCATTGTCGGGGCGTCGGTATTGTATGGGACAGTAATACTGCCCATCCCAGCAAATGTTAGCGAGAAGGACCCTCCCAACGCAGTCGTGGCCCCCGTGGCGTCCAGCCACGTAGAAATGGATTGAACCTCAGCAGTGGATTCAACACTCGCTGAGGTCGTCACAGTCTGCACCTCGCACACTCCCTTTTGAAACTCCGTGAACATCACAGGCGTCGTGGTTAGAAGTGTGGAAGCAGTCATGAAAGCTGTGTCACCAACAAGCTGCAATGGGGGTAAATCGCACAGATCGGCCACGAAGGTGACTGAGTATGTCCATGATGTGCCTCCAGTGTTGGTTACTCTCGAGACCAACACGCTTTCGATATTGGTGAGCGTTTCGATGTTGGTCTTGATCAAATCAGCCGCCATTGCGTCGGTTGCAGCTGACAGTACAGCAGCGTCTACTGCTGCAGTACTCGTTGAGGCGACACCCCCGAGACGAGAACTTGTGGTGTCCATTTTAAGGCGGAATGTACCTGTTGCGCCGTTGAACGTCAGTGTCTGTATCTCGTAAGCAACTGGGTTATACACCGCTAGACCACCCTCAGATACCAATTCGTGTGTGCCGTCGATGATGGAGGGAGGTGTTGACCATAATTCTGTCCAGAATTGATCCTTCCCTTGAAAATTAGCAGGGAGTGTGGCGTACGTCACCACATCGCCTGAGGCCTTCCGAGGCGCAATGATAAATTCATTTGCTTCGCCTTTGACAAACTCTTCGACGTCAACGCGAATTGTATCGCTAGCAACCAACATCGGAACGTCACCAACAATCGAAATGAATGTCACGTACCACACGCAGTCAGCGCCATTGAGATCTGCTCGGGAGACATGGACAGCACCTAGACTTGGGATGGAGGCGGGAAGCAGAGCCTCAAGGTCACTGGCAGTGTTAGACGTACTGATAGCAGACGTTTGCCCGGAAGAGCCCCACTGCAAAGTGAATGTGTTAGTCGCCAAATTAACTGTCTTCACGCTCTGCACTTCGTACACGAATCCAGCCATTCCTTGCAGTAGTGCAGCTCCATAAGCTTCGGTGTAGCTACTGGAGGCTCCAGGAGATGCAGCAACTGCAGGAGTTGAGACTCCGCTATAACCATCTCCAGCAGCATTAAGGGCCATGACCACAAATGCGTACAACGTATCCGGCACCAAGTCTGTCGACGTAAAAGATAAGATCTCAGGCGAGGTTGATCCGTCGTAGACAACTCCCCCCGGCGTTCCTTGTTGAGTAGTAGTCACCTGGATGGTAGGATTGCCGCCGGTCAGCCGACCGCTGGTCACCTTCATAAGAGGCAGGTCGCCGAGCTCCGTCAAGAACGTCACATCCCATATCATAGCGTTGTTGGCCCCCACTGTAGGCGCCACTTGCACCACGCCTATCGAAGGGAGGTTCTCCAGTTGCCTTTTCATCTCTGGACCAGACGTAGTCACTGAAAGGTGTCCCGTTTCGAATCCTCGGAAAGACACTGTGAAGTCCCCTCCGAGAGCTGTGGTTCCTGGCTGCACTCGAGTCACCGACGTCGTGTATGCTACGGCAGCGACTGTGTTGGTAAGCTGGTCTGAGTTGATCACGATGGGAGCAAGTGGGCCATCCGTCAACGCGAACGTGATTGTCCAGGTTCTCCCTGTAGCCGGAGATATATGAGTTACACTCGTCGGATTGACTCCGCAGGTTGCCAAGGCAGTCTGCACATCGAGATCTGACGCAGTTACCGACAGAAGTGGGGTGGGCTGCGAATTCACGTAGAGTTTGAACTTGCCGGATGCGCCGAGCACTGTGACGGATTGAATTTCGGGCACCGGGTTGGTCACCGTCGTCTGTATGCGCTGAATCTCCACGTTGACCGGAGACCCCGACGCAGTGTAGCTCGCTGTCACCCCTGCAAACTGCCAAAGCCTGTAACCGAGCAACGGTGTGCCATTGCAGCCAGTGAGGGTTGATGTGCAAGTGGACGGCGGTTGCCACGCCACACTTATCGCAGTCGCTGACACATCCGTGATAGTCGGAGCGCTGGGGGCCGACGGCACGTTAGCTAGTACCAGCGCCAGTACTGGACTTCGCCCAGAAGGCCCCACAGAGTTTACTGCAACCACATAGAAGCGGTAGACTTTGCCCTCTGTCAGCCCATTCACCTGATGAGAATACGTGTCCGTCACCAACAATGTTTGTGGAGCCCAACCAGTCGTTCCATCGTCCATATAGAGCATGTAGCTCGTCACGGGTGACCCACCATTGTCCCCAGGGGGTTCCCAATTAACGTAAGCGATGCCGTCATTCCCTGCATTGGTATTGATCGTAGTGCGAGAGTCTCGCGTCAAAGACGCTGGAGGGTCGGGAACCACGGGGGTTCGCACGGTGAACTCGACAGGCTCGCTGAAGGCTCCATAGCACGCAGCGTTGGTGTTCTCCGACGAACAGAAGTTCACCGCACGGACTTTGAAGAGATACTGGTGCCCCGATTCAATTACGTTGTCCGCGGAAGTCTGCAGTGTAGTCTGAAGTGCGACTGCATCGTTAGGGCGATCATACACCTTCCGGTATGACGAGTCGGCCCACTCTGAGATCCACAGTTCGTACCCGCTCACGGTTGCACCACCATTGACCGTTGGAGAGTCCCACGCCACCGTAATTGACGTAGCTGTTGACGATACAAGTGTAACAGGCCAAGGTGCCCCAGGTGGCAGATTTCTCGTCGTCACAAACTCCGGTACCGACAGCGCGCGATCTCCAAAGCTCACCGAGTTGTGGAAATACACACGGGTGAAGTACTTGGTTCCGTACGTTAGACTTGAAATGACCGTTTGGAATGGATCTCCTCCTGATAAATCCGTCACGAGAATCGTACTTGCTGGCGCGACACCCTTGATAACCTCCGTGACCACAACAGTTGGTACCGAAACTCCAAGCCCACCGATCAGATTGGTGGGGGTCACCCCAGATAGTGAGTTCACGTCACCGATATTGCAAATTGCGGGGTTTTGCCTGCATCCACTAAAGGTGACAAACCACGAGTAGCCGTCCGTGTTAGTCTGACGTGTAACAATTACACCACCAATTGAAGGTAGCGTCTGCAGTGCCTGTTGGATCCCTGAGCCGACGTCGTACGGCGACAAATTGGTAGTAATCTGGGTTACTACACCCGCGGTATACGCCAACTGAAACGTGCCATCCAAAGACAAAGAGCCCTGCTGAGTCACCGACACGGACGCTAAACTGCTCGTCCCTTTCAGCAAAGTCGAATCAGCGACCAAAGTGTCGATATTGCCTGAGCCGATCGGGAAACTGCCCGGATTTGACGTGAAGGTGACAGTCCACGAGTATTCGTTCTTCAACGAAGGTGCTGAACGCGTCACCGCCACCGTACCGATGTTGGGTAGGGCTTCTAGCTTGCTCTTCATTGTCGTATCGGAGGTGTCGTGGTCGATCTGATCGGTCGTGTGCCCGCCTAAAGTCAATTTGAACCAACCGGAGACGCGATTACCGCCTACAGACACCGGAACGCCAGGGAATGGTGTAGCACCTTTCGTGTACACAACAATGCCCGCCCCGTTGCCCTGGAGAAGGTTGTTTGCCGGTCGAAGAAGCATGGCGGGGACATACCCGCTGTTCTGAAAGGTGACGCGCCACAATCTCTCCCCACTGTTTATGTTGGCTTGTGGTAACGAGCTTGTTCCGTCTGTCACTAGAATACTCATTGAGGCATCCAATGCGGCCAAGGCAGCTTGCATGGTAGCTGCGCCAACATTGTACTGTAGTGGTACGGTATCTGTGTCCTTGCCTCTGAGGTAGGTTAGCTTGAACGTACCGCTAACAGGTGCTTGCCCCTGAATAGCCTCGGTGATATCAATCCGCCGGTTGCCCTCAAGGTCGTACGTGTTGGCTGTGAGCATCGGCATGTTACCTTGATAGCCTACTACGGCTGAAAAAGTAACCATGAACCCGGACGTGCAGCCCGTAACCAGGCAGGGACTACACGCCGTCGTCTGCCCACCATAGAATGCCACAGATACGGTGGTGATCGAGTTCAGCTCCTCCAGCGCAGATTTGATATTTGCCACTGACGTTTCACTTGACTGGATAGGAGCCGTCGTTTCCCCAATGAAGTTAAACGAAAACGTGCCTGTGGTGCTGTCAGCGTCGCAGTTCACCTGCTGGACCTCGCTGATTGGTGGGCTGGTGTAAGTGCTTGTCAACCGCACAAGTTGGACTTCCCCAACAGTAGCCGTCGTAGTTGATACGGTTTGGACTTCATTTGTCACTGGAACGACCAAGCGAACCTGTTGCACCTCGTCCACGATGGGGTTCGAACCGTACTCGACTCGGTAGGAGTCCAATGATGCCCCACCATCATTCTCTGGGGAGCTTAAGCTCACCGCGATTGTAGTTCCGTCCACAGCAGTAAGAGAAACATTGGTCGGGGCACTGGGAACCTGCGCTGTAGGCACGGCAAATTGTGGTGTCGAAAAAGAGGAGGGTCCTAACCCCGCGGCATTAATCGCCGAAACTCGGAAGTAGAATGGAACGTTTTCATCGACGTGGTAAGCTGTCACAGACAAGTCACTGAGGTCGGTCACCACAAGGCTATCGAAGCTGAGGCCATTAGCTGGATCCTTGCTGTTGAAAGGAGGTAGCACACCTCTGGTAGTTTCTGTCACATCGATCTCAGGTGCTGTACCCGTGAGTGCGAGTGCATCCGGTTGAAAAGACGGGAGATCGCCAAGATTATCCAAGAAGGACACAGTCCACGCATAACCATTGTTAGGATCTGCATTTGACCTCGTGACAGCTACGCTGCCGATCGTAGAGAGTATCTCAAGCTGTGTTTTCAACACGGCAGCACTCGCGTCGAAAGGCATGTAACCCGTACGCTGGCCCTCGAACTCAAGCGCGAAAACACCGCCTAACACGCTAGAAGTGCCATCAGTGAGTGCAGCGACGGTGACAGTGTCGCCGCTCACCGTTCCAGCCGATGCAAATGTGGCACCACTATCAGTGGAGACAGTCATTAACGGCAGGTTGCCCGCGTTGCCATCAAAAGTGACACTCCACGTACAAGTCTGCTTCGCTCCGGACATGGCAGTGACGGTGACTTGGGCGACGTTTGTCAGACGCTCTAGCTCCGTTTTGATGATGTTAATTGTTCCATCCTGGATAGTCGTGAGCGAGATCGTATCATCTCCAATAGTGACTGTCGTCGCAGGGCCCGCACCGCTCGATGCGGCAATTGCTTTCATTTGAACGACGTTACCGGGCTGGTTGGTAAAAGTCACTTGCCACGTACATGCGTGAGTAGCGACAAAAGCACTAGAGCTCACGGCTACAGGGCCGGCGATGCCAGTGAGTTTGTTGAGCTCGGTAGCTATCGCAGTAGCGCCCTTCGTGCAGTCACCATCGCCTGCTTTATCCACATATATCGGTCCAGTTTTCGATATTGCCCCGCCCTCTGAATTACTCGTGTAAATCAGCTGAATAGCTGTCTGTGCTGATACAATTGCATCGCCACCTGTGGCCGTCGTGTCCACAGTAGTAACAACAATTTGCTGAATTTCAGGTCGCGTTGGCATGCACGTGCCGTCGCCTATGGGGTTGGCAAAGATTGGTCCTGTGATAGTTGTTTGTCCCGCGAAGGTCGTCTGGAGCTGGAATGATGCCGTCGATTGCACATTTGCATTTGTTGTAGTCGTTTGAATCGTTTGCACTTCTTGGATAGTCCCCGGTCGTATCCGTGTGACGCGCACTCCCATAGATGGAGTCGCACCATCGGTACGCGTCTCACCAAGGTTGGTGATATCGCTTCCCAGCTGAAGAAGTGATCCTTTCAGCGTAAGAAATGAAATCGTCCATGTGTACCCTCCCTGGAGATCCGGTGTGGCTGAACGGGTAACATCTAACGTGCCGACTGTTCCCAGCGCTTCCAACGCACTCTTCATCGTAGCAGAGTCGCAGTTGTACGATAAATCCGTAGTCGGAGCTCCGTTGTAGCTCAGTTTGAATGAACCCTTGAGCTGATTTCCTGCAGACTGCTCTGTGACCACAACACTCGCGCCTACACCCATCAGCAAATTAGACGGCACCGTCATAAGTGGTAGGTTGCCCGAATTTGACTCTCCCGTGAACGTGATGTCCCAGTAGTAGCCATGCTGCGCGTCTGGCCCAACTCTGGTGACGTCCACAGACTCGATGGTGTCGAGAGCTTCCAGAGCCTGCTGCATCCCAGCATCCGTAATGTCCGGCGTGAGGCCTTGCGTGACGCTGCCGAGAAAGCCCAGCGTGAAGGTACCTCCAGCAATCACGTTACCCTGTGTGGGTGTGCTTAGCACCACATTCGCGCCGCTTCCTGTGAGGAAATTACTCGAGAGCGTCAGCTGTGGAAGGTTCCCCAGCGCCGTGCTGAACGTGATCGTCCACGTGATGCCCCCCTGCGCGTCGGCCGTCGACTTCTGCACACTCTGGACACCTGTGGGTCCGATGTTCTGCATGGAGTTGAGGATCTCCTTCACGCCGGACCGATCTCCCGACGCCGGTGCATTGAACCCGATCACTCCGGAGCGCTGCACGCTGCCCCCGGTCGCAGTGGTGTCGAGCTGCACGGTGAAGACTCCGCCCAGCGTCTCTCCCGGCGCGGCACTCGTCGTGATCGTCTGCACCTCGGGCACCGCAGTGGCGCTCGTCGTCACGCGCTGCTTCTCCTTGACACGGCCGGCGTACGTCTGCACCGTCTGCACCTCGTTGGCGCCCGTGTTGGCGCTCGTCTGCACCACCTGCACCTCGCGCACGCCCGGGTTCGGGTCCCATTCCACCAGGTAGGCCGACACGGGCGAGCCGCCGTCCGTCGCGGGCGGCTCCCAGGCGATGGCGAGTGCGTCGGGCCCCAGCACGTCCAGCGCCACGTTCAGCGGGGCCGAAGGCACGGACACGGCGGCGTGGGCGGCGTGGACGGCGCCCAGCGCCGCCCAGGCGGCAGTCACCAGATGCCGCATCCTCGTCGTGCTCTTGCTGCTGCTGCTGCGTCTTTCGTGAGCTTCGAGGGCCGAGGCGTATCTTTTGTGCACCACACACGTCTCTTCAAGATATGGGTACATCGCACTTAATAAGCGCTTGGATCAGCGAGAATCTCGCCCGCTCCGAATAGAGCGCTGTGCACTCCAATAGAGGGCGCGGTCGCCTCACTTGATGGGGGTCTTTGACAGGCATCGTTGATAGGCATCGGCCTTGGCGGCGGAAGCCACCACGCGGAGACCCCTCCGCTCGATCAGATGACACCACCAAGGTTACCTTTTCAGCAGATCGGTTGCCGATTTGAGCTGGGTCTGGATCAGATTATATTTGGTCCCATTTGTGATTTGTGTGTACTCTAATCGATAGAATCTGATCGTGATCTAGATCCCAGATCCGAGAAAAAGTTATTAGCGGTCTTCGTAGAAACTACTTCTAGATTACACAAGGACCAGATTTGATGAAAGTCTTTTGGGTCTGGATGATTCCGCAGCAACACTGTCTTCACGGTTACCTATTTATCGGGTCGTATACGGATCGGACTTTAGATCAGGCTTTTCGGGAGAATTAACGTACAATGGGAAGCCCTCGATAAGTGAGCTCCTCGTTTGCACCGCCAATTTCGCTTCGCTCATGGCGGGCAAGGCGTCGGTAAATAGATAATACCTACTTCGCACTGCAACTACTCCGGCGCACGCGCCGACCATTGCAGACCTCCGCTTCGCTCCGGTCGCAAACGGTCTCTCTGAGGCCTCTTCACACGATGTCGCCAATCCTGTTTCTTTGTCTCTATATGACGTCCAAAATCACCTAGATTTGAGTCCGCATCAGACTACATAGGTACAATTCGGTCGCCCCGAGCTACAAAAGCAACGTGTAAGGTAGATGCACCGCAACATTTCCTCTTTAAATTATAACCTCAAACTATAATGCTAACCGTCCGAACAAAGTCAAGGTTACCAGTTTTCGTTGTTACAACTACGAAATAGTCCATCTATACGCTAAATTTAGTTGACCTAAATTCCTTTTGAGTGTACTCCGGACCAATTAGAATGTATTTTCTTCATCTGGTCAGAATATATTGGTTATATAACCGAATATAATCTGATCCCTGACCCAGTTCAAATCGGCAAGCGATCTGCTGAAAAATCCACCAACACCAAGTCGCGTGCAGGTCGAACCGCTTGCGGGGCGAGTCGACGGGCCGCCCGGCGCTGCTGGTGTGCGTCTTCATCTGGCCCACCTCCTGCAGCTTGGCCTGGTGCTTGCTGGGCTGCTTGAGCAGCAGCCGACGGCCTCCGCGGAGCCTCGGGCTCGCCTCCTCGCCTTCTGCGCCGGCCCCCAGCCCCGCGGGTAGCTGCTTGGCCTCTGCGCGCGCCTCCGCGTCTCCGTCGCTCGCAGCCGCCACAGCGAGCGCCATCGCCGCCATCCCCAGCGGCGCACCCGCGCTCGTCCCTGGGCGTCTGTGCTGCCGCTGTCCGAGTCGCCCAGGCGCCTCAGCTCCAGCCGCACGAGCAGCCACCGCCGCACCAAACCTCGAGCGTCTTCAACTGTTCGCAGATCGCAAAGCGCAAATAAGCCGTACGAGCGAATTCAGTACTTTGCTTTACTTGAGTATCCACAGCGGACAAGATCACATACCGATGTAGCAATGACGGACGGCGTACAATTGCACCAGCAGCAACCGATAGTGCGAGGTGAAAATGATGTACCATTGGCGTCTTCGTCAACAGTGTGACGTAAAGTGGTGGGGGCGCTGCGGGGTGGAGAGAAGCTGCTGGGCCTAGCGAAGAAGAGCTTGGTGTTGAAGCAGCAGTTGGCACGGACGCTGCCAATGCGGAAGGCTGGGCCGTTCGTGTTGAGCTGCTGCGTAGGTTTCAGCTGTTGAGTCCTGGTAGCGGCGAAGCGTACTCACCCATCACCTTGCGATCACCATCGAGTTAGTGAACGAGTACGACCCTCTTGCTCTCCTCCTCTTCTTCTTCTTCTGCTGCTGCGGGTGTTCATCACGGACAGCACAGCGTAAAGCGAGCCAAATACCACGTGAAGCAGTTCATTATTTGCTTGTTGCCTGCCTGGATCGCCCGAGCTCGAACTCACCGAGCGTGAACAAAGTACCTTGCATGTCAATTCCAACCTTTTTATGCCAAATGTACAGCTCAGTGTGGACTCCGTGTAGATGCACAATCGAACTCGTAGGAACGCTGTGTTGGGAAAATGCAGAGGCGTCACGGATCTGCAGACGTAACTCCATGCAATTTGATTGCAACACATAGAGGTAGAGCATCATGCGATCTTGTTGATTGGCGATCCGAAACGTACGCTCTTTAATCTAATCGGTCGGGTCGCCGAAGTAGCGGATTACACCATGGGAGACTTGAATTAGGCTGTCATCCTCGAGTGAGCGCAGCGCCATCTGAAACTCAGCGCCCTTGACCTCACTCTGGCGCTTCTCTTCCAAGTGCCGGCGAGTTTCACCCACGGTCAGCGACTGGTTCTGCGCCCCACCCAAAATCTCCTTCAGCCCAGCGATGAGGTCGGCCAACGACTCGCGTTCCAGTACACTGTGGCCTGTGTTGATCATATCCATATCGATAGTGCCTGTTCGCGGATCCATGGCTGCACGCTGCGTCGCCACATTCATAAGGCGCAGAGCTTCATCCACGTCACTTCGCGTCACCGTCTCGCACAGCTTGAGCTTGGCGAGCGCTTCAGAAATGCGGATCAACGACTCGAGCTGCCGCGGTGTCGCCGTTATGTTCTTCTTGGCGGATGCCGCACTGGCACCGCCCATTCGTCGGAGGTCCAAGTACGCACGGATGAGCCCGTCCCGAGCTTCAGCGGACAGTCGAGGGTGGACATTTCGTTTGGCGTACGAAATATACTCGGTCAGAAGCTTCATACTGATGAGCTGAGGGGCGCCGTCGCCACCTCGAGTTTGGGCACGAACACGTGCGCGAGTCTCTTCGTCATAGTACAGAGCAACGATATGTTTTGCCAGCTTGCGGTCCGACTCCGGCTGAGGCTTGTCCAGGATGAGATAGATAAGGTCAAAACGCGATAGAAGCGTAGGCAGAATATTCACGTTTTCCACCACAGACTTGTTCGGGTTGTAGCGAGATTCGATGGGGTTGGCAGACGCTAAAATGGACGCCCGTGCGTTGAGAGAACAGATGATACCAGCCTTGGCGATACTCACAGTCTGTTGCTCCATCACTTCGTGCAGCACAGAACGAGCAGAATCGCTCATCTTGTCAAATTCATCAATGCAGCAAATGCCTTCATCGGACAGAACCAAAGCACCCGACTCCAGCACAAGATCATTGGTTTCCATATCTCGGATCAGAGAAGCTGTGAGACCGACGGCTGAGCTGCCTTTGCCCGATGTGTAGATACTTCTTGGTGACAGTTTGTGTACATACGATAGCAGCTGGGACTTCGACGTACCCGGGTCTCCGCACAGTAGCACGTTCATATCAGAGCGCATTGTCTTCCGCTTGGGCGCCACACCGCCGTGCTCTAGTTCCTCTGGGTCCTCATTCACGCTACCGCTACTTCCATCCTTGCGCGTACCGCCGAATAGCATACATAGGATTCCCTTCTTTACATCATCTAGTTCCCAAATAGATGGCGCCAATGAGTGGGCCAAATTCTCATAAACCCGAGGGTGAGCCGCGATACGGCGAAAAGCTGCCAGCTTACGCGCTTGCTGGGCGTCGGCTGCAGCCGCAGCGTCTTCGTGCTCTTCAGACGGGTCAGGCATTTCGACATCAATATCTGCCGGTCCAATCACACTAGCCTCCACCTCATCCTGCTCCCGGGCAACGGAACTGAGGTTCTCACCATTCTCCCCCTCTTCGCGCTGGCTGAGTTCATCTACACGGCGAAAGTGCACCACATCAACGTACGTTTTGAAAACAGACTTGACCACTCGCTGGCGCGTGTTCGAGCGCATTGGCACTGCACGGTAAATACCCGTTACCTCCACTTTGTCACCAGGACGCACACCGTCAACGAGGTCATCGAACGCGAAAAGGAGAACAGTGTACGGTGTCTCGCCTTCGGGGATGGCATCGGGTGTCTCCTGCATCTTGATCATCTGCTTGTCCGTGAAAGCGCACCGATTGTGAATCATCTCCATGCTCATGCGAGAAGAGCAGCGCGCGCAACTGGTAGGCTCCTCGATCCGGCCGCGATCCAGGGCCACCTGGGTAGTGGCATGGCACATTGCACAACGGAAGAAAGCTTCTTTCAGATCCGGCAGCACGCCACTGCAGCGAGTGACCATGCCCTTGAGGCACACCAGCTGATCGATGTCCGACGGATTCAAGTGACGCATCGGCGACAGCTCGCGCAAATTGAACGGGCGCACTTGCAAGGCCACGTTCGCCAGGTTGTCGATGGCAGCGGCCCCAGCACCAGGACCGGCGAGCAAGGCCTGGTACTCCTCCGTCACGACCATATCCAGGATGCGGATCAGCACCTGCGGGAACAGAATCAACTGGTTGTACAGCTTCCTCGCGCCGCGGAACTGGCGCAGATGCTGCGTGTCCAGATCCAGCACCAGCGACTGGGTCAGCGCCAGTCTCCGCAGAGCCTTGACGTAGTACGGCTCGTCCTGGGCGTCGTTGCCCTCGGCCCTGAACTGGTGCAGAAAGCCTCTGAACAGCTCCATGCTCTCGGACACGCTGATGTTGGTGCCCCAGACCACCGCGCCTGAGAACGCCTGCTGCTCCTCCTGCTGCTGCCTCTGGAACTGCGAGAACGCCGACGCGGACGCGGACGCCGAAGCCGACGCCGAGGCCGACGCGCTCGAGCGCGGAGAGCTGGGCGGGGACGCCGGCGGCTGGGGCAGCGCCGCCTGAGTGGGCGCCGGCATGCCCGACCGGCTGCTGCGGATGCTGGCCACGGAGCTGCTGCTGGGCGAGGACGGGGCTCCGGCGGAGCTCGTCCCGTCGGGCCCCGTGGCGTGCGGCCCCTGCTGCGGCTGGAAGCTGTCGAGTCTCCACTCGCGCCGGCCCAGGTCTCCTCTGGGCAGCTGGCGCTGGGCCATGCGCCGCAGCTCCGCCTCCACGTCGTCGCCGTCCTCTCCGGCGGCGGCCTCGCCCGTGGTGGCTCCGTAGCGGCCCAGATAGCGCGGCGCGGGCGTCGCGTCCACCGACGCGCTCATCTCCGCGAAGCCGTAGCGTCCGGGCATGTCCGTGGCCGACACAGCGGACGCAGACATGGCGGAGGCCGACACGGACGCAGACATGGGCGACAGCGGGGACAGCGGCTGCCCCTCATCGATCGCGGGCTGCGCGGGCGCTCTGATGGACAGGCCCGCGGGCTCGGAGGGCGGGGACGCTGGAGCATCGCGCGTCAGGTAGCGGGGAGCGGGCCGCGCGGGGCTCGTAGGCGACGGCGGCGTGCCGCCTCCGTTGTCCATGATCCTGCTCGGCTGTTGGAAGTGAGCCCTTCCCGCCAAAAATTGGCTCGATATACCGACTTCGCTTTGTTACATCATACTGATGGGTACGCTAGCACATTTCGACCAATCATATTCAGCTAATGCATTTGCTGACTGCAATGTCGGGCAATAAACTGCCCTACAGACACGGGCATTGCGACTGCAGTGAATTGAAGTGCTCTGGATTTGGCTCATAACGTGGGACAGAGCTTGCTGAGCCAACAAATTTGCTAGAAACCAATGAACGAGGCGAACCTGGTGGTCGGATATAGTATGCTTAGAGATATACAGTACTTAAATACTATCTATAATATAGTTTTCGCTAGATGTTCTACATGTCTAGCGAAGGCTCAGCCCTTGCTATTGAAGCTTCACGAGGCTGGCAAACCCTGGTTAGATCGAAGTATATACAGGTGCACAGTACTTACTTTCATTTCGGGATAACAAGGGCTTCCCTTTGTTCCTGAGATTAGTCGGAGGAAAAATATGCGATATGGGTCAACAAGTTGCCTTCCACTTTCGTCAACGGCCCAACAACAGACGGCTTGTTATATTAGTTGTCTTCCCTGGTTGCATTTTTGCACAAAGCTTGGCACTCCCTCCCCACTGTATCATCTTGGAGGTCGGTAACACGAACGAATATGGCGCCACGCGCCAGGTTTATACAGCCTCCATGGCTGGCGTGGGCACTGCGGCGGCGGCGGCGGCGGCGATAGAGCTGTTGCTGGCACTACTGCGCGGCTGACTGCTGGATCCGCGGTTGGACCCCGTGGATGACGGAGGCGCCGAGCCGTTCGCCAGCATCTCCCGTCGCTTCTCCTCCACACGCTTCGCGCGGATCTTGGAAACGATGTCATCCACGTCACCGGTCTTAAGCGCTGCGAAGCCGCTCTTCTTTTTCTTCAGTTTGAGCTGCTCGAGGCGCTTCTTGGTCTCCTCCTCCCGACGAATCCTCCGCTCCTCAGCGATGCGCTTGCGCTCGTTGTCGCGGTCGGCCGACTGAAGCACCTTGGCGAACGAGTAGAAGATCGAGAAGAACGCGTCCGGGCCGCAGTCCGGGCTCGAGGGGTCTTCGCCGTAGAACGACGCTGTCTCCTCAAAGCGCTTGGTCATGCTTTCTAGGTCCTCCGCAATCTGATCAGATGTCTTCTTTGCGCGGTCTGCGAAAGGCTTTACAACCTCCTGGAATCGGTCAGAGATTTTCTCGGGTTCCTCCTCAGAGCCAGGCACTGGGTCAGGCTGCGGGTATTCCTTCTCGGGCAACTTCGCATGAGTCTCTAGCTCGTTGCAAATCAGGTTCGCAGCCTTGCGCACGGCACTTTCGCCAGCCTTAAGCACTTGCGTAGTGACACGGCTTGCACTCTCGATGGAAGGCAAACTCTTGTCAAACTCAAGGATAGCTGGGTCCTTCGCACGTAGCACCTGTGCGACATAATTCAGCAGGTTGATAGAGTTGTCGGCTGCCTTCACCTGGTTCAGCTTGAGCAGGATGTTTAACCGGAAGCCCTTCGCTCCTCCACGCGATGTACCATCGTTCAAAGCGTTTCCGAGCGAAAGCACGACGCGGAAGATATCCTTCAGAGGTTCGCATGCTTGCAGCTCTCGGCATGCATTTGAAACGGACTCCATCAGTTTCCGCTGTTCCTCAACATACGCATCGAACTGCCACGTCGCATGGATTGCCTGCAACCGTGTGGTTAACCGCGGTACGCAAAGCATCTCGCGGAAGTACTGCTCGGCATCACCCAGCAGTTTCGGGTCGCCAGTGTAGCCTTGCACAGCATCCAACTCCTCATCCTCCGGAGCGAACTGGAGAAGCGCAGATACCCGTTCAACTGACAGTAACTCTTTGTCGACGAGCAGCACAGCATTGCGAAGCTTATAATACGGCAGTCGGAAACGCGCCAGCATGATACCGATGTTGTTCGCCCGTTTCGCGTCAATCAACGCTACACGCGTCGGAGCTCGCCGCTTCGTTGGTTTCTTAGTCTCGGACTCCTTCGCTTTAGTAGGCTTGTTCACAAAGATATCCGATAGTTTGTCGACAAATTTGTCTAACACCACGTCCTTCTTCGGCGCTTCGGGTTTTGGGTTTTGTGCCTTCGCCCTCGCAGCGAACAAATCCGCGACGCTCGGAGGTCCTGCAGGCGCAGCAGATTCCTTTGCGTTCCTTTCTTCCTCTTCCTTCGCAAAGCTTTCCCAAATTGTGCCGCTAGTCTCTTCGCTCTTAACTGCCTCCCAGTACAAGTTTCGGAGCTTCGGCTTGGGAGGTCCCGTCACAACAGGTTTCGCCGGCGCCTTAGGTGCTGCGGCGGACAAGTCCTCCGGGATCATTGCATCGGGTGTGTCTAGCACTTTAGGGTCCAATGATTCAGCACTCATCTTCAGTTCCATCTGCGGGCGCGGCATTCCCATCTTCAATAACTTAAAATACTTGGCGTAGCTTGGATGTTCCGATGCCTTCACCATCTTCCCACCGTCCGCTTTAATTTCTTTTCCATCCTCGTCTACCAATTTGTCTGGAGTATCGAGAAGGTCGCCATCTAGTCCCTCCGATGCTGCTTTAAGCTTGATGTGGGGAAGTGGCATTCCCATTTTCATCAACTTGAAAAACTTTGCAAACTTCTCGTGTTCTTTCACAGGAATGCCTTTCACAGCGGGTGCTCCACCGACCACTTCCCTTCCTTCCTCGTCAACCAACTTGTCAGGTGTTTCTAGCAGACCCGCGTCAAGGCCCTCTGCCGACGCTTTCAGCTTCACATGCTCCATAGGCATACCCATCTTTAAGAGTTTGAAGAATTTTGCAAATTTCGCGTGGTCCTTCACAGGTGTACCCTTAGGTTGCTCCGTGGGCGCTGCTTCCACTTTTTTTCCGTCTTCGTCCACTAGCACATCCGGAGTGGAAAGCAACTCGCCATCTAACCCTTCAGCAGATGCCTTCAGTTTAATATGTTCAAGTGGCATTCCCATCTTCATCAGCTTGAAAAACTTCGCAAATTTCTCGTGTTCCTTCACGGGAACCCCCTTCACAGTGGCTGTTTTGCTTGCTCCCGCAACAAATTTGCTCCCATCATCATTTAGGAGAACATCTGGAGTTGATAGCAACTCGCCATCTAGCCCTTCCGCGGACGCCTTCAGCTTGATGTGCTCCAGTGGCATTCCCATCTTCATCAGCTTAAAGAACTTCGCAAACTTTTCGTGGTCCTTGACAGGAATGCCCTGTGGTTCTGATTTTCCAGCTACAAAAGGCTTCCCTTCTTCATCCAGGAGCTGATCGGGTGTGCTCAATAGAGAGGCATCCAGACCCTCCGATGACACCTTCATCTGAACATGTTCAAGCGGCATCCCCATCTTCAACAGCTTGAAAAACTTGGCGAACTTTTCGTGCTCTTTAACTGGAATGCCGGAAAATCCTGAGCCAGCATCGTCATCTTTCAGTTCATTGCCGTCGTCATCGAGAAGCAAATCTGGGGTCTCCAAGATCGATCCGTCAAGCCCCTCTGCAGACATCTTCAACTGAATATGCGGCAGTGGCATACCCATTTTCTTCAGCTTGAAAAACTTCGCATATTTTTCGTGCTCCTCGGCTCGCGTGCCCTTTTTCCGATCGTCGCCTTCAGGTTTTGCCAGCTGAATTAGCTTATCAGGGGTCTCTAAAATCAACGGATCAAATGTTTGAAGTTCGCTGCTCATTTTGAGCTGCACATGCGGCATTGGCATCCCCATCTTCAGAAGTTTGAAATACTTCATCAGCTCTGGGTGCTCATTTGCAGCAACACTCGAAGGTGCATCCTCTTCGTCAGTCTCTTCTGCAGCCACATCTGAAAGTGCAAGATCGTCGTGGTCCCGATCCTTGTTCTCAATCAGGATAATAGGTCCCATCCGGAATTGAAACGTTGGATCCTCATCCGCGCATTTCTGAAGAAACTGCGCATAGCGATCACGCATTTTCAAGAGTGTCTTGCGATCATCGTACCCGAGCTCAAAGTTGCGCACTTCCTCCACTGGAGCGAGCAAAGAAATCTGCTTCATAACCTTTTCAGATAGCGCCCACATTTCCTTTCCAATAACGCGGTCACCCGGAATAAAGAGCAATTGCTGTAGAATTGACAGAAAGCATGCTTGAAGCTCGGAATCGCTTGTCACGCTATCAAATAGAGAACGGTAGACACTGTCCACGGAGGCCAGATCTGTGTTCTCATAAATCGTGTCTTTCCGGTCGTCCTCCATGAACTGCTCGAACACATCGATCTGCTTTTCCATGTTGTCCAACTGATTTCGTAGTTGCGTAACTGAGCTGCTGATGATGCTATTGCCACCATTTCCAAATCGCGGCGCAACCTTGCCGTCTAGTGGAAGCGACGATCGGACTATACTTCCATCGGGCGAGAGCGTTGCAGGTTCCCGGTCTATGGGCGACGGTGGTGCACTTTTGCTCGCTGAAAGTCGGCCCCCACTCTGGTCTTCTGTTCCCCTGCTTATTGAGGATCGCCTACCGCCAAGAGCCTTCAAGGAGTCTAGTCTAGTGATAGGAGTTCCTGGGCCCATCACACGTCCAGTGACGGGGGAATCCGTGGACCGGCTGCTCAATACTGGCGAGGGGGTATTTCTCGCAATGTGCTTCGCTGGCACCGGTGAAGGGGTCGCTGGGGCATTAGGTACAGGAGATGGAGCTCCATTGGAGATTTCTTCAATCGTAGAACCAGCAGCGGAGGTAGCAAGTGGGTATTTGGTGCGCTGCACAGCGAGAGATTTGGCACGGATCTCTTCGAAGTAACCAGCCATCTTGAGTGCCATGAAGTCAGAACGGATCGCTAGTCGATCTTCCAACCGAATAGCCTTATTCACAATGATATTCACAAAACTGAGCACGTCCTCCTTGAACACCAGCGAGTATCTCGTCGACTTGAGCGCATCCCGCAAGCAGCTGAATCTAATACTTTCACCCTTGGTTTCCTTGTAGTGGTCAAACGCTTCGATAACGGCAGTGTGTCCGGCCGCGCTGTTGTAGCACACAATTCCAAGCAGCTGCAACGTGTACTTCTTCAAGTCACCATTTTCCGTGTGAAAGCACAAGGCAACCCTTTTTACAAGTCCTGGGGTATTCGTGATTGCCTCTACACCTGCTGTAAAATGAGTAAGAGATCGCAAAATTCGCAGGATCACCTCGCATACGCGCGTAGCCTTCTCGTACTTGGAATTTTCGATGGGGAATGGCGACGGATCGGGGAGTTTCATGGTGAGGTAATCCAAACCGAAGTGACCCAAGAAGGACTCCAGCCAATCCGGCGACGCAGCAGAGATCTTGCCACGCAGTGCCTCAAGATCCTTCAAACCTTTGTTGCCCCATTTCAGCTCGACCAGGTTCTCGGCAAACTTTTCAGCCTCCGTAGCGTTGGATTTCGTGTGGTCTTCGTTCTCGTTCTGCTGTGCGTACCACACGACATGCCACTTCGTTTCCAGCGACTCGATACGAATCAACTCGTCCATGACGTCTTCCGGGACTCCGCGCTTCAGCATGAGCTCTCGATACATCTCGTCCACCGTCTCCCACTTTGGCGGTCTAGGCGGTTTCTCCTTCTCCTTTGGCGCAGCGCCGCCCGTTGGTATCCTCGTGGCGAAGAAGTCCCTGAAGTACTGCAGCTTCTCGTTGAAGTTCCCGTCCTGCACAGGGTTCGACATGGAGATGGACGACCGGAAGAAGCTGTTGCGTCTCGGCTTCGACTGCGTGGAGGGGTTGCTCTCGTGTCTCTCGGGCTCGCGGCGGAACTCCATGGCCAGCGGCCACGCCGCCGGGTCCTTCTGCAGCTGCATGGCGTGCTTCACGATCTGCTCGAAGGGCATGTCGTCTATCGGCGTCTTGTGGATGATCTGCAGGATGTCCCCGATCTTGACGCGGCCCGTGGCCTCGACGTAGCCGGGCTTGCCGCCTTGCAGCGGGCGGAAGCCCTTCACCACCGCGCCGCGCTGCGGTTTGTCGCGCTCGATGTGTCGGGCCCGCAGGTCGAGGCCCAGCGGCCCGGGCGTCGGCACTTCGACGCGGAAGACGAGCGCGCGGTCGCTGGCGGTGGGGTCGCTGCCGAAGAACGGGCTGCTGCTGGTGATGGACAGGGACGACGGCGTGCTCGTGATCGAGTGCGAGTACGCCACGTTGGGCGACTCGCGCGCGTTGGCGCCGGTCAGCGAGCCGCGGCGCTTGCGCCACATCCTGCCGAGGCCTGCGGTCTGCGCGCTGGCGGCGGGTCTGGAGCTGCGTCTGCTGCCAACGCTTCTCCCTGCTGGCAGAGGGAGTCGGAGAGAACCGGCCGGCGTGCGGCCCCGAGCGTCTGGCCAGCCCCGAGCGAGCGAGCGAGCGTGCGCGTGCGAGGGAGCGAGGGCTGCCGGTCGAGTGCGCCGCGGCGGGGCGTCCGAGGGCCTGAGCAGAGCAGAGCGAGCCCAGTCGCAGCCGTGTCCGCAGCAGCCGTGGCTCCTTGAGGTTGTGAGGGGGCAGAAGTGTCCACTTCCGCCCTTCAGTGGTACACTGTACCTTCTGCGTGTGGCGCACACGAAGTCTTCTATGCGACGGGTGTACCCAGAGCAGCTGTTTCGACCAGGGTTCGGTAGCAGACCCCAGAATAGTAGCGTTAGTAGTGCTATGCTATAGTACCGGTGGTTTGGTCGATTAGTAGTGCTAATTGAATAGTAGAGAGAAAAATGCCAATAGTAGTGCTAGTTAGCACTACTATAGTTCCCCAAACATCAACCCATGTGAGATCTTCGAAGGGCGCGAAAATTGGTGGCTTCACGGCCTCCCCCACTCGCTTCGTCGCTCATTTCTCGTTTTGCGGCTCAAGCAACACACCCACGAAGTGTGCTAAGATTGACTGTCATTGCAGCGAGATAGCGGAGACATCTCCTTGCTCTGTTTGTAGCGGTCAGGTACATCACTTGTGCAGCAACGAGCTCTGCACGAAGCCAGATGTCGATCTCTCAAAACGGTAAGAATGCTGAGGTGATATCTTCGCGTATGATTTGTTTCCCGTAACACTTTCTGAATGCAGGTTCTGCAGTCGCTTGTGTGTGAGCAGATTCTTCGATACTGGCAGTGATTCCCTGGAGCTCACACCAAGCAGCATATCCGGTATCTCGTGTTCAAGCGACGCCACCGTGATAGATATCGCGCAAGGAGACACTCAGAAAGAAGAAGCATTGATGGGTGGCATTCCGAATCACATCGTTCGCAAGCCGCCAAAGAAAGGGACTGAGTTGTGGTGTAGCAGACGTGCCAAAATCGTTGGCTTCCCACTCCCACACCAACACCACCTACGATCGTCGAGCGTAGGTTTGTCTGGTGATCCGAAGATCGCCCAGTCCATTTACAGCGGAGTAGTGGCTCCTTCCCAGACACCTGCCAAGCCCTTCCAGGAGCCGTGCCACGAGCACACAGCACGCTCACCTTACTTCGTCCACCTCTTTTTCTCCTTCTTCTCCTTCTCCTCCTTGAACCCGTGCCCTTCTCCAAAGGATTGACGGCGACTTTCGCCTTGACGGGCTGTCGGTGCAAAGCCGCATCAACCTTAATTCGCTGGCGGGCCGAAAACCCGCGCTCGTACGTTCGACGACCTCGTTGCCCTGGGGGCAGATGTCCAGAAACCACCACACACTCACACACGCTTCTTGGACTTGCTGGGTGGCCGAGATCACTTCCGTCACTTCGGTAAGTCGATCTCAGCGGTGGGCATAATCTAGTCCTACGGGGACGGTCGTACCTCGAAGAGTCGCCGCGTGCCGCTTGTGTTGGAACCCACTCTGTATTTATGTTTGCTTTGCTGGGCTCAACAGCCCTCCCTAAGGTCCTTATACAAATATCTAGTGAAAATGGGCTGTTACGGTCTCTCCCATACTAAAACTAAGTCACTTCGCTGACCGACCCTTTAGCTCGCTGACCTCTTCGGCGAAACTACCCGGGTCAGTGTCCCGTGTACAAACTTGGACCGGACTGGCTCTGGTCACCGAATTATGTACCTTGGTGTGGAATCAGAAAGCACTTCACCACAACTGACTCGGTTTGGAGTTGGAGAAGCCAACCGCCTACAGGGGCAAGACGTTCACGCACATAAATGCAAAGGCAGACGCACTGCTGGATGAGTGGTTCAGCTATCGAGTGGAGTGGGCTGAAGTGGTCAAAGGGCAGTATCCAAGCAAATACGAATATGAGCGGGTGCTATCCAAGCTGAGTGTGCGAGATATGAAGCGAAACGTCGCGGTGTGGAACGTTGAGCAGTTGTGTGGAAGCATTGATGTGTGCCGTTGGTTCGCCGAGGTAGGCGAAAAAAAATATCCGTCTATTGCTAAACTCGCTCGTGTCTGGCTAGGGCGGGGTTGCTCGACTGCGTTTCAAGAACGCGTTTCCTTCGTTATGAGCCCGCTAAGGACAAGGACTGACAACGAGCGAGCGCAACGGCAGCTAATATTGTGCCACAATCGTCAGGAACTGAGGAGCATGGAGGAAAGCAAGCGAAAGCTGTGGTAGACAACAAAATGGGTACACAGTGCTTATTAGTAGTGCTAATTAGTAGTGATACTACTAACGCCAATCCCGTTCTACTATAGGAGTAGTAGTGATATTGGATCAGCGTCCGTTAGTAGTAGTAGTATCACTACTAATCCAAAGTTCTCACTACTACCGAACCCTGGTTTCGACGACACCACCAACCGCCGCTGCAATGTGGTGTAATCGCCAGTCTCCAAGTCGCGCCCGAGCTGCCAGGTCCTTCTCGTCGTCCTTCCTCCCTCCCTCCCCCCTCGCAGCAACATGTGCATCCTGTGCTCCGGCGATCCCGTCGAGGACGATGTGCGCAAGGGCAACCCGGGCGCCTTCCACGTCGGCATGATGCATGCGCCCGCCGCCGACCCCTTGTGTACGACAGCACTGCCTTCCTCATTAGCGATGGCCGATTGACTCTGGTGCATGTGTGCTTGTGTGCCGCCGCCTGCAGGCTGCCTGGGCGCGTGTCTGTGCCCGTGCTGCGCGCAGATCGTCATCCGCCGCAAGGCGCTCAACTATGACATGAGCAACTACACCTGCTGCCAGGGCTACATGGACGGCGTCGTGCCCTGCGCGCGCTCCGGTCGCTGCGGCGAGTCCAGCTGCCCCAACTGCTGCCTGTGCCTCGAGGTCGGCGGCTGTAGTGTATCGCGCTCGAATACGTGACGTCCGTGCTGACTCCGTGGACGCTGCTGTGCTTTTGCTACAGGCCTTCTGCTGCAATGGCTGCGCCGTGTCGGCCACGCGCCTGATGGTCATGGACCGCTACCGTCTGCAGCCGGACAAGTGGGACAACCGCATTATCGTACGTGCTGTTGGCCCTGCGAACTGTGTGGGGACTCCCCACTGGGGAGTTCAGATGTCCCCGAGCCTCTAGCTGACGCTGTCTTGTTGTTGTCGTGTGTCGTCGCCAGCGATGCAACAACTGCATTCAACTGGCGAGCTGCATCTGCAGCCTGCTGTCGATTTGCATCTCGGAGCTGGGCGAACTCGCCGACATCATGAACTGCATCGCGCAGTGCACGTACGCCACCACGCAGGGCTGCATGACGGCCCAGGTGAACGTGGAGCTGCGCGAGCGCGAGAAGGGCTTCGAGGTACAGGACGAGACCATGGACCGCGTCTAAGCGATCCAGCGTCACAAACGTCTCGACGTTGAGAATCTTCCAGCTGCGAGATTCTTGCCAGCTACGAGATTCTTGTCTGCATATCCATTCACGGGTAACCCGATGCAATATCATTCCGGTGATGTATCAGCCCCTCAAAATGTAGCCGATAGCCACATGCTGTTTTATACTACTAGTAGTAGCAAATCTCAACCACTGTCGTATAGCACTTATACGTTGCTGGTAAAGTCCAAACGGCGATGACATGGTGTTCCAGCGTTCCGCTAGCTACGTATGTCGCCGTTCTTTTAGCTTCGGGTCCAGGAGCACTTCGTAAAATATCCGCCCAAGCTCGCAGCCGCTGATCCGTTCCTGCCTCTGAGCAGATGCAGACCTTATTCGTGCGAACCCAAGTAGTCGTCTCTACTTCTATTGACTACCAAAGGTAGTCAATAGAAGTCGAAGTTGCCGTCGTTGAAGTTGCGACGTACCGAAATGTCTGCTTCATCCTCCCTCCCGGCATACCCCACCATCTGTCACGCAGCCTTTGATCGTTGGGCAGCCAGCTAACAGGCAGCGAGCGACCATGGCGGCGGAGCCCGAGGAGCAGCACGACGCCACCGTGCAGGGCCGCGTGACGGGCATCATCTACCCGCCGCCGGACATCCGCGCCGTGGTGGACAAGACGGCGCAGTTCGTGGCCAACAATGGACGCGCGTTCGAGAGCCGCATCGTGGGCGAGCGCATGTCGGCCAAGTTCTCGTTCCTGCGCGACTCGGACCCGTACCACGCCTACTACGAGCACAAGGTGAGCGAGTTCATCGCCAAGAAGAGTGAGCCGCCTCCAGCTCCGGCCTCGGAGGAGCCGCAACAGCAGGCGCAGCAGGAACAGCAGCAGCAGGCAGCCCCGCAGCAGGAGAAGGCGCAGGAGGCCGTCAAGGCTGCGGGCGACGTGGTCGTGGAGAAGAAGGCGGTGCAGGACGTGACCGCCCATGTGGCCAAGAAGATCAAGGAGAAGGAGCTGGAGCCGCCGCCCGAGGAGAAGTTCATCATCAAGCACCCGACGCTCAGCGCGCTGGACCAGGAGATCATGTACCTCACGGCGCAGTACACGGCGCTGAGCGGCAGCTCGTTCCTGTCGGGACTTGCCACCCGCGAGCAGCGCAACCCGCAGTTCGACTTCCTCAAGCCTACGCACCCGCTGTTTGCCTACTTCACGGCGCTGGTGGAGAGCTACACGCTGGTGCTGGCCAAACAGGACGCCCAGATGAAGCGGTGAGTTAGGTAGCCGGTGGAGGTGCAGGTGGGCGTGACTGAGTATTTGACTCACTCCTTGTTTTGGGTGCTGAATTGCAGGATAGAGGAAGGGATGGAGCGTATGAAGGTGCTGGACCGGTGCGTCCACCGGATGGAGTGGCAACGGACGGAGCAGGAACGCAAGGACAAGGAGGCGGCAGAAAGCGACGCGGAGCGACGTGCGCTTGCGCAGATCGATTGGCATGACTTCGTGGTAGTGGAGACGATCACTTTCGACGACGATGACGATTTGGGTGCTTCTGCAGCCGTTGAGGGAGAAGCGAAGGGGTCGGACGACGAGGATATGGACATGGAGGAAGACGATGATGACGAACCCAAGCCAGACATCAAGGTGGTGGAGGATTACGTTCCGCAGGCCACAGCGGCGACGGCGCAGCAACCGCTGCTGAGTGTTGATGGCAAGACCCTTTCGTCTGCCGAGGCCAATGAACACATGCGCATTTTGTTGATGAACCCGAAGTGGCGCGAAGAAACCCAGCGGCATTTGGAGAAGCAAAAGGAGAGCTCTTACGCGGCAGGATCAGCGATTGCAGACTCACTGCGGCGATTCGCTACGAAGCGTGCAGATATCTTTGCATCATCTGCTGAAGAAGAAGCACGGCTCCTGCAAGCGACGACAGCACCGACCGCCGCAGAGCAGCAGCAGCAGCAACAACAACAACAACAGGAGCAGCGTGAAGACGACATGGAGGAGGATTCGGATGAGGAAGAGAAAACGACTGCCCCCGCTGAGGAGCCTCAAAGCCAACAATTACCCCCTGGGTTTTCGGAAACTGGGCAACTACCGACTGGTCCTCCAATGTCTCAACCTCCATCAGGAATATCTGCTCCGATGGTCTCCGGTCCGATGATGGGCGGCCCTCCTGGAATGGTGCTGCCGCCGCCCACTGCCATGGGAGCCCCAGGCATGATTCCTCCTGGCATAATGGGGCCTGGCATGGGTCCTGCTGCTCCTAGAATGGGGGCGCCTGGCCCGCCGGGGATGGTTCCCCCGCACATGCAGGCGCAAGGTGCGCCGCCGCAAGGAATGAGCAGTGGTCCACCCGGTATCGGTGCTGGTCCTCCGGGAGTAGTAGGGCCCCCGGGTGAAGACCTCGAGCCAGCAGCTAAGCGACAACGTACAGGCGGGTCGTCGTTGCTACCGGAGCATGAGTTTGCCAGCCGGCATCCGGTACGTTTGATTACGATTTTTTTTCAATTGATAGAGCTAATAGCTCACGCTAATGTGGCTGTTGTTTTGAACACAGGGAGCTGTGCGGTTGGTTGTGAAGGTTCCGAACGATCCGGACAACGCCCAGTGGAAGCTGGAGGGACAAACATTGACGATGGAGGTGGATGTAAAGGACAACATGCGGACACTCAAGCAAAAACTCATGGTAAGCATCTTTTGTTGTGGAGTGCTTTGAAGACGCTGGCCATACCCTCCTTATTCTGGAATTACCTCACTTTATTTCGTTCTATGCAGGCCGATTTGCAAAACATGCCGGTGAACAAGCAACAGCTCAAGTTCTCGATGGGCTTCGTCAAGGACTCGCTTACATGCGCGCACTACAACTTTGTGAACGGGACTGTGCTGGAGTTGAGCGTTCGCCAGCGTGGTGGCAGGCGGTAGAAACCAAGCACACGTCACCAGAATTTGGTATGCTGTGCATGACCACTTGCCAAGTAGGCTACAACTCGCAAGGCTGGCTGGCTTTTATAGACAGAAATGAATCTCGGCAGTATTCCAAAAACAATGGCATGTCGTTTTCGTTTCACAGCAAAACTGGTGCTGAGATGTTGAACCTGAAATGATAAAGCGGTCTCCCCGTGCTGGACAGATACTAGCAATATCTAGTACCCGTCCAGCTTCTCTTCCCTCAGGTCGATTTCTTCTGCACACTTGACCATGTACTGGAGCTCGACGGCGTATTGCTTCGTAGCTTCAAGGTCCTGGTCCTTGTCGTACACTTCGCCCAGCTTGTTAATCACGGCGTCGATGTGCTCCGAGATTTCCTTGCGGATCTCATGCAGCGCATCCACATCCGGTGCTTCCGCAATGCGTTCTCTGCATGTTGTGGCAATGTTGCCATATAAGTCAATTGCGTAAAACAGATATCTAGATGTACCAGGTAGCAGTCTTCGTACCTGATCTCCATCGTCTGCATCAGCAGCTCGGGGTCTACTGCGGTGCTTGCCGTTTCTCCGAGTGCGTCAATCCCGTGCAGCGCCAGCTACAGTGATAAATTATCCCACGTCAGAAAACCCTACTACATGTACCAGCATCAGCCTGCTACAGGATATAACAGCGAACACGAACCAGGTACTTGACGCGCGTGTTGGGCTTCTTCAGCATCTTGTACGCATCGTTGATGACCGCAGCGTTCACAGCCGACAGCTCCTTCTCGAACTGCACGAGAACCCACACAAGACGTCGTCAGCACTTCATAGATCTGCCGCGTGTTGCGCCTACAATCGCTAGCATAATTCGCGTCGCACCTCCGACTTGGATCCATACAGGTCCGGGTGCAGACGCTTCTGCAGGTTCCAGTACGTCTTCTCGATGCTGCGCTGCTCCAGGTTAAAGTGCTTGGGGCTGCGCTCACCACCACCAACCAAAACCGCGTCGTCAGCCACGCAGTATTACACACACACGCTCCTCCTCCTGTCTTTGGCTCCGGGGCGCGTGCCTACATTTTGAACATCTCGAAGTAGTCGCAGTGGCAGCTCTTGTTGATGGGCTGGATGGCGTTGCACGAGCTGCAGAAGAAGGAGCAGCAGTCCGTCGCGTGGTGGCACTTCCAGCAGTCCGCTGCGGGCCACGGCACAACAAAGAGTCTCTCAGCAACTGCCAGCCAGCAACGGCTCCGGCTAACGAGCGCCACAGAACGTACGTCCTTTGGCCTCTCGGCGGCACGACGCCGCCGGCACCTCGTCCTCCACCTTCTCCGCGGCGGCAGCAAAGCTGCGCGCAGGCTTGGACGCCCGCGCGACGCGCTGGAGGCCTCGGCGCAGCACCTTTCCCGAGAGCATGGCCGAAATGATGGGTGAGACCTCTCGAAATTGAAAGTGACGATGGCCATTTTACACGAACCTGTGTGCACCACACTGTGAACAGAGGCGCATACAAAAAAGAGGTCAAAGCATGCATTCCTGATCGTGATTAGCCAATGATTAGCTCTAAGTTGAAGCGGTGGGGGCAGCGCCGCCGCTGCACGAACGATCTTCCGGCGGCGGGAAGGACAGCACCACCTTCTTGCCGTTGAGCGTGTCGCGCAGCAGCATGTTGGCGGCTCGGTTCACGTCGAGCTTCCCGCCCTTCACGCGGAAGCCGCGGAGCTGCGCGAAGGACTCGCACAGTGTGTAGGGGCACCACCAGTCATCGTCGTCGTCCACGGGCTTGAGCTTGTACACCTCGTGCAGGTGCGGGACGCAGTTCTCAGCGATGAAGCGCACGGCGCTGAAAGGCTCGCGCGTCTGGGCGATGGGGAAGCTGCCGAACAGAATCTGCAGCAGTACAGGCACGTTGAAGCGAGGGAACACCACACCGGGGCAGTCGCACACGAGCACGCGCGAGAAGACCCCGTCGTCACGCTTCAGCATTTCTACACGCTCAAAGTAGTGCGTCTGCAGGTGCTTCGTGTGGCCGGGGGTGGCGGACACACTCACGAGCTTGCGGTCGAACAGGCTGTTGAGCAGCGAGCTCTTGCCGACGTTCGGCTCCCCCACGAATCCAATGGTGAGCGTGTCTTTCTGTCGATCTTCAGCTGTGGGGTCGTCGTTTAGGCTACGGTGCTCGATGCCAGTGCTCACTTCTCCGATGGTTCGCATCAAGGTAGCGTTGCTCTCGTCCACGCGGTCGCGACTATACGCCAAAACGGGGATGTCTTGGCCATAGCGAGCTTGCAGATATGTCGACCACTTCTGAACGCGCTCAGCCGCCACTAAATCTGTCTTCGTGAGCACCAAGACCATGCGTTTCCATGGGAATTTAGTCCGAACGTGCGTCATGAGCTGGTCGCTGATGTGGAGTAGCGGGCAGCGGGCATCGGCGAGGTGCACGAGTACGGACGAGCGCTCGATCACTCGCCACAACTGGCGCCACACCTCCAAATTCCTTTCGTACAGATTAAGCTGCGCACCATCTTCACGGTTCGCTGTCTCCTGGTCAAGGTATTCGATCCATGCCTTAAAAGCCTGGTCATCCACCTCGTTCAGCTCTTCCGGTGTCATATCTCGTGACCACTTTGGTTTCGTCAAAATACGCGGCTGGTTGGCAGGGTCCTGGATGCCAAACGCGTAGATTGACTGCGATTTGCCTCGGTCCTCCGCATACACAAGTTCGCGCGTTGCATCCTTCTTCCTGGCCTCAACTGCAGCCTTGGGCTCCTTCTGGAATATCGTGCGGAGATCGCCACGCCCCGAAGATGCCTGCACCACCATGACGTTAAGGCGATGCTTTGCTTATCAAGCACCTAACATTTTGACCTACCGGCTGTGGAGGAGGCGCTGGCACATCTGGAGTTGGGAAATCGTCCTCGCCCGAGTCTTGTGTGTCTCGCGCGCGGTTCCTCGCGCGTTTGTCCCGTAGCTACAGCAATTCATGATATTGCTAGCTAAGTATGAGGCACCGGACCGACCAACTGCGAGTGCTCCTAGACCTGCTGCTTCTTGGCTTTGCCGCTGAATGGCTTCTTCCTTGGAGGCATGTTGGCAGCGGCAAACGGCGGAGGACAACCGCCTTGCTCGTTTACAAACTTTAAATTTGTGACTTAATTGGGACAGTCTCATCTGAGATGGCTACACTTGTATGATGAATGGCTACAGTTTCTTGCGCGGCGTGGCTGTCGCGTTGGCGTTGATGGCAGGCGTGAAGGTGCACTCGCGCATCTCGCGCTCCTGCCGCATGCGCTGCAGCCGCGCATTGCGCTTGCGGACGTAATCTGGGTCGTACAGGCGGCTGGACACGTTCACGACGTCCGTCTTGGCCGACTGCATCGACGCCTCGGAGCCGATCGAGTCTCGCGACGAGATGGAGTCGCGGCGGTTGGTGCGCGGCGTGAACGAGCAGTTCAGTCTCTCGCTCCGGTCGCGCATGTTCTTGAGCTTCTCCTCGCGGTTCTTGTAGAAGTCTGGCTGGTACAGACGCGAGAACACGGCGCCGCCGTCCGTGCGGATGCTCGAGCGCGACTTCTGCGAGCCGCACACGGAGCCCGTGAAGTTCTGCGGTCTCGGAGTCGGCAGGAGCGAAATGTTCTCTCGAGTGAGAGCTGCCACGCGCGTGGGGCGCGGCACCGTGCGAGAGGAAGCAGGCGTCAGGGTCTCTCGGCGCTTCGGGGGCGGCGTCTTGAGCCCACCCAGGCTCTCAAAGTCGGCGCGCGCCATGGCGCCGACGTTCTTGTATGGCGACATGCTGCCCACATTGGTAGCGACCTTCCTGCCCGAGTAGATCCCGGATCTTGAGAGGCTGTCGGAGCCGCCGCTCGCCGTGCGGACCTTCTGCCTGTAGCGCGGCGGCGTGCGCTCGGCCGAGAACGAGTCGCGCGCCGCGTAGTCGTCCGCGAAGATGCTGAGGTCGTCGTCGCCGATGTCGCGCACCGCCTGCTGCAGCCGCGCCACCTCCTGCAGGAGGTCGTAGACCGTCGGCAGCTCGTCCTCCTCGTCCGCGTCCTCCGCGTCCATGTCCAGGCGGCGGCGCACGGGAGCAGGAGGCGGCGACGTCAGCGCTGCCGGCTCTCCCTGCAGCGCCGTCTCCGCCGTGTCCACCGCCATCATGTCGGGACGCCCGCTACTTGCGGCGAGGCTGGTGGTGGCGGGGAGCTCTGCAGCTGATCCTGCAGCCAGCTCTGCTCCTGCAGCTCGCGTTGCACTTGCCTTGCACGTTTCTCTTCCTGGTGTACCGCACACCGTTTCCCGAGTCGCACTTAGTCGGGGAGAGACTTGAGTTTTTTTTTCCCGCTCGCCCGCCCCGCGTTTGGCTGTGCACTAGTGTAGAAGCAGCAGACGCGCGTCAACCAGACTCGGCAGCGACCCCCGCCCAGCGCTTCCTCCGCCCGCCAGCAGCAGCCCCCCAGCGCCCTCCCTCCCCGTGCCAGTGTGGCGCGTCTCTGGGCCGCGCGAAGCCCCACCCGACCGCAGCGCTCCGACGCCGCAGACAGCAACAGCAACAGCAGCAACATGGCGACGCGCACGCAGACGCAGGAGACGGCGCCCGCCGGGGCCGAGACGCCCACGCCCATCACGCGCCAGCTGGCGCCCCAGAGCGCCAGCAACACGCCCGCGCGGGACGGCGCAGACGAGAGCAAGGGCGGTGAGCAGCCGCTGGCGCCCTCCGCCGAGCTGCGCTGCGTGCTGTGCGGCCTGGAAGCCAACTCCACCATCCGCCTCGTGCGCTGCAAGAGCTGCGGCAGCCACTTCCACGCGCACTGCGCCAACCTGCCGCTGCCGCCCGAGGAGGGCAACCTCTTCTGCCGCCACGCCTGCTTCGCCGCCTTCAGCAAGCAGCACGCCAAGGCCCCCGTGTTCAGGACGGGAGACTACCCGCGCCTCGCCACGCAGATCCAGAGCGTGCTGCAGGAGAAGTCCGACCGCCTGCAAGTGCGGCGCCAGCTCCCCCTGCAGGATGTGGGCGCCGGATCGGGACGCGGACGCGGCCGTGGGCGCGGAAGAGGCCGAGGAAGAGGCCGAGGAAGAGGGAGAGGCAGGGGAAGAAGTGCTGGAACCAAGCGGTCTCTGGATGACACCGACGACGAAGCCAGCCACGGCCACCCGCATCTGTCGTCCATCGATGGCGAACTAGAAAGCCCTCAAGTGCCCAATGATGCCGACCCGTACACCCCGAGGAGCACGAGCGGCATGATGTCCGCCCACGGTACCAATAGCAACAGCAACACGCCGCGCCGCGTAGACGAGGACGGGAACATGCAGCCACCGTCGCGCACTGCGTCACCTGCATCCCGCCGCCCGTTGCGAGGATTCGACACGGAGCAGGACAGCCACTTCCGCAGTGCACCCCCACCCAACCTACCTGCGTCGTCGCTGCAGATGTCTCGGCAGACTCGAGGCGAGTACTCGTCCGTCCCCATGCCTGATCAGCCAGGAGCCGACGGATCCAGACCACACCGTGGGTTCTCGTCGACGGGGCAGCCGTATCCTATCGCTGGCCCGCGTCAGCCGCCATCGGAGGACCCACGGTCGCTTCAACCACCTTCGACATTCAACTCTGCACCTCAATTCTTTGATGGACGTTCGTCTGGACGTGGACCATCAGCTCAACCGGGACCACCGGGCATGCAGCCGCCACAACAGCAAATGCAGGAACACGGTGCGCATATCCGCCGCGGTGAATTTGATCCAGCCTATCGCGGCGGGGTGCCAACAGGGGCAGCACCCCCTCAAGCTCCGTATGGCGAGGCGCAAAGTGGTGACATGGCGGCAGGTCAAGTGCCGGGCTACAAGGGGGAGGCGGGGCCCCCCAACGCTTACGCTCCACAAGGTCAATTTCCACCCCAGCCGTCACCGCAGCTCCCCATACGCCGCCACACACCGAACATCCCATGGCGCAACCCCGCAGCCTTTCCTGCAGAAATCTATGAGCGCTTTAGCTGCCACTCCGACGATGCCAATCACGTGTTCCGGATCGACCTTTCACCTGTTTTCGCTGAGAAGGCTACGAAGCTGTATCAAACCGAGATCGATTTCTTCTTTCGATGCTTCGAATCGCCAGACGTGAGCCTTGTTGTGAAAGGCATGAGCAGCGAGCTGAATCAGTACATTTGGGCGTGGCCCTTCATCCTTGAGTGTTGCGGTAACGATACGCACTTTGCCTTCGACCACTTCCAGTTCAAGCGAAACTCTGAGACGGACATGCCGGAGCTGGCGTACGTTGGAGAGCTGCAGCTGTCTATGGCATCCTTCAACTCGTACCTGGAGAAGTATTTATCGAATGTACCTGGCAAGGATGTCGTCGTACTCGAAGACCATGTCACGAAAAAGACCGTGACTATCGTCGCCTCCGAAAACATTATTGCGCTTAACGATTTAGTACTCGCTAAGCACTGCGCACAGGTATGCCTGTCTATTATCTTGCGTTGGACGGGCTGAATTGACTCACGTTTGTGACGCCTCTTGTTTTCTCTAGCTGTACAACGACCTCATCAAGGGATTTCAGTGGGATGTTTTTGCTGGCGGTATCCACTGCTTGCTGCAGTACCTTCCACAGAGTAGCTGGCATGAAAAGTTTTCCAGTCCAAGGCTTCATTTTAACTTTCCCGGAGCGCGAGGCTCTTTGATGGATCCAGGCAACGGCACTACTGATACTGCGTACCAGGTAAAGGAAGACGACATGTTAACACTGTGCTATTGCATGTGAACGATCACCCTGCTTATTGATGCAATTTTTCTTGGTATGTGGTAGGTACTGGTGGGTTCGTTGGAATTGGTCATCTTTGAGCGCTTTGAGCCTCAGTACAAGGCCGATTTCGACCTCATTTTGCAAAGAGCGGGGTATGATGCGAGTAGGAAGACTATGCTACTAGATGCGCACCTGCGTGCTCTCCGGTAAGCAACAGTATTTGCATTTGGTATGTGGAAAAGCTGCATCACTTATGCGTCACAGATCTGCGGGTTTTGCATTCTCGACAGTTCTTCTACAGGATGGAGAGTTTGTGCACGTCAACAAGGTGCGTTGAGAGTCAAGTGCACCTTTTGTTTGCGGGTGGAAACATTAATGTGAGCCTTCTTCACTAAACTTATTGTACCGCTTGGTTGGAACTTGCAGGGTCGTCAACACTTTTGGCGTGTTGTGGAAAAGGACAGCGTCAGCGGTTCCATTAATGCGCCTTGTGTATTCCTCTCGTGGGAGTGGGTCTACCAAGGTGTTTCGCAGCGTGGCATTTCTACCGAATGCTGGGTATGGTTTTCTTTTCTTATTGCATGTTTTGCATTTGTGATTCCTAAAGCTGACTGCTTATCTGCTTGCCTTCTTGATCAGTTTGCCATGAAGAACGCCAGTATGTGCCCCGACGGATGGGTGTTCGATCCTCGTCGTACCATTGTTGAAGCCGCCAAGGTGGGCTGATGTGTGCTTTTACTGTTGCGATATGATACATCGCAAATAATCTAACTATCGTGCTCATCATTACAATGTAGTGCGGCGTGGCAATTGTGCGCACTGGTCAGTTCTTGCGCACGGCATTGGCCTCGGGGCGCCCACGGACATCGCAGATGCTATCGTTTACGTCTGTACCAGCGCCCATTGACCGCGGCGTTGTGGCTCAGCGACAGGCCCAAATGGTTCTCTTTCTGGAATCGATTCTGCCGTGCCTGGACGCTATCGTTGAAGAGGCTTACGAGCTGGGTCTGTCAAGCACGGATGACAGCGACGAGTTCCGCAAGGTGTTTGATGATGAAAGCATGTGGCGCACGGTAGATGCCGATCTGCGTGATCCACCGGGTGATAACGCGGAGAACTACTCCTGTGGCATCTGTGGACGCGAGATCACCAACCTGTATAAGCAGTGTCTGGGCTGCGCTGTGTACTCGCGTCGCTGCCGCCCCAATATGGCGTACCCAGTCTTCCGAATTTGCCTGCGTTGTCACTCGCAGCCGGAGCAGCACCACTTCAAGCCACGCTCCATCGCCTCGTACTACGACAAGGTGCTGAGCTCGGAGGGCCACACGGGCCTGCTGCCGGCCACGCGCCGCTACCAGTCGGTGCGCAGCTACTTCAAGTGCCGGTGCGTGCCGTCGCTCCGCTGCGCGCACTGCGGCGGGTGCGAGTCGTGCAGCTGCCTGTGCCACACGCTGTTCCAGACGCGCTTCCGCTTCACTGCTCCCGGTGCGTGTGCATGCTTGTCTACATGTCCTCTTTGTTGTCGAAGCAGGGGGTTGCTCGGTGGCAGGTGCTGGCTGGCTGGCCGATAGTGACGGATCGGTCTTCAGGCCTGCTCCTGCTGCATCACCTCCTTGTTGGCACCCGCCCCTGCTTCCGTTGACCGGCAGTGTGGCCCGACTAACATTCTGCGTCGTGCTGTCCTGCCTTGTTGTGTGCGTGTGCAGCGAACCTGGAGCGTCTGCGCGCGGACGTCGATGCCGTCGTCAAGTACCACCAGCAACAACTGCAGCAGCAGCAGCAGCAGCAGCAGCAGCAACAGCAGCAACAGCAGCAGCAACAGCAGCAGCCACCCCAGCCACGTTAGCTCAGCTAGGCGCCTTTTTGTTCATTAGTTTGCCGGGCGACGCGAGGAGGTGGGATAGATATCCTCTCCTGCCTGCCCCGCCTCAGCGGAGCTCTGCGACTCGCAGTGCGAGGAGCTGCTTGGTGGTGCCATCGCTCGCTGGGCTCGCCCCGCTCACTGCGTGCACGCGCCGGTCCTAAGAAGAAGCGTTTGTGACCCGACACCCACCCGCCTTCACCCATCATTACCTCTCGAGTTTACAGTCGTGTCTGTTGATTAATACCTCGTCTCTGCTGCTGAGCCGTCCCTCTGTCCTCCCGCCAAGTCCCCAGGCCCGGAGTGCGAGGCTGCCGCGCGCGGAATGGCTTGCACGGCCGATGCGAGAGCGAGCGCCCGCCGGGCAGCAGCACGAGCAATCAACCCTCGCGTTCTCCTCGGGACGCAGGCGCCTCAACTCGCCGCGTCTTTGGTGCGTTCCGGTCCGCGGCTGGCCATTTTCTCAGCGGCGGCGACGGTGACTGCAACGGCGGCTATTAGGCGGTGAGGGAGACCCCGCTGTCGCTGGCGCGCTCGGGCATGGTGCTCGACTGTACCGCTGCTTGGCGCTGCCGCTGCCGGCCGCGCGCCACGTCGGGGTCCTATTTTGCAGGGCGCGCACTTCTTCGCGTGCCTTTTCCGCTTTTTCTTGCGCTTGTTTCTGAAAGCAGCTTTTTAGGATCGTGTCGGCGGTGCATACAAAGCGCGAGTGAGCGCCGACCGCTTTTTCGGCGGTTTGCCTCGCGTTCTTTGCGGCCGCCGAGTCGTGTCCTCGCGAAAGGGGCGTTTCCGCAGTCCTTGAAGTTTTGCATGTTCAACTGGACTGGAACTCGCGCACGCCCAGATTTGACGGCAACCCGCTCCTGTCCTGCCTGCTCAAGAGGTTGAGGCTCGCCAGTCACATACTGCCTCAGCGCATGCCGATCCTCCAATCCCCGCTGCCTGTCGTGCGTCGGAGCCGAAATCCGGCCGTGTTGAAGCCCGGCGGGCGGAAAGGAGAGCAGACTACCAGCAGCACACCAGCCTCGCCAGCGCTGCCAGCCGCCGCCGAAACGCTCTCTGGTCGACACGCGCACGGTTCGGCACGAACACGAACCCCCCGAGCGGGTTGCCGCTGCTGGTGATCAGCCCGTAGCCGCCAGCCGCGGACGCTTCGGCCGTTCGATTTCCCCTGGAATTACACATTCCAGGGGAGAGTCTCCGTTGCGAGCTCGACTCTCTTGGAGGTGGCCTCGTTCGAGCCGAGTACCCTCACGTCCAAGTTAGGGTGTGTGTGTGTGTGTGGGGGGGTAATTGCAGGCAGTGCGCTCCAGACTCTGCTGGCGGAAGGTTCGCTGCGCCGTGCGGGCAACCGCGTTGCCCCCACTGAATGGGACATTCACCTGTATCAATCGACCACAGGGAGGCCCATTCGTCTACGCTGTTCTCCCCCATCTTCAACATCACCAAGCACCAAGCGAAGCAGCATTGGTAGCAGCATTGGCATTGGCAGTACCAATTTGGCACCGCCACTACCAGCCAGTCCCTGCCGGAGTGAATCTCTGGCCGGATCAAGCAGCGCTCCGAGTTGAGTACCCCATTCTAAGCCGCTGCGAGCGAGCACCAGAGCGAATCTCTTCATGCCGCGAATCATGCAAAAGCCTCGTCGAGAAGCCAACCCACACTTGCACTGCAAGTTGCACTGCAACTGTTGCCGCGACTCGCGCGTAGTGGTAGCTCTGGCGAGCAATCCAGACAGCACGCTGCCGCCACTGCTGGTCTCCGCGCATGCCCGAGCCCGCACGAGCAAGCCCGGCGGCAGGGCTTGAAGTTGGTCCAAAGGCAACCACGACGATTTACGGCAATCCGCCGCGAATTAACCAATTCGTGGGCACCGCACCATGAGACGCGACATCTCGTGACGCGCAAGGTCCATTTTCACATCCGGGCAGAAAAAGTCAACTCAGGGTTCCTCCGAGGAGTGCACTTGGGTGAGCGAGAACGCTGCCGATCACCGCCTAGCCGCCGCCGCTGCTCGCCTCGACGCTCGCCTCGACGGGCGAGCTCTTAATACAATAAAGCGTACTATTACGATAAGTAAGTTAAGGAAACGCCTCGTTGGGCCTCGTGTAGTGTATCTGCGGCCTAGACGCTCTGTAGGGACGGCTGGCGGATCGGCAGCAGCGCCGTCTTGGCGCGGTCGTTCACGCCGGGATATGCGTAGCTGGGCTTGTTGGACGCGACGGTGGCGTTGGCACTGTTGGGGGTGGACGAGGACAGGTTGGACAGCATCACCTTGAGGCTCAGACACCTCAGCGCGTTCAGCTCCATGTGGTGCTGCTCGTGCAGGTGCTGCGGGATCTCGCTCGACGACGGGTGCAGCACGTGGCTCACCCGCGCATCGCCGTTCTCGCTGCGTGGGCGACCTCCAAAGTGGCTGCGCGCAGGCAGCGAAAGCTCGGGCATGGCGTCCTCCATTTCAAAATCCATGTCCTGCGGGGCCTCGTCGCGCAGCGACTGCGGCGCCGAGTGCACGTCAGTACGCGGCACCTCCATGCGCTCCAAGGGGAAGCCGACGTTGTCGTCGCTGCTATACTCGGAGCCGGCGTCCATGCTGAAGTCCTCCGCGCTGGGGTCCATGGCGGAGAACCGGTCCTCGAGACTGCACTCGGCGCTGTCGGCGGCCGTGTGGAAGGGGCTGTTCAGGTCCAGCGCCGCGAGGTTGAGCGATCCGAAGTTGCGCTTCATGGTGCTTGGCGGGCGTGGTTGATGGTGGTGGGTGGACGGACAGACAGACAGGAGCGCTCAATCCCAGACGCGCTCGAACGGCACTCGACACGAAGGTGGCACGGGCAGGCCGCGGCGGGGGGATCGACAAGCGGCGCAGGGGAGGCTGGAGGGGCGGGGGCGGCAGGACTCGGGGCGAGGCGGGCTCCGACTGCTTTCCATTCGACGCGGGAACTTCTCGACTGAGCGTCGAGCGCTCGCGCGTTCCGCCCGCCTGGAAGCGGGTGGCGACCGCTGGCTTTCGAGCGGCCATAGACGGGCGGTCCGAGGCCGCCCGTCTATGGCTGCAATTGGGTCAGTTGAAGCAGAGAAAGCGCGTTTTTGGCCGGAAACCCGCGTTTTTGGCCGGCCGAGCCGCTCCCAGGCTCGGGCATCGCATGGCCGCCGCCCGCACGCTCTCGACCGAGTCCGCCGTCATCGAGCCGGCCGTCGCTCGCCGCGCTGGCCCAAGCGCCTAGAGAGTGAGAAGCCAACGTTGGAGCAAGCCGACCGCAACGGAGACTCTCCCCTGGAATGTGTAATTCCAGGGGAAATCGAACGGCCGAAGCGTCCGCGGCTGGCGGCTACGGGCTGATCACCAGCAGCGGCAACCCGCTCGGGGGGTTCGTGTTCGTGCCGAACCGTGCGCGTGTCGAGCAGAGAGCGTTTCGGCGGCGGCTGGCAGCGCTGGCGAGGCTGGTGTGCTGCTGGTAGTCTGCTCTCCTTTCCGCCCGCCGGGCTTCAACACGGCCGGATTTCGGCTCCGACGCACGACAGGCAGCGGGGATTGGAGGATCGGCATGCGCTGAGGCAGTATGTGACTGGCGAGCCTCAACCTCTTGAGCAGGCAGGACAGGAGCGGGTTGCCGTCAAATCTGGGCGTGCGCGAGTTCCAGTCCAGTTGAACATGCAAAACTTCAAGGACTGCGGAAACGCCCCTTTCGCGAGGACACGACTCGGCGGCCGCAAAGAACGCGAGGCAAACCGCCGAAAAAGCGGTCGGCGCTCACTCGCGCTTTGTATGCACCGCCGACACGATCCTAAAAAGCTGCTTTCAGAAACAAGCGCAAGAAAAAGCGGAAAAGGCACGCGAAGAAGTGCGCGCCCTGCAAAATAGGACCCCGACGTGGCGCGCGGCCGGCAGCGGCAGCGCCAAGCAGCGGTACAGTCGAGCACCATGCCCGAGCGCGCCAGCGACAGCGGGGTCTCCCTCACCGCCTAATAGCCGCCGTTGCAGTCACCGTCGCCGCCGCTGAGAAAATGGCCAGCCGCGGACCGGAACGCACCAAAGACGCGGCGAGTTGAGGCGCCTGCGTCCCGAGGAGAACGCGAGGGTTGATTGCTCGTGCTGCTGCCCGGCGGGCGCTCGCTCTCGCATCGGCCGTGCAAGCCATTCCGCGCGCGGCAGCCTCGCACTCCGGGCCTGGGGACTTGGCGGGAGGACAGAGGGACGGCTCAGCAGCAGAGACGAGGTATTAATCAACAGACACGACTGTAAACTCGAGAGGTAATGATGGGTGAAGGCGGGTGGGTGTCGGGTCACAAACGCTTCTTCTTAGGACCGGCGCGTGCACGCAGTGAGCGGGGCGAGCCCAGCGAGCGATGGCACCACCAAGCAGCTCCTCGCACTGCGAGTCGCAGAGCTCCGCTGAGGCGGGGCAGGCAGGAGAGGATATCTATCCCACCTCCTCGCGTCGCCCGGCAAACTAATGAACAAAAAGGCGCCTAGCTGAGCTAACGTGGCTGGGGTGGCTGCTGCTGTTGCTGCTGCTGTTGCTGTTGCTGCTGCTGCTGCTGCTGCTGCTGCTGCTGCTGCTGCAGTTGTTGCTGGTGGTACTTGACGACGGCATCGACGTCCGCGCGCAGACGCTCCAGGTTCGCTGCACACGCACACAACAAGGCAGGACAGCACGACGCAGAATGTTAGTCGGGCCACACTGCCGGTCAACGGAAGCAGGGGCGAGTGCCAACAAGGAGGTGATGCAGCAGGAGCAGGCCTGAAGACCGATCCGTCACTATCGGCCAGCCAGCCAGCACCTGCCACCGAGCAACCCCCTGCTTCGACAACAAAGAGGACATGTAGACAAGCATGCACACGCACCGGGAGCAGTGAAGCGGAAGCGCGTCTGGAACAGCGTGTGGCACAGGCAGCTGCACGACTCGCACCCGCCGCAGTGCGCGCAGCGGAGCGACGGCACGCACCGGCACTTGAAGTAGCTGCGCACCGACTGGTAGCGGCGCGTGGCCGGCAGCAGGCCCGTGTGGCCCTCCGAGCTCAGCACCTTGTCGTAGTACGAGGCGATGGAGCGTGGCTTGAAGTGGTGCTGCTCCGGCTGCGAGTCCGAACGGGTGGGAAGAGAAACGTGGTTGAGAGCTAATAAGCAACATGTTTGGAAGATGTTTGCCCTCTGCTGCAAGCTAATACGGGGACGAATGACCGCGCTAGCTACTCCTTCAGTTGTTGCAGGTTTACGCTCAGATCTTCGAGCAGGACCTTGGTGTCGTCGATTAGCTGCGTCTCCGCGCGCAGCACGTCGTAGCACATTTTTTTCTTCTCGTTCGACAGCACCGAGGAGCCCACCGAAGCGCTCAGAGAGCTCCAGTACCGACTCGAAGAAGAAGCCGAGAGCGCGGCGCTCTCCAGCGATCGCACAGCACGCTGGCCCTGTACCGTCAATTCAGCCACTCGAGGTTTCATACGGCGCACTTCAACAGCCATAAGCTCTAGCTCGCTCTTGAAGTCACGCTCAGCACGCGATAGGTGCGGTTGGTTCTCCTTGACCGCCTGCAGCACTGCTGCCGCGCGCTTACTTAGGTTCTGTTGCACCGCGAGGGCACGCTCCATCTTCTCCTGCAGCTTCTTCATTGATGCACGGGCTTCGTCCGCAGTCTTTTGAACAGCCACAACCTTCTCGGCTTGTGCCTTGATCATTGTAGCGTGTAACTTCAATCTATCACGCATAAGTTGGTTCATTTCATCGATGTACTCCACGTCTTCGTACAAAATCTTCACGCGCTCCAGCACAAACGCGAGTACAGCGTCATCCACTTCGTGCATCAATGTGTTGCCCGTTACCCTAGTTCCACGTGCGCTCAGCGCTTCCAGTTTTTCCTCAACGATGTCTCCGAATGGTCGGATAGTGTTGTCGCCCGAGCTACTACTACTGGACGCTGCCACTCGTGACTTTGACGATGCCATGGACGCCAGCGTACCGGGTAACGTTTTCTGTAGATCATTTGGCTCGGCAGTACTGCTGCTATCAGCAAGCACCCCCTTCAGCAACTCACTTGACGCAGCGCTCACATTTACGACCTCAAAACTGCCAGCAGCGAGGCGGAGCAGAAGCAAGTGTCCAAAGTTCACATTCTTCACAACGCGTGCACCTACGACATTTGACACCGCAGCATCGGTAGACGATGACGCAGCGGGGGCTGCACCTCCACTACTAGGCGATACGCTGAAGACATGACGAACAGAACTCTTCGGCAATGTCGTGAACTGCTTGCCCGAGGCGAGAGCAAACACCCAGCTCACGTTGATCACGTGCACACCCGTCGAGTGCAGACAGTAAACGAGCCTCGGATCAGCATTGTCCCGTTCGAGCACAGCCTTACCGCCAGAATCGTCAATGCCTAGGTTTAGACATTCGAGTAGCAAGGCCGGTAGTTTATGCGCGGATGAGGCGGCCGCAATCTGGCGGTTGCTTCTCCACTGTGGTCGGATAGGCGAGTCCAGCAGGACAAGCTCTACGTGTCCCGACGTGAACGCACGCATCAAGAAGGGCGAGGCGCTCGTAGGCCGCTTCTCCACAGAACTACGTAACGCATGCGGTACCACAAGCAGCGAGGTCGCCGAGGAGCCACCCGCAACCTGGTTCTTGCCTTCCACCACCGACTGGGGGGTCACATCCACGGGTCCTTGAAGAGCAACTGGCCACGTATCCGGCGAAATGCCGCTCACATGAGGGCTCAGGTAGCAGAATACGTCCGCAGTGACTTTGTCTTGTGCTACGGGAGAAGTGTGTGCGCGTCCACCAAAGCGAGGGCTGCTACGCCGAGCCTGCGCAGAAGCTGGGGCCCACCCTTCCTGCAACCAGTACTTCTGTGACTTGAGCTCCAGAAGCCGCGATTGCAGCCCGCTTCCACCGTTGGCTGCTTCCAACTTCTGCTTGCACACGGCGATCTGGGCATCCACCTCACTGCTCAACATCTGAAGGAAGGTCTTGCTAGCACAGCAGTCATACGGCACCAAGGGGCACAGCGCGTACACAGCGCCGTCCGAGCGCAGAACGTAGCACGTGAACGCGTCCCAAATCTGCGCAGCCTGCAGCTGCGCCGCCTGTTGCTGGAGCTGAATCGAAGCCCCGAAGCAGAAGCTCGTCGAGAAAGCCCCCGTGGCTCGAGCCTTGGTCGGGAAGTCCAGTCGGTGGCGCTGTTCCGGCTTGGACACATCCTGCTGCGTGTTGAACAGCTCGATCTCCTCCGCGTCGGATAGCACCACCAGGTGCGTGTCGCTTAGCGGGTGCCAGGCGGCGTGACGCACGTTGGAAAAGTACCCGACAGTCCTCACCGCTGCCACACAGTGCTCGCGCGACACGAAGGCCACGCGCCTGCCCTGCGCCGCGCGGCGCCGGACCTGCGCCACCACGTCGGCGTCCTTGAGCTCGTCCTCCTTGAGCGTGACCTCCTGCTCGCTGCCGTCCTCGAACCTCACGAGGAACCTGTGCGCGCTGTCGCCCTCCGCCTTGCGCTGCAGCGCGCTCTGCGGATGGCGCTTGCTGTCCACGGGCAGGCGCAGCGCCCGGAGCCAGCTCTTGGCCTGCAGCAGCACCTGCGAGCCGCTGGCGTTGAGCTTGACCTGCTCCACCTCCGCGGCCTCCTGCGGCTGCAGCGGCGGGTCCAGCGTCACGTGTCTCAGCAGCTGCTCCTTGGGCCGGGGCGCCGCCTGCTTGGCTTGGCTCTGGTGGAACACATTGACCAGGAAGAGCTTGCCGCCCTCGCCCCAGAGCGCCGCGCCGCCGTCGCGCACGTCGAAGGTCTGCAGGTGCGCGGCCGTGCGTAGGTCCGCGTACGTGGGGGGAGCCACGGAGCCGCACAGCTGCAGGTTGGCGCGCAGCGCCCAGTCGTCCCCGGGAGAGGAGGAGGCGGCGCGCATGGTGGTGACGCGTTGGACCAGTGGCGCTACGGGCTATATGCCACCGTGCACACCGATTTCGTACCGAATGACTTGTGGCAGTAGCCGTCATACGGGATTTCGGGCAGGAAATCTGTGGGTTTTGTACAGACCAAAACCAAAATGCACCGTCGGCCGCGTGCTTTTGAGCAATTGTGCAGTCGACCCATGTGCTCTTGAAAAAGGTGGTTATTGGGCTGTCGTGGGTTCTGCCCGAGGTGGTTAAACATGTATTCTATTTTGCGCACCGAGTCCGGCTGCTCATTCACCATAGAAACAGCCTTTTCGATTCAGTGGATCATTTGCACCCGATTTACTTTGCACTTACCTAATAATTTCTTCTTGGTGGCCGCTTTTAGAGGTCGGTTGGCGTAAAAATCGCAGATCTGCATTATTGACATCAAGCCAGTAGTAATAAATTCACACACGAGCCCCTTCACTCCCAAATAATCGATAACTTCCTGGCACGTGTAGGACCCCAATGAGGCCAAGACGTCGACATCTTTTTTGCCGAATGCTACTGTAATGCTATTTTGGGTTTCTAACATTAGGTAGGCAAAACGATAATGCATCAAATATTATGTTAGCCAGCGATTGGAAACTGCTTTCATTGTGTTACGAAATATCTATCAAACGAAACCAAATGCTCGAAAATCTGGTTTTGGCATTCTATTTGTTACGCATTTTTTCTGTGAGGTACGTTATTCTGGAATTAGTTCAAAATTACGGACGTAATTTGGAATTTCCCTGTTTTTTATGGTCAGCGGACAGAACATTTTGCGAAATGGTTCAGCTCTTTGGGTGAACCATTTCCGAAATGACCAACCATTTCTGAAATGGTCGGAAAGGTCAACCATCGGCAAGTTTCCACTCAGTCTTGAATCTTCCCCCGCAGCGCACACTTGGGGTAAGAACGTTTTAAACGTGTGATGGGGCGTCTACAGTATACATGCTTTTTTCCAGAGAACGTTTAAATGGTGCTTGCAGTCAGGGGAAATGACAATTATGATGCTCGGCTGTGCTTTGTTGCCGTTGCCGCAGTACCGTGGTGGAGCTGTTACTGCTCTGAGTGCCTGATTCTGTCATTTGGCGCAGAATTTGGACATTTTTCCAGAACGAAATTCACTACGCACAAACTTGTATATGGGCGGAAGTATGCGAAACAGTTTCTTCCGGATCCAGAAAGATCTACGGCGAGATCTTGTGTCCGCCTGTTGGGCAGTCTCGCCGAGTTAATTTCGGGAGTGGGTTATTCCCGGCCTAATTTCGGGCTCCCGTTTCAGATTCTAAATTGGTGGCAAATATGTACAGACCTAGTTTAGAATACACGTAGTGCCCAAATGTAGACGTGATCCCTGCACACAAAATGAGACCAAAGTATCCAATCAGATCGAGATCTGACATCCCCCGACGCGAAGACTCGCTGTGGGCTGCGAGCGATGGAGGCGACGGTGTTCGTCTGTGTGTCGGTGGGCGTGGCCAGCCTGCTGCTAGCGTTGGATGGAGCAGGTGCGGCTGGCGTGTCTACAGTGTATTCAATCACAGTGGTCTCCGCGTGACGGCTGAGAGCTCTTGTGTGTCAATACGCAGCCTGCCTGCTGGATGTGGAGAACGCGTGCCTGGCATCGCAATCCAGCAGCATTGTCATGGCGATCATCGGGGTATCGACGCTCGCGCCCATCGCTGTTTGCCTCTACGCAGCGTGGCTCGATAGCCGTGAAGCAGAAGAGCACGAACAGATTCGATTGCTGCAAGTACACCGTTGTCCATGCAGACTAAATGCAGCGACTAATAGCAGGCGACTAACGACTGCTACGGGCCGTTCGTTTTTGCAGCGGGGGTCACGAGGGTTATCAATCTCAACCTCGGAAGCAGCCTCGTCGGGTGTTGGCGTACCTCTGCGCCGGGCATTTGCTGTCTGCATGGGTGCGTGTCACTGCCTCGCTGGCAAGCCGTGTTTGTCCTGTGTGGATTCAGTCTTGACGAGAGGGCTTCGCTTTGATGCAGGGTGACCGCATGTGGGAGTTCGCCGTTCCGATCCTCTTCATGGAGATCTTTGTTGACACGCTGCTGCCCAGTGCTTGCTTCTCTCTGGTCATGTACGCCACATGCCTCATCGCGATACCGTGGGTCGGGAGACAACTTGACGCGGCAAATCGTTGGAAAGCTATGCAGTTCGCTATCGTACTGGAGAACGCGAATATCATAGCGAGCACCTTGCTGCTGGGGTCGATCTTGCTGATCACGAACGCTGATGGACTGCACAAACCCGAATGGACGTGGCCATTGATGCTGCTCTTCGTTGGCACACTTGTCTGCGGTGGTGTGGGACAAGTACTCAGTGAGGCACAGACGCTCGGCATTGAGCGTGATTGGGTTGTCATCATCGCGCAGAATGGCGGAGAGGAGCGCTCCAGTGTGTTGGCGAGCCTGAACACAGTTCTGCGGCGCATCGACCTGGCGTGCAAGCTGCTGGGACCACTTGCGTTCGGCGTCATTATGGACTTTGCAGGGCATGATCCCACGACTCGCGCCATGATTGGGGCTTCTACAGTGGCAATTTGGAACGGCCTCTCCACCCCGCTCGAGTACTTCATGACGCGAGATATTTACAAACTTGTCCCTGAACTTGCTACAAAAGAGGATCCGGAAATGCCGCATGACGAAGGTCAGCAGCAGCAAGCTGCGACCGACTCGAAGTCGACGCTGTCTCGCTATGCAGCAATGTGGCGGAACTATTCGCAGCACCCTGTCTTCCTGCTCAGTTTTTCGTACTGTGCCTTGTACATGACCATTCTGGACAACGGATCGCTGAACACCGCGTACCTCAAGTGGCGAGGCATTCCTGACTCGTTGCTGGGTTCTAGTCGAGGGGCTGGTGCTGTATTCGGCCTCTTGGGTACAATGCTGTTCCCTTATTTGCGGCGCACCATTTCGCGGCTGGAGCGCGTTGCAGTAGTGAGTATATGGCTATTCTGGCTATGCCTAGCGCCGGTGCTGGTGGCATTCTTGTTGACCGGCGAGTCTCGCGTGTCGGACTACGTCATGCTGTGCTGCATGGTCGGTGCGCGCGCGTGGTTATGGAGTGCCGACCTGGCCGAGACGCAGATCATGCAGGAATGGATCGAGCCGAGTCGTCGCGGGGCCATCAATGCCATGCAGACAGCGACGTATCAGTTGTTCTACATGCTCATCCAAGTCATGGGCGTCGTTTTCCACGACCCGCGGGAGTTCGAGGCTCTCGTGTTCTTCTCTGTCACCACGGTGCTCGCTGCGGCGGTGGGGTTCACGGTGTGGGACATTAGATTTGGCCGACACCGAGCTCTGTTCGTGCAGGAAGCTTGAAAGGCGTGGGTTTTCCATAACGTGGCTTGTTTTCCATAACGTGGCTTGCCGAGCATGTATTAAAATATTAAAATACATGCTCGGCAAGCCACGTCAGTGAAAACCCACGCCTTTGTAAGTATTATTAAAATAATACTGACAACGCGGTCGTTGGCCTCGATATGTATAGTTACCGATATATATCGAGTCTAGCAGCGAGTCTTCAAAAGTGGACCGCTTCACATTGATAAGCGACACACCGAAATGGCGGACTTCAACATGATTAACGCAATACCATGTGCAGTCAATGAGGAGGTGTATCAGTTTGCCAGCTGTCGGACGCAGGGAGATCAGGGCCGCGTGGATTTCTCGATTGCCAGGTCGGTTCGTGTCCGAGAGGAAGGTGCTCAGCTGCCCCCGTCTTCGTAAGCCCAGCGGAGGCACTCATATCGCACGGATTCTTTCTTCAGGCAGCTCGCTACCATAACATAGAGCTGTAACACGTGCTGGCCGTGAGCACCGATCGGAGGTTGCTGCGTTCGGGCCCCTCCTGGGCCATCACCACAGCTGCGCTGCGGCAGTAAAAATGCGCCCAGCGCGCGTCACGCTTGGCGGCGTCGTGGCTATCCTGCCCAGCAGGCTGCCGGGGCGTGCCACGTTGCTTGAAGGACCACCTCACTGTTCTTCACGGCGACTTGTGATGTGCATGCAACGCGGGCGGGGCCTGTCCCGACGAGTGCACGCTTTGGTAGAGGCCTGGGCGGCATCCCTCCCCGCAAAGTCGGCGAGCTTTGCCTCGAGTCATTTAGCTGCAAGAAGTGCATGCAGCAGCCCAGCCTGAACCGCGCTCCCGCCTGCCGCGCTCGGACAGTCCCGGGATCGGCCATCGCCTGTGGGCGCGAACTCCTCGCTGTACCACTTGCGCCGCGTGAGTGACTTGAGCTGCACCAAAATTTCGGCGCTGAATACCGGCACAGTGTACCGGAAAGTCAGTTCGCCGTCCCGGCGCTGCGCTCTCGCCAATCAATTGCGAGCGACGAACAGACGACAGCTGGCACCTCGAGTCTCGGCCAGTGTGGAGGCTCTCTGCTTCCCTCCGTCCTCGGCAGACCTGCCTATCCGGTCGCCTGCTCGCGCGCCCGTCATTCCATCAATCGGTTCCTCCTGGTTGTTACACCCCAACGCTCGACGCTCGCGCCGACGTACACTTTGATTGACTGACCGGCTGCGAGGACAGACAGACATGGTCCACGTGCGCGCGGTGCGCGGCCTGGCGCTCGTGGCGCTGGCCCTGGCGGCCGCCGAGACGCAGGCCCTGATGGTCGACGCCGAAGCCGCCCAGGTGCAGCGCAACCTGCAGCTGGGCCTCGGCGTCGGCACCGGCTCCGGCCTGAACCAGCTCGCGGACAGGGCCACGGTGAACCCCTCCGACGCCTCGGACTCGGCGCCGTCGTCGGGCTCGTCCTCCACGTCCACGACGACCACGGACGCGCCGGCGACCAGCACCCCGACGGACGCCCCTGCTCCGACGACCGCGCCGTCCACCACGACGACCACGGATGCGCCGCCCGCTGCTACCACGACGGACGCGCCCTCGACGCCCACTACGACGACCGCGCCGACGACGGATGCGCCGACGACGGAGGCGCCGAGTCTCCTGTCTCCAGTCACTAACCTGCTGACAACCGCTCCAGCTACTGACGCGCCGGCAACCGAGGCACCGTCAACGCCGGCCACCGACGCGCCTTCGACGCCTTCCACGACGGACGCGCCGGCAACAGATGCGCCGCAGACAAGCACGAGCTCGAATTCGGGACTTTTGACTCCGGTAACCAATCTCCTGACGACCGCCCCGACTACTGAAGCTCCGACGACGGACGCCCCAACGACGGACTCGCAGTCCACACCGGCTACCGATGCGCCCTCGACGCCTACTACGACTGATGCACCGACAACGGATGCTCCCTCCACACCGGCCACCGAGGCGCCCTCGACGCCTACTACGACTGATGCACCGACGACGAATGCTCCCTCCACACCGGCCACCGAGGCGCCTTCGACGCCTACTATGACTGATGCACCGACCACGGATGCTCCCTCCACACCGGCCACCGAGGCGCCTTCGACGCCTACTACGACTGATGCACCGACCACGGATGCACCGGAGACGAGCACGAGTTCGAACTCTGGTCTTTTGTCTCCAGTAACTAACTTGTTGACAACTGCCCCAACTACCGAGGCACCGTCAACGCCGGCCACCGACGCGCCTTCGACGCCTTCCACGACGGACGCGCCGGCAACAGATGCGCCGCAGACAAGCACGAGCTCGAATTCGGGACTTTTGACTCCGGTAACCAATCTCCTGACGACCGCCCCGACTACTGAAGCTCCGACGACGGACGCCCCAACGACGGACTCGCAGTCCACACCGGCTACCGATGCGCCCTCGACGCCTACTACGACTGATGCACCGACCACGGATGCTCCCTCCACACCGGCCACCGAGGCGCCCTCGACGCCTACTACGACTGATGCACCGACCACGGATGCACCGGAGACGAGCACGAGTTCGAACTCTGGTCTTTTGTCTCCAGTAACTAACTTGTTGACAACTGCCCCAACTACCGAGGCACCGTCAACGCCGGCCACCGACGCGCCTTCGACGCCTTCCGCGACGGACGCGCCGGCAACAGATGCGCCGCAGACAAGCACGAGCTCGAATTCGGGACTTTTGACTCCGGTAACCAATCTCCTAACGACCGCCCCGACTACTGAAGCTCCGACGACGGACGCCCCAACGACGGACTCGCAGTCCACACCGGCTACCGATGCGCCCTCGACGCCTACTACGACTGCTGCACCCGCAACCGATGCACCGGAAACCAGTACGAGCTCAAACTCGGGTCTTTTGACGCCGGTAACTAACCTTTTAACGACCGCCCCGACTACCGATGCACCGACAACCGAGGCACCGTCCACGGCGACCACGGAAGCGCCTACCGCGACGGACGCACCTACGACTGATGGATCCAATGTTCTTTCGCCTGTTACGGACTTGCTGACGACGGCACCTACCACCGATGCCCCGACTACGGATGCGCCGACCGCGACGGATGCCCCTACGACCACGACAGCACCATCGGCGACGACCCCGACTGCCACGTCGGTGCTGGATCCGGTCACGGACCTGCTGACGCCTACACCAACGACCGAACCATCAGCGACAACAACTCCTTCCGCCACCACGCAGGCGACGGTCTTGCCGGACATTTCGACGCTGGTCCCGACAACGACGGATACTCCGACAACGACGGATACTCCGACAACGACGGAAACTCCGACAACGACGGATACTCCGACAACGACGGATACCCCGACGACCGACACTCCTGGCGCCACGCCCACGCCAGCGACGATCTTGCCGGACATTTTGACGTTGGTTCCGAGCACCACTGACGCTCCGAGCACCACCGACGCTCCGAGCACCACAGACGCTCCGGGCACCACTGACGCTCCGAGCACCACCGACACTCCGAGCGCCACCGACACTCCGAGCGCCACGACCTCGCCAGCGACGATTTTGCCAGACATTTCGACGTTGGTTCCGAGCACCACCGACGCTCCGAGCACCACTGACACTCCGAGCACAACGGAATCGCCTGGCACTGTGTTCCCATCTACAGACTTGCCCACTCTCGTCCCGGGAACGGAGAATCCCGTGACTTTGACGCCTGGCACCGAGACTCCTGGCACCGATGCGCCTGCCACCGAGACTCCTGGCACCGAGACGCCTGGCACAGAGACCCCGTCTACTGGGACTCCTGCGACCGATACTCCTGGTACGAACGAGCCGACCGACTCGACTGATTCGTCTGGTTCATCGACTAATGACTTCACCGAGTCGCCACCTCCTGTGACGAAGGCGCCAGGCGATGAGACTACCGACTCGCCTGAGCCCGTGACGCAGACGCCTTCTGCCACCAAGTCCCCCATTGCTATCGAGACGAACTCAGGCAGCGAGGACGAGCAAGACGCCTCGGCCCAAAAGGACCAGACTCAATCGGATGTGATCATGTACAACGCGTCGGCAACGCCGATGACGGCCAAGAGCGGTTCGGAGGACCCGTTTGCCATCCCTGAAGACACTACCAAGACGGAGAAGCCGGTCGTGCTGAACATTGCTGGCGGCACTGGTGAGAGCGGTTCGGAGGACCTAGTGAAGTACGTCCGAGGGAAGACGCCCACGTCCGGCAGTGCTGCTACCGCGAATGCCAACGTGATCGGAGGCCGGAACACGTACGTGGACACGGAGGACAGCGACGTGTTGTCGACATCGGCCGCGGCCTTCCACGATTTCTTGCGTTACGCCTCAGTTGCGTTCGCTGGCATCTCGGTAGCGTTGTTGCTTTTCTTCCACTTCGTTTCTCTGGACGCCAACCTTGTGTGGGTCAACGCTGCGTGGAGCCCCAACACTTGGGAGTTCCTCTTCTACGTGGGCTACTTGCAACAAATGCAGGCCACGTCGGAACTCACGGTGCTCAAGACGCCGTACTTCCTGTGGGATTACACGGACTCGTTCGCGTGGAGCAACTTCTTGATCCAGGACTCTTCCAGCGACTCTACTGGAGCTCGTCGCCTTGAGACGATTGTGCTGGGTGGCGTCGTCTCGTACGCAGACCGTATTGGAATTTCGGAGGCGAGCATTCTCAACCAGGGCGCCACTGGTTTCGCCATGATCATGGGTATCCTGATCATCGTCTTCCTTGTGCTGGCCATGCTGGCTAAGCGCAAGGCTGAGCATGCGCTGGACGAGCACTCAGACCTGAGCAGCTACACTTCCGGTGTGCACCGTCTCCGTAGCGTTTCCATCCGCGCCCTTGGACTGTGCGTGCTAGTTTGGTACTTCTCGCTGTACCCGCTGAGTATGTTGGCGTCGTTCGAGATTTCGATGGAGATCCAGGCTTCGACGATGGCCGATGCGTTAGTGGTGGCGATCATCGCACTGGTTCTCGTCTGCTTCGGTGTGCTTGCTGTCGCCGGACGTGTGATCATGCACAAGACGAAGGACGAGCTGGAGCAGTTCGAGAATCTGGCCACCTGGGGCTCGCTTTACTGCGAGTACACGTACCGCAGCCGCATGTTCTTCGTGATTGACGTGGTGGTGCAGATCGCGACAGGCGTCCTCGTGGGCTGTATGTCGGGTGACCCGACGCAGCTCGTTGCGGTCATAGGCATCCAGGCGCTGTATCTCGCGTGCGTGTTTGTTATGTCTCCGTTCGCGGACCAATTGGTGCTCCGCATTACGTACGTGCTGGGCCTGCTCAAGATCCTGAACTTTGGCCTGGCCTTCGCGTTCCTGAACTCGAACACGATGTCGGCCACTGGGCGCACCCGCGTGGCCCAGGCGTACATTGGCATCAACTCGATCGTGATCCTGGTCTGGTTCGTGCGCCAGCTCATCGTCTTCAGCACGTACATCCGCGCGTGGATGGTGCGTTCGAACGACGACTCGCGCCGCAGCAACTCGGTGATCAAGTACGACCCGCAGACGGACACGGAGTCGGACCTGTGGGCCAGCCAGTTCACCGCGGCCGGTCCCAACGATAGCAGGCTCAACCAGTCGGCGAACGGCTGCACGCTGACGCTGCCCGCGAGCTCGGCGGGCAACTCGATGCAGCCGTCCTACCAGAGCGCGTCGTCGTCGTACGGACAGCACTCGCTGGAGCCGTCGTTCGGCTCGGAGGCCCAGTTCAAGCAGCAAATGTCTCGCTTCTAAAGGAAGGGCAGCGACAGAGCTAGAGCAACGTATGTAGCAGCACAGAACAAGGAGCTCTTTGGCATAGTGGATTGTGGGGTCTATAAAGACAATGATAATAGTTTTGAGTTGAAACCCGCTGCTCATGAAGTTCATGATACATGTACATGTACCGGTAAACATGCTTACAGGCAGCGACAGATTCATCATGTAACTCGGCGGTGCCGTCATGTTGCTCACAGGCATGGGGGAAAGTCCGCCCTGGATCGTTTCGCCATGTCACGGACACATTTTCCTGCTGCTGGATACGAAGCCCAGGTAGCGAACCGAATAGCACCAGCAAGCAACCCAGCGGATAGATACCGTAGGTGCGCAGCGTTCCGAGCGCGGACTTTCAGTGAACTGCCACCAGTGAACGCAAACTCAAACAGCGGAAGGAGCTGGAGGATGTCAGCGGCCGCCGTGACAGGCAGGAAGCCGCTCGCTGACCATCGTGCGGTCGCCACGGCGGCCGGAGGACGCGATCGCTCTACCCACATCGCTATGCCCAACTTCCCGAGGAACAGCTTGCTGACTGTATGGGCCTCGCGTTTCTCTATATTTTTGAATATTCTGAGTCTTTGCTGTAGATATGAGGAAAATAGGGAAAGAGTTAGCAAAACAGAGTACATCGCCACCCGCCTCAGGTGCAAGCAAAGGGGATGAACGTACTGACTTAGCACCATTCAGGCGCCAGGCATTGATGCGTCCCCATCTTCGCTGGCAGTCCCGCGTAACAGCCGTGTCTGTAGAGGCGGTGCAAATGGTTGCAGCCGCAAGGGCCAGTCCGTCGCTATCGCGGCTTCCGACACCTGGGCACGCCACGAGAGCGGACAGCATCGCGCCGTGCATTTCCCTTTCGCGGGCGGCAGTCAGTCCTCCAGCCGGCGTGCAGTGAGTAGCGGCGGCGGCGAGACTTCTATCGTTCGTGCCGTTGAGAGGCTCGGGGCACCGACCGACGGCCCCGATCCGCATAAGCGAAAAGCGGAAAGCGGACAGACACACAGCAGGGCAGAACAGGGCAGGCAGCAGGCGGGGGGAGCAGGATATTTACTGGCAGCAGGCCGCGATAGGTAACTTATTCCACAGCGCTATGGAGCGGAGGCGGCGATGGAGCCCCAGGAGACGCGCGAGCGGCCTCGCGGTGCTCGTCGCGCTCGCCATTGCGCTCTGCTCGACGGGACTAGCGACAGCGCTACAGGTCGTGGACTCCAGGCAACTCGAGGCGAGCGTGCGTCTCGCCCCCAGCGATAGCGGCAGCACCGACGGCAGCGTCGGCGTCGACTCCAGTTCTCGTAGCAAGTCAGATTCAACCTCCAGCGCCAGCTCGACGCCGACACCGACGCCGACACCGACGCCGACGACGACGCCCAGCGCGACAACCAAGACGCCTGAGACCAAGCGCCCCGAGTGGACGCCGGTGCCGAACACGCAGACTGGATCGACAACATCAGATAGCAGCTCGCCTACAGATACGCCAGGAACCACAATGCCAACGACAACAGCGCCGGCGACAACAATGCCAGCGACGACAGAGCCAACGATTCAAAGCACAAGAAGCAGCGCAAGTGGCTCCACTACAGAGACGACAACACCAACAGAAACCCCAACTTCGACGACGCGAACACCGGAGAGCACGACACGGACGCCGGAGAGCACAACACGAACGCCGGAGAGCACGACGGCGACGCCGTGGACGAATACGCCTGTGTCAGGAACTGACACCTCTTCTTCGCGCTCGAGCTCTAGTTCTAGCTACACGCCGAGCTCGACAACGCGGACGCCGGAGAGCACGACGGCGACGCCGTGGACGAATACGCCTGTGTCAAGGACGGGCTCGTCTTCTTCGGGCTCGAGCATGGACTCCAGCTTCAGTTCGAGCTCTAGTTCTAGCTACACGCCGGGCTCGACGACGCGGACGCCGGAGAGCACGACGGCGACGCCGTGGACGAATACGCCTGTGTCAAGGACGGGCTCGTCTTCTTCGGGCTCGAGCATGGACTCCAGCTTCAGTTCGAGCTCTAGTTCTAGCTACACGCCGGGCTCGACGACGCGGACGCCGGAGAGCACGACGGCGACGCCGTGGACGAATACGCCTGTGTCAAGGACGGGCTCGTCTTCTTCGGGCTCGAGCATGGACTCCAGCTTCAGTTCGAGCTCTAGTTCTAGCTACACGCCGGGCTCGACGACGCGGACGCCGGAGAGCACGACGGCGACGCCGTGGACGAATACGCCTGTGTCAAGGACGGGCTCGTCTTCTTCGGGCTCGAGCATGGACTCCAGCTTCAGTTCGAGCTCTAGTTCTAGCTACACGCCGGGCTCGACGACGCGGACGCCGGAGAGCACGACGGCGACGCCGTGGACGAATACGCCTGTGTCAAGGACGGGCTCGTCTTCTTCGGGCTCGAGCATGGACTCCAGCTTCAGTTCGAGCTCTAGTTCTAGCTACACGCCGGGCTCGACGACGCGGACGCCGGAGAGCACGACGGCGACGCCGTGGACGAATACGCCTGTGTCAAGGACGGGCTCGTCTTCTTCGGGCTCGAGCATGGACTCCAGCTTCAGTTCGAGCTCTAGTTCTAGCTACACGCCGGGCTCGACGACGCGGACGCCGGAGAGCACGACGGCGACGCCGTGGACGAATACGCCTGTGTCAAGGACGGGCTCGTCTTCTTCGGGCTCGAGCATGGACTCCAGCTTCAGTTCGAGCTCTAGTTCTAGCTACACGCCGGGCTCGACGACGCGGACGCCGGAGAGCACGACGGCGACGCCGTGGACGAATACGCCTGTGTCAAGGACGGGCTCGTCTTCTTCGGGCTCGAGCATGGACTCCAGCTTCAGTTCGAGCTCTAGTTCTAGCTACACGCCGGGCTCGACGACGCGGACGCCGGAGAGCACGACGGCGACGCCGTGGACGAATACGCCTGTGTCAAGGACGGGCTCGTCTTCTTCGGGCTCGAGCATGGACTCCAGCTTCAGTTCGAGCTCTAGTTCTAGCTACACGCCGGGCTCGACGACGCGGACGCCGGAGAGCACGACGGCGACGCCGTGGACGAATACGCCTGTGTCAAGGACGGGCTCGTCTTCTTCGGGCTCGAGCATGGACTCCAGCTTCAGTTCGAGCTCTAGTTCTAGCTACACGCCGGGCTCGACGACGCGGACGCCGGAGAGCACGACGGCGACGCCGTGGACGAATACGCCTGTGTCAAGGACGGGCTCGTCTTCTTCGGGCTCGAGCATGGACTCCAGCTTCAGTTCGAGCTCTAGTTCTAGCTACACGCCGGGCTCGACGACGCGGACGCCGGAGAGCACGACGGCGACGCCGTGGACGAATACGCCTGTGTCAAGGACGGGCTCGTCTTCTTCGGGCTCGAGCATGGACTCCAGCTTCAGTTCGAGCTCTAGTTCTAGCTACACGCCGGGCTCGACGACGCGGACGCCGGAGAGCACGACGGCGACGCCGTGGACGAATACGCCTGTGTCAAGGACGGGCTCGTCTTCTTCGGGCTCGAGCATGGACTCCAGCTTCAGTTCGAGCTCTAGTTCTAGCTACACGCCGGGCTCGACGACGCGGACGCCGGAGAGCACGACGGCGACGCCGTGGACGAATACGCCTGTGTCAAGGACGGGCTCGTCTTCTTCGGGCTCGAGCATGGACTCCAGCTTCAGTTCGAGCTCTAGTTCTAGCTACACGCCGGGCTCGACGACGCGGACGCCGGAGAGCACGACGGCGACGCCGTGGACGAATACGCCTGTGTCAAGGACGGGCTCGTCTTCTTCGGGCTCGAGCATGGACTCCAGCTTCAGTTCGAGCTCTAGTTCTAGCTACACGCCGGGCTCGACGACGCGGACGCCGGAGAGCACGACGGCGACGCCGTGGACGAATACGCCTGTGTCAAGGACGGGCTCGTCTTCTTCGGGCTCGAGCATGGACTCCAGCTTCAGTTCGAGCTCTAGTTCTAGCTACACGCCGGGCTCGACGACGCGGACGCCGGAGAGCACGACGGCGACGCCGTGGACGAATACGCCTGTGTCAAGGACGGGCTCGTCTTCTTCGGGCTCGAGCATGGACTCCAGCTTCAGTTCGAGCTCTAGTTCTAGCTACACGCCGGGCTCGACGACGCGGACGCCGGAGAGCACGACGGCGACGCCGTGGACGAATACGCCTGTGTCAAGGACGGGCTCGTCTTCTTCGGGCTCGAGCATGGACTCCAGCTTCAGTTCGAGCTCTAGTTCTAGCTACACGCCGGGCTCGACGACGCGGACGCCGGAGAGCACGACGGCGACGCCGTGGACGAATACGCCTGTGTCAAGGACGGGCTCGTCTTCTTCGGGCTCGAGCATGGACTCCAGCTTCAGTTCGAGCTCTAGTTCTAGCTACACGCCGGGCTCGACGACGCGGACGCCGGAGAGCACGACGGCGACGCCGTGGACGAATACGCCTGTGTCAAGGACGGGCTCGTCTTCTTCGGGCTCGAGCATGGACTCCAGCTTCAGTTCGAGCTCTAGTTCTAGCTACACGCCGGGCTCGACGACGCGGACGCCGGAGAGCACGACGGCGACGCCGTGGACGAATACGCCTGTGTCAAGGACGGGCTCGTCTTCTTCGGGCTCGAGCATGGACTCCAGCTTCAGTTCGAGCTCTAGTTCTAGCTACACGCCGGGCTCGACGACGCGGACGCCGGTAGAGCCGGCGGCGAGCTTCAAGTTCGGGCTCGAACACGAATGATGTTCTGACGGAAGCTCCTACTACAACGCCTTCTACTGAAGCGCCAACGTCGCCTCCTACGACGGATACGTCAGTGGCTGGATCGAATGGGAATGCACCCAAGCAGACTGAGGCTCCAGCGACCTGGACGCCAACGACGGAGGCTCTACGGAAGTTCCTACGACAACGTCTTCTTCGGGTTCGAACACGGACGCCTCCGTGCGGACCGAAGCGCCGACATGGACCCCTGGCACGGTAACCCCAGCAGAGCCGGCGGCGAGCTTCTCAAGTTCGGGCTCGAACACGAATGATGTTCTGACGGAAGCTCCTACTACAACGCCTTCTACTGAAGCGCCAACGTCGCCTCCTACGACGGATACGTCAGTGGCTGGATCGAATGGGAATGCACCCAAGCAGACTGAGGCTCCAGCGACCTGGACGCCAACGACGGAGGCTCCTACGGAAGTTCCTACGACAACGTCTTCTTCGGGTTCGAACACGGACGCCTCCGTGCGGACCGAAGCTCCGACTGAAGCGCCGACATGGACCCCTGGCACGGTAACCCCAGTAGAGCCGGCGGCGAGCTTCTCAAGTTCGGGCTCGAACACGAATGATGTTCTGACGGAAGCTCCTACTACAACGCCTTCTACTGAAGCGCCAACGTCGCCTCCTACGACGGATACGTCAGTGGCTGGATCGAATGGGAATGCACCCAAGCAGACTGAGGCTCCAGCGACCTGGACGCCAACGACGGAGGCTCCTACGGAAGTTCCTACGACAACGTCTTCTTCGGGTTCGAACACGGACGCCTCCGTGCGGACCGAAGCTCCGACTGAAGCGCCGACATGGACCCCTGGCACGGTAACCCCAGTAGAGCCGGCGGCGAGCTTCTCAAGTTCGGGCTCGAACACGAATGATGTTCTGACGGAAGCTCCTACTACAACGCCTTCTACTGAAGCGCCAACGTCGCCTCCTACGACGGATACGTCAGTGGCTGGATCGAATGGGAATGCACCCAAGCAGACTGAGGCTCCAGCGACCTGGACGCCAACGACGGAGGCTCCTACGGAAGTTCCTACGACAACGTCTTCTTCGGGTTCGAACACGGACGCCTCCGTGCGGACCGAAGCTCCGACTGAAGCGCCGACATGGACCCCTGGCACGGTAACCCCAGCAGAGCCGGCGGCGAGCTTCTCAAGTTCGGGCTCGAACACGAATGATGTTCTGACGGAAGCTCCTACTACAACGCCTTCTACTGAAGCGCCAACGTCGCCTCCTACGACGGATACGTCAGTGGCTGGATCGAATGGGAATGCACCCAAGCAGACTGAGGCTCCAGCGACCTGGACGCCAACGACGGAGGCTCCTACGGAAGTTCCTACGACAACGTCTTCTTCGGGTTCGAACACGGACGCCTCCGTGCGGACCGAAGCTCCGACTGAAGCGCCGACATGGACCCCTGGCACGGTAACCCCAGCAGAGCCGGCGGCGAGCTTCTCAAGTTCGGGCTCGAACACGAATGATGTTCTGACGGAAGCTCCTACTACAACGCCTTCTACTGAAGCGCCAACGTCGCCTCCTACGACGGATACGTCAGTGGCTGGATCGAATGGGAATGCACCCAAGCAGACTGAGGCTCCAGCGACCTGGACGCCAACGACGGAGGCTCCTACGGAAGTTCCTACGACAACGTCTTCTTCGGGTTCGAACACGGACGCCTCCGTGCGGACCGAAGCTCCGACTGAAGCGCCGACATGGACCCCTGGCACGGTAACCCCAGCAGAGCCGGCGGCGAGCTTCTCAAGTTCGGGCTCGAACACGAATGATGTTCTGACGGAAGCTCCTACTACAACGCCTTCTACTGAAGCGCCAACGTCGCCTCCTACGACGGATACGTCAGTGGCTGGATCGAATGGGAATGCACCCAAGCAGACTGAGGCTCCAGCGACCTGGACGCCAACGACGGAGGCTCCTACGGAAGTTCCTACGACAACGTCTTCTTCGGGTTCGAACACGGACGCCTCCGTGCGGACCGAAGCTCCGACTGAAGCGCCGACATGGACCCCTGGCACGGTAACCCCAGCAGAGCCGGCGGCGAGCTTCTCAAGTTCGGGCTCGAACACGAATGATGTTCTGACGGAAGCTCCTGCTACAACGCCTTCTACTGAAGCGCCAACGTCGCCTCCTACGACGGATACGTCAGTGGCTGGATCGAATGGGAATGCACCCAAGCAGACTGAGGCTCCAGCGACCTGGACGCCAACGACGGAGGCTCCTACGGAAGTTCCTACGACAACGTCTTCTTCGGGTTCGAACACGGACGCCTCCGTGCGGACCGAAGCTCCGACTGAAGCGCCGACATGGACCCCTGGCACGGTAACCCCAGCAGAGCCGGCGGCGAGCTTCTCAAGTTCGGGCTCGAACACGAATGATGTTCTGACGGAAGCTCCTGCTACAACGCCTTCTACTGAAGCGCCAACGTCGCCTCCTACGACGGATACGTCAGTGGCTGGATCGAATGGGAATGCACCCAAGCAGACTGAGGCTCCAGCGACCTGGACGCCAACGACGGAGGCTCCTACGGAAGTTCCTACGACAACGTCTTCTTCGGGTTCGAACACGGACGCCTCCGTGCGGACCGAAGCTCCGACTGAAGCGCCGACATGGACCCCTGGCACGGTAACCCCAGCAGAGCCGGCGGCGAGCTTCTCAAGTTCGGGCTCGAACACGAATGATGTTCTGACGGAAGCTCCTGCTACAACGCCTTCTACTGAAGCGCCAACGTCGCCTCCTACGACGGATACGTCAGTGGCTGGATCGAATGGGAATGCACCCAAGCAGACTGAGGCTCCAGCGACCTGGACGCCAACGACGGAGGCTCCTACGGAAGTTCCTACGACAACGTCTTCTTCGGGTTCGAACACGGACGCCTCCGTGCGGACCGAAGCTCCGACTGAAGCGCCGACATGGACCCCTGGCACGGTAACCCCAGCAGAGCCGGCGGCGAGCTTCTCAAGTTCGGGCTCGAACACGAATGATGTTCTGACGGAAGCTCCTACTACAACGCCTTCTACTGAAGCGCCAACGTCGCCTCCTACGACGGATACGTCAGTGGCTGGATCGAATGGGAATGCACCCAAGCAGACTGAGGCTCCAGCGACCTGGACGCCAACGACGGAGGCTCCTACGGAAGTTCCTACGACAACGTCTTCTTCGGGTTCTTCAGACGACACGACTTTCAGCCCGCCTCCTGTGACGAGTACTCCCCAGACAGCGGCCCCGACGACCACCCCGACGACGACTGCACCTTCGTCTGGATCAAGCACTTCGTCAAAGTCGCAAACGGCTTCCGCTTCGACGGATTCGTCAGGCTCCTCTGACACGACATGGAGCCCTCCACCGGTAACTAATGCACCGAAGACGACTTCATCTCCGTCGACTCCAGCTTCTTCTAGCTCGGATGCAGTGGCTTCATCAGGATCAGCGGATTCGTCTGAGTCTGGTACAGATACAACGTCATCCACCTCAGAGTCCTCTGATGATAGTACACCGAGTCCGGCACCTGTGACGAGAGCTCCTGTGGTAACAACCGACTCGACTGAAGCTTCCGAAGGTGGCGACGATGTTTCACAAACGGCCCAACAAGATGACTTGTCAGGTTCATCGAGCTCGTCAAGCTCATCGACCCCAAGTCCAGCACCCGTGACTAGATCACCATCGTCGGGTTTCCTGACGATGCCCCCATCTTCTGCTTCATCGGAGTCGATGGGGACAGTGATCCCTGCTGATACCTCGGACATCGACAATTCAGCTGCAGAGGCAATTGCCAAGCAGACCGATTCAGGCAGCAGCGACGAAGCTGACCAGACGGCCCTTGATAACAACAACTTGATTCTGTTGGGAGACACGGGCTCCAAAATCATCTACACTGATGGAAGCAAGGTTACGACATTTGACAAGTTCACCCGTGGCCAAGATCTGAAAGCTCTTGAAGACGGCAGCGGGGGGTATAGCGACATCGTCGTTGGTGGTAGTAACCGCTCTAACCTGCCTCCTGGTGCCTCAATTTCTCTGTCGTCTACAGCACAAGAGGTGCAAAACGCATTGCTTTACGCGAGTTATGCCCTGGGTATCGTGTCTGCAGTGCTGCTTGTGTTCTTTCACGTGCTGGCTCTCCAGCGTCCGCCGTGGCTGGGTGGACCTCCCGACTCAGGAAACCAAGATGGTGGAAACGGACGTTCGACTATGGGCTGGCTTACGCCGAACGTTTGGGAGCTTGCTGTCGTGGTGGGCTACATCCAGCATGTGAACTCCATCTCGATGCTTGAGCTCACAAAGGCTCCTCAAATTGTGTTGGATTTTACGGACTCCTTCTCATTCGCCAACCTGCATATCTCGTCGGTGACAACTACTGCCGTCTCTGATGCCTCGCGCAGACTGCAGCTTATCATCCTGACGGGCATTGTGGCATTTTCGGACCGTATCGGTATTGACGAGGATCAGGCGCTGATGACCGCGTTCTGGTTCTTCCTGGCTGTCGTTGGAGTTGTGGTTGTGCTCTTCGCTCTTGCTGCCGGCTTTGCGTTCTATCGCCACAGCATGTCTGCGGACACGTGGTCAGCATTTTGGCCGACGTCGCTTCGAAACAGCTTTGCCATGTGCATGGTGGGTTTGGGCGTGGCATTGTGGATGGTCTGTGTTTTCCCACTTGTGGCGATGTCTTCGTATGAACTGGTCATGGAGCTGCAATATCGGGTTGGTGTTGGTCTTGCTGTGGCGCTCTTCTCCTTGTGGGCCGTCGTGGTCGGTGGATTGTGCTATGCGTTCGTGAGTGTGCGAGCAATTCCGATCAACGACGCTTTTCGCTTCAAGCACTTCGCTGTATGGGGTTCGCTCTACGGCGAGTCTAAGATGGCTTTCCGCTACTTCTTTGTGGTGACTGTGGGCTGCCAAATGCTGCTTGGTATCCTCACTGGTGCTGTTTCCGGTGTCCCGACGCAGTTGGTAGCACTGATGGTGACACATTTGCTGTTTATCGTCGTGGTGCTCATCATTCGCCCATTTGCTGCTCGCTGGGTGCTGGGCGTAGTGGTGGGTCTGCGCGTCGTGGCAATTGTGAACTTTCTGTGTGGTTTCGCGTTCCTCACGTCCAGTGAGCTGAGCACGCATTGGCGCGGTATCGTGGCGCAGGGCTTTGTGATCTTCAACTCGATTGTGGTCTTCCTGTTTTTCGCACGTTATGTGGCGATGTTCGTATTGGCGCTGAAGCGGTGGTCGGGCTTTACTCACCGCGAAAGCTTTCTTCACTCGCAAGAGGGCTACGACATGGAGCAGCAGACCGACTCGCGTAGCGACCACAACCCGATGTTCATGACGTACGATGTACGCCAGCACCGGCAACACAACGACGGTGGCAGGTTCATTGCCTCGGGGGCAGGGTTTGCGCCTTCAAGAGGCCCAAGGTCCGGGTATTCGTCTGGGTATTCATCTGAGTACTCGTCTGACCGATATGCATCCACGCCCGCGTATTCATCGGGACACTCGTCTGGGCAGCGATCTGCTCCCACACCGTCCGGGTCTTCTGGGTACTCGTCGGACTCACGTGCCCATGGGCAGTCACGTGGAGCCCCACGCTTCTACCAATAAGCGTCTGAAGACCGTGAAGTTTTGCTGACAATATCTGTGTGAATGTTTTGTCAATAGGCTTAGAGATATGCATAAGTGGCAAATTTGCAAATAAGTTTATTAGTACCCTTTTATAGCAACGCGGCGCGGCTCAGCCGTGATATGGTTTCATCCACATCGTCACCTTCGTCGTTCCCTTCACCTTCACCTTGAGGAGGCTGGGGCTTCAGCTCCTCCAGGTCAGGATCGTCGTCGAAACAACACTCGTTCGACAATGGAGGCAGCGAGTGGTTGCGCCGGAAATGCCGACATACTGCTTGCAATTGGACAGCATTGGCCCGGTCGGCCGCATCTGCAATCGCCTCGATGCTTCCGATACGCACAGCGTACTGTAGTGTCCGCTCACAGCGCTGCTTGAGATGATCCAACATGAATTGATCCGCAGCCACAAGCAGCTCTAGCAGAGATTCCAGCTCCATTTCCAGTCCCATGTCGAACGATTGGGCCTGCTCAGCTTCTCGACGACGGGCCTCTTCAATTTCGTTGAGACCATCAGCGGATTGTGGGCATGCTGCTATGCTGTTGCTGACAAAATCCGGCGCGTGGTCTGCATCTTGAGTTCTCGAACACAGAGCGAATGCATCATCATGTGTTTCGATGTGCCCGGTGTAGAGATACTCAAGCAGCAACACAAATACTTGATACCGCACATCCGGAACAACAATTTGAGACTCTCGAGCCTCGCGAAATCCGGAAGAAAACATCCCTCGGAAGCGCTCACTCAGCGCTGACAAAATAAGTTTGTGCGCATATACCACGCGTCCTTCGACAAGCTGGTCATACCAAAAGCACGTGTGAGACTTTTCCATCCAGCTGAACAATACACAAACGAGAGCAGGCACGTACGAACGAAATGTCTGCAAACTCCTCGCAGTCAACATATCGGGCGAGTGCGTGGCGCAACATTCTTGCCGGCGATGGTAAGGATACAGAAGCGTGAGGTGGTGGGTCCGTGTCTAATGTGAAACAGTCATTCAGGTAGTCAGCGCCGCAGGAGCCTCCGAAGATCACGAGCATGCGGTCCACAACGGTGCACGTGTGTCCGGCTCGCCGCCCAGGCCCCCTTCCTACCACTAACAGGGGTTCGTCTCTCTTGAGTATCTCCACGTCAGCAAATTCGCACATTTCGTTCGGGTTCGCCGAGTCGCACGAGTCATTGGCCAGGTCTTGCGCCACCATCATGGCCTCGCGGTCGCTGTGCGCATCTTCAAACTCCTCGTCGCTGTCCAGGTCCTCATCAAACTCTTCTGCGTCGTTCCCGGACCAGCTGCCGTCCTGCTGGTCGTCATCCTCGTAGATATCCCACCGCGGCTGGGACCGGGCCCTGTTGCGACTGGATCGGTAGCTCTGCCTCCACTTCTGCCGCTGCTCGTGCGGGTTCTCGGCCGCAACGACGGCCACCGTCTCCACCCACTGGCGCCGCCGCGGGTCGTACACGTGCAGGTCGTCGTAGCACTTGGCGGACGGGCCCGAGCCGCCGAACACGAAGAGGCGGTCTCGGTGGCGGGCCATGGTCATGCCGGCGCGGGGCAGCGGCGGGGCCACGTAGTGCCTCGTGTCCACGCTGAACTCGTCGTCCACGGCCGACCAGGCCATGCCGCGCGTGTCCAGCACGTGCACGTCGTTGAGCCGCTGGCGGCCGTCCCAGCCGCCGAACACGAGCAGGTCGTCCCCCACGAGCGCCGAGCTGTGGTTGGCGCGCGGGGCCGGCGCGCGGCCGCGCGTGCGCACGGTGGTCCACGTCATGGCGTCGATCTGCAGCGCGTGCAGGTCGTTCAGGTACTCGCGGCCGTCGCCGCCGCGGAAGACCAGGATGCTGCGCAGGCGGGCCACGTAGTCGGCCGTGTGCATGTTGCACGGGCCCAGCGCGGCGGCCAGCGCCGGCTGCTCCCACGTGAGCGAGTCCAGGTGCAGCACGTGCAGGTCGGCGGCGGCCAGCGGCCCGCTGCCCAGCCAGCCGCCCAGCACGAACAGCTTGCGCTCGGCCAGCGTGGCCGTGTGGCCGTTGCGGCCCGCCGGCAAGCGGCCGCGGGTCTCGTGCGTCAGCTCCCGCCACGCGCGCCGCCGCACGTCCAGCAGGTGCAGCGCGTTGTGGTTGCGCCGCCCGTCGTAGCCGCCGAACACCAGCAGCTCGTGCGCAGACACCGCCGTGGCCGTGTGGTTCTTGACGGCCGGCGCGCCCGCCGCCGACGGCCGCAGCGGCTCCCAGCGCAGCACCATTTGGGTCGCGGAATCTCGACGCCAGTTGAAGCCAGTCGGGATTGGGCCCGAAAACAAGTCTGGAACGCGTCTAGAACCCGAAAATAACGTCTGGAACGCCCGAAATTAGGCCGGGAGAAACTCCTGCCCGAAATTAACTCGGCCAGTCTTCCAAACAGGCGGACACAAGATCGCGGCATAGATCTTCTGGATCCGGAAGAGACTGTTTCGCATACTTCCGCCAATATACAAGTTTGTGCGCAGTGAGTTAAGTTTATGAGTAGTACGTTTTGGCGGGCACGTGTGAACTTTGGGATTGCGGGCACTCTTGCCAGAGCTGCATTATGCAAGACGAAAGTCAAGTAAGCTGGCACAGAAATGGCCTAGTTCAACCAGGGACAAGTAGAGCAGCCGCACGACAGCACCCAACTGCCGTTGCTCCTCACTTCAAACTCCCACTTCGTGTTGCTGCGTTTGCTTGCACCACTTGCACGTCGTGCGCAACTACTTGCTGTGCGGCACTGGTAATACATTATGGAGCTCGCGCAGCTTCGGGAACGGTTGCGGGCCAAGCGGCTTCGTGAAGATGTCCGCAACATTGTCTTCACTCGGACAGTACTCAATTGCGAACACGCCACGCTCCACAAAGTCCTGAGTCTTGTGAAACTTCAAATCCATACTTCTGACCTTGTATCCACTGCTAACCTCCTCGATCACATGGATCACTCACTGCCTGGTTGTCTTCAAAGAGAACCATCGTTGAATCTTCAGCTCAGCGAACAAGTTGTGTGTCCACATAAAAAGGTTGGAGCACTCACTGGTTGCAACAAACTCTGCACTGCATGTCCCCAGTCGCGATCGACTGCTTTCTGCTCTTGTAGGCAAACGTGCAACCGTGTAGCTGTAACTCATAACCAGTAATAGAACGGCGATCCTGTTTTTCGTTATCAGGATCAGCATCTGCGTAAGCCACTAACTGCATCACTAGAGACTCGGTCTTGTACGACACGAATCCACATTCCCGCGTACCCTGCAGGCAGCGTAGAACACGTTTAGCTAGCACGAAGTGATCTTTCGTGTAGCACGTCAAAACCTTGTCCAAAGTTCACACAGCATCGACAATATCTGATCGAGAACAGCTGACCAGATACTGCAGCGAACCCGCAATGCTAGGATAGTCTACACCCGGGTCGATACACACTCACCGGCTCTCTATCCGGATCACCCGGAAGCGGGAAGTTGCCCTGGACTGCGGCGTCGGCACCGCCTTGCGCTTAGTCATCTTAAATCTCTCCAGCAGCTGAGCCACGTACCCACGCTGCGAAATTGACAACATCATACCAGGAACATACCGGATCTCCATTGACAACTGGTTCATATCTCCAAGATCTTTAATGTTAAACTTTCTGCTAAGCTCGTCCATCGCAAGCTTGATGCTCGCGGTTGTCGAAGCGATCACAATGTTATCAACGTAGATAGTCAAGAAGATCGGACTTCCACCCACCCACCGAAAGTAGATATCACCGCCCATCTTCTAGTGCTGAAAGCCACACTATCGCAAGTATTTGTCTAGCGCCTCGTATCAGATGCGCGGAGCAAGTAGTTGAAGGAAACAGAGCACCTGACTAGACTGGCAGCACGTCTGCAGGAAGGTAGCAAGTGTATTGCACGACTTCTTGTGGTTTGTAAGCAAAATGTAGCGTGCCGCAAGTGTTCTAGCTAGTTCTTCGTCGGAGGTCCATTCTGGAACTCCTGTTGGGAGTCCTAGCGCTGCATATAGAGTGCCGTAGTCGCAACCCAAGTGATGGTGAACTCCAGCTTCACCATCATCTTAAATTGTACTGCAAATTGGCAACGCGAAGGCTGGTTTGATTCCCAAGAATCCACCGCACTGTACGTTAATTCACACAAAGCTCATTCTCAAACAAATCATTGCTATGAACTCCAACAGTAATCCGTCGGTCGACAAGACCATCGCGTTTTACGTGCAAGCGTCTTGTTTGATCATTTTCGTTTTTCGATTGTCGATGTTGCGCCACGCTGGTGTGCGTCTGCGCTGGTTGCCGATGAATTGTACTGTCTCGACTACCTCCATTCGGTTCTCGCCACAGATTTTGAAATCGGCGCTGCCGAAGACGATTCGGCCTACGATTACGTTCGACTACCAGGCGGTGCAACTGATCGTCTTCATCTGTCGTGTACGTTATCGTGCCAGCTGTAAGAAGAGCGTTTATGGCGGGAGCGCTGCATTCTCTGCGGGGCGATAATAGCCTTGACACGAGGGCTGAACATCCTCAGTTTTCACGGCACTATATTGTGCTGGCAGTGCCTGGGACGCACCGGCTGACTCCGACGGCAGCTCAAGTGATGAACGCACTACGAGCCGAAGCTTTAGACGAGAAGATCGCTGACGAGGCTCCTCGTTCTAGTATTAGTTCGACTCACAAGAAGTCCAATGGCGACAACAACAACAAGTCTGCCGAGAGTTCTGGCTAGAATAACACTGGAAAAGGGAAGCGGCAGCGTGGCAATTGCAGATATAAATCGAAAGGCCAAAATCAAGATAACAAGACAAATTCTGGTGGTGGTGGCAAGTCTTCTCAAAGTTGCTGGGATTGCGGCGACTTAAACCACATTCTTGCAAACTGTCCTACTGCAAAGCCGAAGGAAGGCTCGCAGGGGCAGAGTCAACCTACTATCAGTGAGTACGAACGATGGTAGAATAAGAAGGGTGGAGATGGTAAGAATAGCATTGATGCGCTTACAGCGCGCAAGGTCAGCGCGACTGCGATTGGTGCTCGCCCCCGCAAGGCTGATATTACGGAGTGGGTGCTTGACACAACTACTGCTGTGCATGCATGCACGGATATGAACTTGCTGATGGACCCTCAGCCTGATCAGCAGCATCTCTTCCTGGATTTTGATGGTAAACCAAAACGAGAGCGATTAATTGGTGATGTGCATATTCTGGTGAATATTGAGATGGCAAACCAGAAGTTTTGACTTTGGTTGGTTATGTTCACACACCAGCCAAACCAGATAATCTGTTGAGCTCTCACTTTCTCGAAGAAGATGACTGGGAAATGAGCTTCACGATCGAGGCTGGAGATTCGATTTGCTGGCCGAGGAAAACCCAATCTGGAACTTCGATTGAAGAAAACGCGCGGACGCTGTCGCTTGCACGCGAGAACCGCCGGTGTACGAGAAGTGCATACTGTTTCGAAAGCCCCTAATAGTGAAAAGAATATGCTTGAGCGGTGACATATGCGTTTCACGCGTCTCAACTACCCTGTATTGTATCGGATGATCTCGCAGGAATCTGCTGTTGATTTTTGGGGACTTGTGTGATGCTGGCGGTGAAGACCTGGTGGAAAGTTGCTGGTCTTGCATTTCTTCGAAGCTGAAGCGAATGTCTTATAAGAAAACGCTTACGAGGCGAGCAACAGAGCCGTATCAGCTGCTGATGTCAGAAATGTGCTATGTGGGTGTGGATGCCTACGACAGCTACCAGCATTTCCAGCTCATACAGATGAGGCGACACGGTGGGTGTGGGGTTCCTGATGAAAGTCAAAGAAGAATCTACTGGTGTGGCGATCTCCCACATGATGTGATTATTGGATCAGAGACACCGCATCGAGGTGTTTGCGTCTGACAAGGTTAAGAATTGGTGAACAAGCCGATGAAAGTTTTTGTCAGGGCGAAGGGAGTAGAATATATTTCTATAGACAAATGCATACAGTCCGGATAAAAACGGCGTTATGGAAAAGATGAATGACATGTTGTTGGCGCGTGAACGTAGTCTGTTGACGACCGCTCAGCTTTCACGTTTGCAGTGGAAGTGGTTAACGTTAGTGCGCCTAGTGGTCTTGATGGAGACACCCCGTTCGCACGACGCTTTGGTGAGAGACCTGACGTTGGGATCATGCGTGTGTGGGGATGTGTGGTACATGAGGTCACTCCAACGGTGCTGCGAGCTAATAAACTTGAGAATTTTGGCAAGCTGGGCCTTTTCTCGGATATTCAAAGAACTCCGAAGGATATCGCAATCGGCGGGGTCGGTTCAATTTCCCAGCTGTGATTCCGCTGGTGTGACTTCCGGTAATGGCGGCGGTCACTCATAACGAATTGACAGCGCCTCCGGCAAAGCGTCAACGTATCGCAAATACGCGTGGAGGTGGACGATCTAGTGTTGTGGTGGAGTGGTCTCCGGTTAGTGTGTGTGTGTGTGTGTGTGTGTGTGGGGGGGGGTCTGTGACTGAACCGTCGAGCTCGACTCCAGCGCGAGTGCCCTTGACGGACGTTCAGCTGTCGCCGTTTGGTGAACCACAGAAAGAGGTCGAATGATTGGAGCATGACCAACTCCATGAAGAATGGTGATACTGGAGAAGCTGCATGTGTGCCTAACCGCCGCTCAATGCCTCTGAGGGAGTTGCCTGCTTCGTTTCAAGCGCAATTGTGAATGACGAGGATGCATAGGAGGAGAAGGCTGATGTGATTGCTTCCGGTGACTCGGTGAGAAGATGCTTAAGTTCAGAGGGAGCTAACTTATCGAGCTATGAAAGTAATGAGGACGATGATGAAGACAAGGATTGGGTACATCATTTCGCCGCTTAACACGCATTTACCACCACAATGTGCGGCTTGCTGACTACGAAATAGACCTCCCCGTGAGTCTATTAATCCAATCAGTAAATGCCATCTTGGAACTGACTTCGATGCATGCTGCTTCGGAAGCCCCCGATACAGAGAAGTGGTTCGCGGCACTCTTTGTTTCGCACGACCTCCCCCAAGTCAAGCTTCTTCCTGTTAAAACGACTCCTTGGTCGGTTGGGTAACGAGGTCGTATGGAAGAGCCCGATACAGGTCAATGACAGGTCAGGTCAATGTAGGTCAAGTCACAGCTGTTGCATCAGATGGTGTACGACTATTGGAATACACATCAATCCGTTAAAAGTACTACAGTACTACTGTACATGTGGAACATGCACTAATGTAACCCCACAAAAGTGTGGAAGTGCACCGACGTACACAAGCTCTATTAGAGGCGAGTCCTAAGAATCAACTCTAAACGCGCCGTCATCCAGCTAGCAAACGCCTCGTTTCCAACAATTTAATCGTTGAAATTGCCATCGTTAGCATGGTTCTGCTGTTTCGTGATTATAGGGTGTTGAAGTGTAGATGTAGCACTTTAGAAATGGTACCCCGGTGCGAATATTGCTCGGTTAGCTTCTGCGTCTCGCTAGCTATGCATGTTCACACTAATACAACAATTCTATCAGAGCCGATTCGTAATATATGAGTGTAAAATTTCCGGCAGTGGCATAATGCTGCTGTTTCGTGATTATAGGGTGTTGAAGTGTAGATGTAGCACTTTAGAAATGGCACCCCGGTGCGAATATTGCTCGGTTGGCTTCTGCGTCTCGCTAGCTATGCATGTTCACACTAATACAACAATTCTATCAGAGCCGATTCGTAATATATGAGTGTAAAGTTTCCGGCAGTGGCATAATTCTGCTGTTTCGTGATTATAGGGTGTTGAAGTGTAGATGTAGCACTTTAGAAATGGCACCCCGGTGCGAATATTGCTCGGTTGGCTTCTTTTTTTCTATAGGTCTGTATTTACGCTCTAATACTACAATTGTATCGGAGCTGATCTCCAAATGGAAAAACTAAAATTTTGTATATCTCATATTGGATATGAAACGGACACTAGCTTAAGAGGCGCTAGAGTGCATTTGTGGTTATGCACAATAGCAACAGATGGAGCTGCGCTCCCGTAGGAATCATGGGGTAGCCCGGCGTACCGGAGAAAATGGAAGGAGGGCGCGGCGCCGATCACCTGCCCGACCTCAAAATCGGAGAAACCGGCGGGTGGATTCAGGTAATGTGAATTGAGTTGAAGTGCCAATGTTTTCATAGCTCACATTCGCCGTGTGTGTTGATGTCGTGGATCTAGCGCAAGCACAAGATGGAGGCCCGTTACAGAGTGATATTGCTGTTAGGGCGAATGTCTCCGAAAATCAAGTGAATACAACTAGGAGTTTGGCTTGCACGATGCACTTTATCTTGAACCCCCTCCCGTTAGAGATTTCTCAGACAAATGGAAATTTGGACCCGCACGCGCAGTCCGTATCGAGTACTCACTCGAATTTTGACGAGGACTTTGAATTCAGATTCGATGAAGGTGATGAGGAATTACGTGCTATGAATCCTCCAAACATAATTACGGATTTGACGGCCCATTTTGCTCAGCGACCGGATACAGCCAACTCTGACAGCAACAGGCGAACTGGACGGACAAATGTGTGGGTTGGCGGATACAAATACACGATATCGAACAAGAATCGAAACAAAATATTCTTGCGCTGTAGTCATTACCGGGGTCGTCATGGTTGCAAGGGAAAATGTCAGTGTGTGGTTAGTGTGGAGCGGTACATTAACTTCGAGCCGCACACATGTGGTCGTGGTGCACTCCCAGATGGAAATGAATCTTCACCTCCTAACACAGATGTTGACGTATCTGAAGAAATGAAGCGGTACGTTGACCATCTGGCTGTGACTTCTACCGCAACCCGGAACGCAATCTGGGACGCAGTGCGAGCTAAGTTTTACGGAATTGCAGATACGAACGTATCTTTTACCGGTTTGCGTGGGGAAGAGGTCTTGCGCCGAGTAAACCGTGCACGTACCGAAGAGTTTGGCGGGTCGGTCTACGGTCAAATTGAGACTTCACCGTGGTGTCAAGTTCTGGACGACTCGGGAACAGCTACTGAAACAAACTTCATGATGTTCCACTACTCGTACTACGACAAGCAAAGCAAAAACCGTGAGCGGTTGTTGGGTTGGGGCCATCCCTCACTATTGAACATGCTTAAGCAGAAGAAGACAAACGTGTTTGTAGATGGTACGTTTCGAACAGTTCCCCCAAAGTTTAAACAGTGCGTGATTTTTTCGACGTATGATCGTCCCACGAAGGCATACTTCCCGGCTGCTTTCGTTTTGTGTACATCCAAGAAATATGCGATGTATTTTCACGCAATGAGATTGGTGTTGGACGAGACTGACTACGCTATGGATCCGGAATTCATCTACTGTGATTTTGAAGCGGGATTGATTCGGGCGATCCGGGATCATTTCCCTGACACAAACATTGTTGGCTGCTTGTTTCACTTTAAACAGGCTTGCAGACGCAAAATGAAATCGTATGGCATTTCGGATCGTGAATGCAAGATCGCCACGAGAGCTGGCGTGCTGGATATGCTCACCGTGATTAAGCAGGAACAGGTCAAACCCAAGGGTATTGCGTGGGTTAAATCTACTATTGCCCGAGAATGTGCGGCGGGGGGTATTTCTCTTTCATCTTCTCCATGGGCAAAATTCTGGAGATACTTTGAAAAACCCTGGATAGAAAGATTTCCACCAGTTCTCTGGAATATCGAGCCGATTCGCCGGGACGCGGTGAGCCGTACAAACAACCCTTTAGAGAGATTCAATCGTTAAATGAATGCAGCATTTCCAGTACCGCATCCTAACTTGCCCGATTTCGTAGTTGGATTGGAGAAACTTGCGAGACGTTACGCACATTTGAAGTATGACATCGACATCGGAAGAGCTTTAGCCCCCAAGCGACTTCCGATTCATCTGCCAACACCGGTGGTGCTCCCTGATACAACTCCAAATGCAGATGTTGAGATTATTTCTGCAGCTGATCCTTACGAAGACTCAAGCGATGAGGAAGGTGACCACACTATTCGAGCAGATCCCAGGAACGTCATATGGCGGCGTCTACAACGCGTGACGACTGGTGATTTAAGACACATCCAGAATCTTCAAGGATACTATGACGAGATTGGAGATAGTTAAGATCACCAGCGCTGGTGATCGATTCCAAGTTGAGGTGGATATATTTCTCATAGGTAGATTTGCCGCATAATCCTACCGTAAATGCATGAATATATTTCTTATCTTACACATTCGACGATGCGGGAAAACTTCCAAAGAAGCGGTGGTTTGGCAGTAGTACAGGCGGATCTGGGTCCTCCACTGACGATTCATCGCGCAGGTGTTGGCGCATGTCCTCGAGACTCTCCTGGTAGTTCCTCTTTGCTTGCATGATTCTGGCGGAAGCAAACTCAGGAGAAGGAGCGTCGCTGCTGTAATCTGGATCCGGTGATGACGTCGCAGCCGACAGAGCTCCAGCAAGAACGTCAGAAACTCTTGTACACACGGCTTTGAAAACGGCTTCGGGGGCCTGGCAGTTATCCTTCGCGCGAGCAAGCAGGATGCCGTTTTGAACGCCCGAAGCTAGAGAAGTGATCACCCCGGTCATGTTTCCGCGATTGTATGCCGTATCTACTCGCAGATTCTCTTCCTCACAAACTACTTGATGGTAGGTTGACCGATGTTTCTTCAAAAGCTGCATATTTTGCTTGAGCACTTTGCTTCCTTGAGGCTCTGGATCGACATTGGTCTGTCGTATAGGTAAATTCCGTGTACTGGTGTCTGCCCGAGACGGTTGATGGCTCTCTTCTTGATTTGCGGATTCAATACGAGCAGCCCCTTCTGTTGTTTTTCCTCGATTTCCTGTCATCTTGAATTCCGTTGGACTCTCCTTTGAAATCATGATCCGGATGAGCTGCGAACCAACGCTTTTTTAGCAGCTTTCGAAAGCTTCAGCCATGCTTCTCGTAGTCGTTGACCACCACGACCACGAAGCCACTTGGAGTCTTGAATACGTTTTTGGTCAGAGTCAAAGAGCTTTCTTTTCTTGGCATAGGCACGGGCATACGCGTTGCCCTTCGTTTCAGCATAAACCCAGACCGCTAGGTGGACCTTCATCCGAATGATGTGGCGAAAGATGCAAATTGAACCCAAAAAAGGCTGAATCGACAGGGGTAATCCCGGGCCGCTATTATTATACAATAACATCGAGGTCAGACACTTCCGAGGATACTTATCTCGGAATAAGAGTATTATTGACTAGCGCGAATCTGTAGTAACGTTATCAGCAAACACAAAAGCTAACCGAGCAATATTCGCACCGGGGTGCCATTTCTAAAGTGCTACATCTACACTTCAACACCCTATAATCACGAAACAGCAGAATTATGCCACTGCCGGAAACTTTACACTCATATATTACGAATCGGCTCTGATAGAATTGTTGTATTAGTGTGAACATTCTTATTATATACAGCAGAGCCCTATCATAGCAATATTTTCAAATGCATATCTGTTGGAATATCTTGTCGAACTGATATGACACTTCTGTGAGCATTCAAATCACAAAGATCATCAGGATTATTTAGTAACATTTAAAATATTTATTTTTTAATAAATGTGCTAGCATGAGCAATACTTAGCCTGCGCTTTTTCGATCTCTGTCCGGCGTGTGCGCCATCAGTGCTCTTCTTCGCAAATTCTGGATTCTTGGCCATCACGTCTTCAGTAAAAGCCTTTACTTCATTCCTTAACATTCGTGAATTAAAGGCTCGTCCATCCATCGCGCAATAGGCCCCCAGCACTTGAGTCCATGAAGTGTCCGAATTTTTACGAGTACCCGTGTTCACCTGAGTGGCGTATAGATAGGAAAATAATTTATCCTCTCGAAGAATAAATAAAAATCCGTCTATGATACCCCATTGCTTCGTGGGGGGTGTCCCATGTGCGTAGCCAAGACTTACAGAATGGTACACTAATGGACCGACATAAACCACATCTCCAGGACGCTGGACGATGATCACTGTGTTTGGATCTGAAGCCATTCTGTTGAAAGCCTCGTTATCACATTCAACGAAATTTTTTTCGCACTTTTAAAGTCCTTGAAAGCAATCCATATTTTAAATGTGTGTTGTAGAGAGGGTGGTATGTAGGCCAAAACTCGTCCAGCATCCATGTGCCCAGGACTCTCCCTATTACCAGCTTGTAGCCAACACTCTCTAGCAAAACAATATCCTTGGTTTAATTCCAAGCGAAATGCGTCTTTGTATGCACCGATGTGCCACGTACACTGATCGGGTGGCGCGCTTTGCACCCGCCGTCTGGTGACCATAGCGCGCTGGTGAATTAAAGTCGGTACGTCATCGGTGCCCAAGGCTTCGTAAAGATGAGCAGGTGTCTTAGGAATTGGCGTATGTTTTTCCGAAAGGACAATCTTGTGATGAGCATCACGAAATACCAGTAATGGAATTTTGGTTGAGTTTAGTGTCGATAGGGTGAATTCGTTGTCGCAATAAAAGCCAATGGAGTCGTCAAGTTTAGCTGCAATAAGCTCACGGTTGTAGTTGACACTACCAAGTTCTCCATCCAAAACAATTTGCTTTAATGTATGTAAATCATCCAACGACAACATTTGTTTGCGGACAAGCTAGACAAATCTGCATAGTGATATATTAAAATGAGCAAAAACAAAATTCTTTGCCTCGCGTTATATTTCGTACCTTGCACAAGCTGTACAGCTAGGTAGAAAACGAGGCGGCTCTGGGAACCACTGCCACGGTGGCACACTCACGTGAGTCCGACCAAATGCGTGTGTTCGTTCTATTTGTGCTTCAACATTTATTACACACTAAACAAATGTCTTTTTTTGGCTGACATATGATGTGTATGTGTAGAGGCCCAACCAAATGTCTATTGACCTAACCAACCAAATGTCTATTGACCTATCTAGACCTGACCTGGCATTGACCTCTTTCGGAGGCTATCGGTCGTATTTTTCCCCTGAGATACGAACTTACTTGCGTCGTAGCCCACGGCACTTCACCTACTCTACGTGCGAGATGGACGTGATCATCGGGAACCACAGACGCGAAAATTGGAACGAAGCATTTCGATGTCTTCTCTTCCGAGTCATTTTGGGGTGCGTCGGTTTGCTATGACGCTCCTTGAGCGAATCTCACGACACGATGTAGGTGAGAGAACCACTAAAGCATTCTGTAAAGTGGGTCCCGGCTGTTTTAAGCTTACAGACTCTGCAGCAATCGCCACACGCATCCGGTACCGTCATCAAAGAACTCGGGTTAGTTCATTTAGATCTCGCAATCGATCGAGTCATTGAGAAACGCAGCTACGAAATCAATGTGACGACAGTCTAACCTGTAATGTAGCGCCAGCACTAGAGCTAGCCTCACGCACTCAGCACACACAACAGGGGCGTACGTTTCATAAAAAACTCAAACCATACTTCGCTTGGCACCCCTTAAGCGTAATCCGCGCGAGGTGTTATTCAACTTTTCTTCTCACATTACGTTTCCGAACAGATACCCACTTGCTGTTAAAATGTTAGCATCTGCTGATCATTCCACCAGCTTCCACGTTTTTTTGCGCAGCAGCTCCGCAAACTTAGTGTTCAGCGCCTCCCCCGCAGTTCAGGCTTCTAGAAGCGTCCACAGCCGCCCTACGTCTGCCGTATGTATTTTAACCTGGCTTCACTATACCTACCGTAAAGGTGAGTCATTCCTATATCTACCTCCTATTGACTACTATTTCTACCAATCCGATACACTCACCCCTTCTCTGGCTTGCGCGTCCCTTCAGACTTGTCATTCCCGAAAAAGAGCGAGAGCCGCGAGGTGTCCCGCTGCTGCCTCAGGGATTCGTCCGACTTCTCGTCCCCCACGCTGCGGCCTGGGTGGCGGAGGCTTGGGTAGGTCTCTGATGGTGACGGTGGTGCCTCCCGTGACTGCTCCTGTTACCGGCATGTCGCCGCTTGCTCCTGCTCGGTCCGCGTCGCCTCCGGCGACGCCCTTGCCTGACGCTTTGGCCGCGCTGCTTGCCTCGCCTCTGGCGACGGCAAATCTCGACGCCTCGCTTGGTGCTGCTTCGTCGGCAGCACCCGCTGACTCCTTGGGCGTCTCTCCGGCTGCGCCAACCGTGCAACCTGCTAGTCCTGTCCGTGCCCCCAGTGATCTCGAGTCCGAGTTCGGTGAAGAAGACGAGCGGATGTGGGAAGCGATCGTCCGCGACAGTCAACAGCCTGACTTCGCTGTTTCAAGCCCGGCTTCCATCAAGCCCGGCTTCCTCGCCTCTAGCGTCTCCTCAAGCGTCGCCTGCGATTCCTAGTGGTGCTGTTGCTGTGGTTCCTGCTGCTTCAGATGGCCTCTCTCCGGTATCGCGCCTCCAGGAGTTGATTTTCGAACTTGAGGTTGAAGGATGGAGCGGTGACGAGACGACGGCTGCTGCTACGGGTGAAGACGGCTCGACTTCCACCGCTGAACCTGTGGCTGACGATCAGACTTCTCCAAAGGCTGGTATGGGTCTCTTCGATGACAGCGATGATGAAGAATACAGACCGACGAAACAACGCTCGCGTTTGCGTCGTGGTGACGAGACGTCTAGCTGGAATCCACCGCTCCCTCCAGCGCCCGACCGACATCCGTCGAGTAATCAGAAGAATCACTACGATCCGACGGCGCCGTGGGACTACAGCAAGATCGTCGACATCGTGCGCTTGCTTGATTCTCATGGAGATCCTCTGCATCGCTGTTACTTGGTTCAGTGGAAGGGTCGTCCACTGCAGTTGAGCTGGGTTTGGATGGAGCAACTCGATAAGCCGTGGCTGCGTCGCATGATGGATCTAGTTGGTACTTGGAAACGTGAGGGATCGTCGAAGCCCCTCATGCGTTGGGCCAAAGAGCGTGACGAAGCGTCTGAAGCTGGAACTTGTTTCATGGACGCCTTCCGGTCTGCGCTGTACTATCTCGGTCTGCCGGACTTGGTTACCATGGCAATGTGGGATGCATTCGAAGACACGCGTCTCTCATCTATCCAGTTTGGTGTGTCGCGTGAGGATGTGACGGAGTTCTTCAAGCTACTTCAGCGGCAAAGTGTGCCTTTGAACTACGACCACCTTCTCCAAAATGTTCTCTTAAGCTCGAGCGACAAATGTCGCAACGCTCTGATCTTCCAGCTGGTGTTTACATGGTGAGCGCGGGTCAGGATGGCCTTGGGCACTGCTTCGTTCTGGTGAAACGTCGTCCTGATAGCCGCGTCATTGCTCTCGATATCTTCAAAGTTGGTAAAGACCCACCGATGAACGTGCTTCCTCTGAGAGACCAGCTATGGATTCAGCACGTGAAGTGGATGACTCGAGTGGAGTTGAAGCCTGGATACAAGTGTCGTCACGGCAAGCGCAAGTCGAAGACGCAGCGAAAGCGGGAGAAGCGCATGACGCAACAGGAGCAACAACAGTACGGGATGTAGTACGGGAATACATGTAGGCCTTTGAACCCCCCTTCAATTGCTCGCGCTTCACCGTTTTCGGCGTTTCTTTCGCCGTGCTGCTTCAAACTCGGCGATGAGATCAGGGACTTGCGACAAGTTCTCAATTGGTTCCCAGGTTTCTTTCTCCTCGCCCACTCACCCACTCCACAAGATATTGTGTAACGGGGTTACACGTACAAGTGGCTACAAGCCACTTGTGAATTTAACAGATAGGATATCTGTTAAAAGTTTTAGATACTTCCTCACCTTGGTGTAAGTCACACCAATGGATACATTGAAGTGGACCACCACAATGAGTGGTCCACACCTACCCAAAGATCCTATTGGTAGAAAGCAGCATCTTTCTACCAATTAGAGACGTGCATATCAGCGGGGCTCTGACAGCCAGCCGCTGTCAACCCCTTTCATAGATGATAAACATTTTTAGCAGATTTAGGAGGAAGATCAATTTACAAACAATACAGTTCTCATTTTACCTATTCTAAGTCACTTGGAGTCTTATCGGAATTAAACTATATTTGTGTATTCAAATATAATTAACCTAAGTAATTACTAAGTACTTACGCTTCCTCGTACACGTAGCGCAACGTGTAAGCAAAAGTAGTGAGTCAAGTTAGACCTACTACATCTGGTAGCACTTTGAAGTCCGTCCAACGACCGACTGCTTGACGTTCGTACGAGGTGTTTGAACGCGGAGCCGAGAACCACATGAGCACGGAGGTGCCCATGGAGAGCTCCAACACGCCTGCAACGCATGTTGCACGCGCTGACTGCCCCCACCTGTCTGACCCAGAGTGGGAAGCCCTCCAACGACTGTCAACAGTCATTGGAGAAGCGGCGATAGCTACGATGCTGCGTACGCTATCGCCGACGGAGCAACATGGTGCTGCTCTAGGATTCATCATGAAGGAGCAGCGTGATGCTGCTTCCTCAGTGACGGCGTCGTCAGGGACGACACCGCGTGCTCAATCATTAAAATTGAGCGTGAGAAATTACGTGGGAAGAGAGGGCGAGCCTCTCCTCCGATGGCTTGTCGAGCTCGACACAGCCATAGCGGCTCGACGCATCGTCGACCCGCTGTCGAAGGTCGCGTTCGCCATGTCCTGCCTTGGCGGACGCGCAAGGAGTTGGGCGTATGGACGCCGACTCTCTGATCCTACGTGCTTCAGCACGTACGAAGTGTTCAAAAAGGAGCTCAGACAAGCGTTTGAGCCCCCCGCAAAACGAGTTCCGGTCGAGGGAGGAGTTCCTCGACCTTCAGCAGGGTAAGCATGACGTCCATGCTTACGCGCAGCGCGCACGATACTTGGTCTCAAATATCGTGACCAATCCAATTGACGAGGCGATTAAGGTCGTCACGTTCATGAAGGGATTTAGAGATGGGCCCGTGAAGACCTATCTCTTCCGAGAGTACCCGAGTACTCTCGAAGCTGCAATCACCCTTGCCATGCAAGAAGAGTTTAGCCTGCGGCAGGCTAAACTACACACAAATATACCGAGGCCGCAACCGCGCCCGGTAGCGAGGACGGGAGGTCCAGAACCAATGGACCTCTCGAACGCAACAACTGCTGGCTACCAGCAACAGGGAGGCAACGTGCGATGCTTCCGTTGCGGAAGGATCGGTCACTTTGCAATGGAGTGCACAGCTCCCGTGCCCCCTGGAGGTGGCCGTCGTGGTGATGCTAGGCATCGCCGCGGACCAACAAAAAACGCGAACATCCAGTAGGCGCGGGGCGCCCTACTGGTAATGCAGTCACGCGTGCCGACATCGGGCACGCGACACTGAGGACTGCAGCCCCCAGTGAGACTAGCTCTCGCTGCAAGAAACAAGATGACAGGCCGAACCTAGTCATCTTGAAGGTTTACTCAAAGAGAGCGAGTGACTCTCTTCGAGCTTTGGTAGATTCAGGCGCGTCGAACAACTTTGTTCGACTACGAAGCCTGCCGAGACTTGACTTTGAGGAGGTAAATGTACCTCGAAGTCTTCTGGAGGTACAACTGGCAACAGGTGCCATCGTGAAGACTGAGAAGCGCGTCTTGAACGTGCGCTTCTCGTACAAACAACGAATGTTTGTCGAACACTTTATCGTCCTGGACCTGGACGATAAGTTCGACGTGGTAATGGGCATGCCGTAGCTTGCACGGCATGATCCGGTGATAGACTGGAAGAAGCGCACGTTCGTGCGCTTCGGCCGCGACAGCGGAACAGAGAGCGATGGCCCTGTTACCGCAGCGCACGCACCAGAAGGTGCGCGCGGCTCACCAGTCGAGACAGCGCTTTATGCTGCTGTCCCGGAGTGCCCAAGAAGTGCTCGAGGGCGCGCACAAGTGAGACCAACGTCGGCAATGCTGCCGACGTCGGAAGAAAAAGATGTGCTGGTTCCAGGAACCAATACCCACGTTCAAGTACGCATTGGACAGTCCCTGACCCGAAAAGGTCAGGTCGACAACGACGCGTCGGCTCCGGGAGCCGACGCACCCTCGGTCATGAGGGGCTCCGCCAATGAATGGCGTCGAGGTGACGAAGGCGTGTCAACTCCGGGAGTTGACGCTGCAAACAGTGCGGACGGTTGCAAACGTACCGCACTGACGCAATTTGCATGCTGTCGTGCAGCCGGGCTGCACGAAGGAAAATGCGGTCAAGCCGGGCTTGATACCGCGCGCCCGCGGACAGGGTCCGCCGGCGAACGACTGTCCACGGCCGGGCCTGGACCAGAAGAACAACTGTGCGGAGCCGGGCTCCACACAACAAGAAGGCGGCGCAAGCGGAGAACGCTGCGCAAGTCTCGGTCCGGGACCGAGACGCAACAAGAGCAGTCTGCTGGGCAGACTGCGGCGGTGACACCGAATGTCAAGACGCTAAGCGTCTTGACGCACACCAATACTGGATTCCAGTATCGTGATATGGGACTCGCTAGTCCTCCGACGACGGCGTCGGAGTTGACTTCGCTTCCAGCCATGAGCTGGAAGCGCTTCACGCGCGACTTGCACGATGGACGCATCGAGCAAGTCTGCGTTCTTTCGGACAGCGAAAGAACGGCGAGCGAGAACGAAGAGCTGAGGCAGCTCTTCATGGGAAGTACCACTGAGAGTGAAGACACTCTCAGTGCGAAGACGAAGCGAGAGCGCTTCGAGGAACAAGGTTGGGACTCGCTGAAGTCGAGTCCCTATTACGAATTGCTGAGGGAGTACAAGGACGTACACCCGGAAGCGATTCCTGCGGAGCTTCTGCAGGACAAGGGCATTCAGCACGAGATTGACCTCGTGCCGGGTACGAAGTACTGTGTCACGCGGCAGTGGCCACTGCCGCGAGAGCAAGTAAAAGCAATCGACGACTTCTTTGAAAGTCGTCGCAAAGCAGGACAAGTGCGGGAATCAAAGTCCCCGCACAGTGCTCCGACGTTCTGTGTCAAGAAGCCACAGGGCGGATGGCGCATCGTTCATGCCTACAACAAGCTGAACGATGCGACGGTACCGGCGCAGACGCCGATACCGCGAAAAGATGTTATCATCGATTCGATGGCCGGGAGCACCGTTTACAGTGCTCTCGACTTGCGAGATGGATTTTATCAAATCCTAATGCGTGAGAGCGATATCCCTCTCACGGCAGTGAGCACGCCAAGCGGCATGCTCTGGGAATGGCTAGTAATGCCGCAGGGGCTCAGGAACGCCCCTGCGACCTTCAACAGGTGCGTGACGCACTTGTTGCGCTCGGTGCGCGACTTCGCACCGAGCTACTTCGATGATGTATTCATCCACAGCCGGGCTGTGGACGGGAAGACCGACGTAGAGATGCACAGGGTGCATCTCCGGAAGCTACTTGAGCTTATGCGAAAGCATAAGCTCTACGCGAACCTGAAGAAGTGTATCTTCGGGGCGAGCGAGATACCCGTCCTTGGGTGTCTCGTAGGGAAAAATGGCGTTCGCCCTGACCCGGAAAAGGTCAGAGTGATTAATGAATGGCCAACGCCTTCAAGTGTCAAGGAACTGAGGCAGTTCCTTGGCTTGGCCACGTACTTGTGCAAGTACGTGGAGGATTACGCGGGCAAGATCCGCCCGCTGTCACAGCTTCTTAAGAAGGAAGCTGTGTGGAATTGGACAACCGATTGCCAAAAGGCATTCGATGCAGTCAAGCAGGGTTTGACTGAGGCACCGATCTTGGCAGTGGCTGACCAAGATCGTCCATTCCACGTCGTATATGACGCATCCGATTTCGCGATCGGATGCGCGTTGATGCAGCACGATCACGAGGGCCGTGATCGTGTCGTCTACTACCAATCGCGTCAGCTGAAGCCAGCTGAGCGCAACTATCCGGTGCATGACAAGGAACTCCTTGCCATGAAGTACGCACTCGCAAAGTTCCGAGTGTATTTGCTTGGGAGTAGACCATTTGTGGTCTACACCGACCATGCTTCACTGCGCACCGCAGTGAAGTCGCCACACATATCACAAAGAATGGCGAGATGGCTCTCATTCTTTGCGGAGTATAACTTCCGGGTCGAATACAAACCCGGAAGATTGAATGTAGTGGCCGACGCGTTATCACGTCGGCCGGACTACGCGGAACCTGCTGACGTCAATGCCATTGACGCCATGCGATCGAGCAAACCCACATCGTCCCTGTTGGATGATGTGAAGGCCGTGTGCGCGCACGACGCGGACGCGAAACTCTTGTTGGCCTATGGCACAACACCTTCTGACAAGGCTCGTCAGAAGTTGCCCAAACACCTTCGTGCGCGTGCACACCGATATCGGGTGCACGACGGACTACTGCTTTACAATGCAGTCGACGACAACGCGGATCGCGTTGTCGTACCAAATGACCATGACCTGCGACTCAGGATCATGTACGAATACCACGATGCCCCGACTGCGGGACATCTCGGACGTGAGAAGACATACGTCCTTCTCACGCGCGACTTCTACTGGCACCACCAGTATAAGTGGCTGCGCAAGTACATCCGTGCTTGCGAGGTATGCCAACGCGTAAAACCTGCGCCATTCGCGCAGGCTCCGTTACAATCACTACCGACTCCGTCGGAGTGTTGGAAGTCCATGTCTTTGGACTTCATCTTTGGTCTTCCCCCGGACAGCGGAGGGAATACGGGTGTTGTGGTCTTCGTCGACCGCTTCAGCAAGATGGTACATCTTGCTGCGGTGCCGGCAGAAGTGACCGCGGAGCAGACGGCCCGTCTGTTCGTCGACATGGTGTTCAAACACCATGGCATGCCGACCGACATCGTGTCGGACAGAGACCAGCGCTTCACAGCGCACCTGTGGCAAGAAGTGTTTACACTTCTTGGGAGCCAACTTTCAATGTCGACTGCGGATCATCCGCAGACGGACGGCCAAACCGAGCGCGTAAACCGCGTGCTCGTCGATATGTTGAAGAGCTACGCTCACTCGTTCCAATACTGGAGCGAGTGCTTATCGATGGCAGAGTTTGCCATCAACAACTCAGTGCATGCCTCGACCGGGCATACACCGTTCTACGTGAATGCCATGCGGCATCCACGTCTACCGAGTTTACTCGGAGTGATGGCTCCCACTTTAAGTGGGGGAGGATCTACGACCGCAGAAAACCGCTGACACTTGCACAGTGTCAGCTGCAACGATGAACAAACCACATGAGTCTGCGCAGGACGCAGACTCCCCCAACAACAAGGACAAAGACCACGGGTCTGCGCAGGGCGCAGACACCGCGAAGAACCACGCAGAGGCCGGGCCTCTAGCGGAGAGCGAGCTGAATGACTTCAGCTCGGATGCAATCAGTTTCATCACCAAAAGACAAGCCGTGATTCGGTTTGTCCAAGACACTATAGCAGCTTCTGTTGATCAACAGAAGCTGAACGCAGACAATGTGGGCAGAGGCAACACAAATGAATTCAAAGTTAGTTCATTGGTTTTGTTAGCTACGCAAAACCTGCCTAAACATGCAGTTTCGGACTTCAGAGCAAGCTAGCTTGGTCCGCGCTTCATCGGGCCGTTCACTGTGTTGGCACGGCACCACAACGCTTACACGCTAGACATACCGTCTAGCATGCGCCTCCATCCGACCTTTTACGTCGGACGGCTGAAGCCATACCTGCAGCACGAGCCATCTAGCTCGGCTGACCCGAAGCCTCGGCAGGAGTCGAGGCAGAAGCGGAAACCTTGGCCTCGGCGACGAGCAGCCTCTCCTCCAGCGCGCGGACGCGCTGGAGCAACCCCTTCATCTGGGTCCCCAACTCGACCTGGATATTCGAGGCGGTCTGCGAGACCGCCGCGACTTTAAACCTTCTGGTTCGCCAGCTCCTGTTTCAGGGCGGCGAACTCAGTGCCCTGCAAACGCTCCACGACGGTCACCCGGTCGTGGTAGGGCTATACTGATCAGCCCGGGGCTGATCATACCCAGGCGTGTTCCCACCCCGCCACCGCCGATCCGTGACGCCCGCGGCTCAACCCGCTGGATTGTTGAGCGGATTGTTGACCATAGTATCCCGAAACGAACCCTCAAGGGGCTCGTTTTCGTATTCGTTGGAGAGGATTTCCTCCCCATCAAGATACATGGGAGCCGCGGAACGTGTTGCTGGAGGACGTTCCGGAAATGGTGAGGGCGTACGAAGAGCAGTACGCGCTGGCGCAGCGGAAGTAACACGAGCTCTGCGATCATCGCTAGCGCCCGAACCCTCACGTGCTAAGAACTTAGCACGGAGCTCTTGAGACTCTCGGGCACACGGAACGACGTGTACCCGTTCAGGTCGCGGTCGCTCAAGCGGACCGCGCCTGGAAAAGCACTTCGTGCACTGAAAGCCCTCGGGCACAGCGCACGGCACATTAGCCTCCTCCGCAGCAACGTGGAGTTGCTCAACTCCACGCTTCGAGTACGTCTCGAAGCGATCACGCGCTGCTTAATCCGATCACGGTAAGCACTCGGCCTCTTGTTGAAGTTTTCAACAAAGGCGTTCCAACTTTGACAAAGTGCCTGCCATTCGGGCACTTTGCTGCGAGAAGATGTCTTCTTGCTTTGAAACCATCGGAGCTCATGGAAGCGTCCGATGTAGTAATCGCGCCTTTGATGCGTTTCCGCATCAAAGTGCAGCTCGGCAGCCACTGCGTCATCTTTGATGGCGCTGCATACGTACAGCGGCACCTCATTCGGAGGCACCTCATTCGGAGGCACCGAGTTCCCATACCGGTCCGTGATCTCGGACGCGGACGGCATCCACGGATCGCGCGCTGCGCCTGCAGCGCGCGGAGAATATGAGCTTTGAAATCACGCTGCAGCTGCAGCGCAATTGAGCCTCAGCAGGAAGCGAGTGGAATTATCACTCAGTTCGCGAACGCTTCGAACTCGAAGCGTCCGATTCGTCCCCTTCACGCGGGCGAATGTTCTTCGCATGAGGTCGAGCGATTCGCTCTGACACTGAATCCTGCGCTTCGAGGAAGAGTCCTCCTCGCCCTCCATGTCTTCATCGTCGAAGTCGACGACGTCGCCATACTTCGCCTTCTGGCGTTCGAGTAGTCATCGATGGAGAGATGACTCTCCACCGACTTCGAAGTCTTCTTCTCTTGAGGCGCTCATCGTTGAATGAGCGCGGAGCTCTCTCCAAACGCGGAGAATTGACGAGTGGTCAATTCAGAAGATTGACGTGCGGAGACTCCGCGCGTCTAACCTTAAGGGGGGGGTGTAACGGGGTTACACGTACAAGTGGCTACAAGCCACTTGTGAATTTAACAGATAGGATATCTGTTAAAAGTTTTAGATACTTCCTCACCTTGGTGTAAGTCACACCAATGGATACATTGAAGTGGGCCACCACAATGAGTGGTCCACACCTACCCAAAGATCCTATTGGTAGAAAGATGCTGCTTTCTACCAATCAGAGACATGCATATCAGCGGGGCTCTGACAGCCAGCCGCTGCCAACCCTTTCATAGATGATAGACAGTTTTAGCAGATTTTAGAGGAAGATCAATTTACAAACAATACAGTTCTCATTTTACCTAATCTAAGTCACTTGGAGTCCTATCTTACTTAACTTATATTTGTGTATTCAAATATAATTAACCTAAGTAATTACTAAGTACTTACGCTTCCTCGTACACGTAGCGCAACGTGTAAGCAAAAGTAGTGAGTCAAGTTAGACCCACTACATCTGACGTCGGCAGCATTGCCGACGTTGGTCTCACTGTACGCGCCCTCGCGCACTTCCTGGGCACTCCGGGACAGCATTAAGCGCTGTCTCGACTGAAGTGAAACCGCGCGCACCTTCTGGTTGCGTGCGCTTTGCGGTAGCTGGGGCCATCGCTCTGTTCCGCTTCTCGCGGCCGAAGCGCACGAACGTGCGCTTCTTCCAATCTATCACCGGATCATGCCGCGCAAGCCACGGCATGCCCATTACCACGTCGAACTTATCGTCCAGGTCCAGGACGATGCAGAGTGTTCGACAAACACTCGTTGTGTTTGTACGAGAGCGCACGTTCACGACGCGCTTCTCAGTCTTCGATGGCACCTGTTGCCAGTTGTACCTCAGAAGACTTCGAGGTACATTTACCTCCTCGAAGTCAAGTCGGCGGGCTTCGTAGTCGAACAAAGTTGTTCGACGCGCCTGAATCTACCAAAGCTCGAAGAGTCACTCGCTCTCTTTGAGTAAACCTTCAAGATGACTAGGTTCGGCCTGTCATCTTGTTTCTTCAGCGAGCTAGTCTCACTGGGGCTGCAGTCCTCAGTGTCGCATTACCCGATGTCGGCACGCGTGACTGCATACCAGTAGGGCGCCCCGCGCCTACTGGATGTTCGCGTTTTTGTTGGTCGCGGCGATGCCTAGCATCACCACGACGGCCACCTCCAGGGGGGCACGGGAGCTGTGCACTCCCGTGCAAAGTGACCGATCAGCTTCTGGCGGAAGCGTACGTTACCTCCATGTTGCTGAAGCCAGCAGTTGTTGCGTTCGAGGAGGTCCATTGGTTCTGGACCTCCCGTCCTCGCTACCGGGCGCGGTTGCGGCCTCGATATATTTGTGTGTAGTTTATGCCGCAGGCCTGAAGCTCTTTCTTGCATGGCAAGGGGTGATTGCAGCTTCGAGATACTCGGTACTCTCGGAAGAGATAGTCTTCACGGGCCCATCTCTAATCCTTCATGAACGTGACGACCTTATCGCCTCGTCAATTGGATTGGTCACGATATTTGAGACCAATATCGTGCGCGCTGCGCGTAAGCATGCATCATCTTACCTGCTGAAGGTCGAGGAACTCCCCCTCGCCGGAACTCGTTTTGCGGGGGGCTCAAACGCTTGTCTGAGCTCCTTTTGAACACTTCGTACGTGCTGAAGCACGTAGGATCAGAGATCGGCGTCCATACGCCTCTCTTGCGCGTCCGCCAAGGCAGGACATGGCGAACGCGACCTTCGACAGCGGGTCGACGATGCGCGAGCCGCTATGGTCGTCGAGCTCGACAAGCCATCGGAGGAGAGGCTCGCCCTCTCTTCCCGTAATTTCTCACGCTCAATTTAATGTGAGCACGCGTGTCGTCCCTGACGACGCCGTCACTGAGGAAGAGCACACGCTTCCCATGATGAACCCAGAGCACACCATGTTGCTCCGTCGGCGATAGCGTACGCAGCATGTAGCTATCGCCGCTTCTCCATGACTGTTGACAGTCGTTGGAGGGCCTCCACCTGGGTCGACAGGTGGGCACGCGCGCGTGCAACATGCGTTGCAGGCGTGTTGGAGCTCCATGGGCACCTCCGTGCTCATGTGGTTCTCGCTCCGCGTTCGTACACCCCGTACGAACGTCAAACGTCGGTCGTTGGACGGACCAACAAGTGCTACCAGATGTAGTGGTCTAACTTGACTCACTACTTTTGCTTACACGTCGCGCTACGTGTACGAGGAAGCGTAATAGTACTTAGTAATTACTTAGGTTAATTATATTTGAATACACAAATATAGTTTAATTCCGATAAGACTCCAAGTGACTAGAAGGTAAAATGAGAACTGTATTGTTTGTAAATTGATCTTCCTCCTATCTGCTAAAAATGTTTATCATCTATGAAAGGGTTGACAGCGGCTGGCTGTCAGAGCCCCGCTGATATGCAGTCTCTATTGGTAGAAAGATGCTCTTTCTACCAATAGGATCTTTGTAGGTGTGACCACTCATTGTGGTGGCCCACTTCAATTATCCATTGGTGTGACTTACACCAAGGTGAGGAAGTATCTAAAACTTTTAACAGATATCCCTATCTGTTAAATTCACAAGTGGCTTGTAGCCACTTGTACGTAACCCCGTTACACAGCTGGTGTTTGCATGGTGAGCGCCGGGTCAGGATGGCCTTGGCACTGCTTCGTTCTGGTGAAACGTCGTCCTGATAGCCGCGTCATTGCTCTCGGTATCTTCAAAGTTGGTAAAGACCACCGATGGACGTGCTTCCTCTGAGCGACCAGCTATGGATTCAGCACGTGAAGTGGATGACTCGAGTGGAGTTGAAGCCTGGATACAAGTGTCGTCACGGCAAGCGCAAGTCGAAGACACAGCGAAAGCGGGAGCGCATGAAGCAACAGGAGCAACAACAGTACGGGATGTAGAGCGGAATACATGTAGGCCTTTGAACCCCTTCAATTGCTCGCGCTTCACCGTTTTCGGCGTTTCTTGCCGCTGCTTAAACTCGGCGATGAGATCAGGACTTGCGACAAGTTCTCAATTGGTTCCCAGGTTTGCTCTCCTCGCCCACCCACCCACTCCACAAGATATTGGTCCGTCGTTTATGAGTGCGTTTTCCACGTAAATCCTTGACGATCTGGCCAATGCTGCCGTCTGCTAGAACAACTTCGCTTGGTCTTGACAAACGAGTCGGTCCCTTCTGTACGGCTTCAATGACGCAGTGTTGAAGACGGATACGCTTGTTGCCAGCTTGGATGTTGAGTTGATACGCGTGGTTGTGGATCTTCCGCACCACTGTGTACGGTCCAATCCATTTCGGTCCAAACTTGGTGGAGTTTGGCACGCTGGAGTGCTTCGGGTCCAGGTTCTGCGTGCTCAAGTAAACGTTGTCGCCAACCTCGAAGACTTGTTCAACACGATTTTGATCGTAGACGTCGCGCATGCGTTCTTGAGCCTGGGCTATCGCTTCACGGCAGCGTAAGAGGATGGCTGCTTGTCGCTCGTGAAACGCTTCTCCGCGTCGACTATTTGGAACAGCTGCAAGTTTCTCAGATGCGCGTGAAGCGGGTCCAATGGTATATAGCCAGATCGGCTTCAAAGGGCGCGAATTTCGTGCTGGCGTTCACAGTAGAATTGACTGCAAACTCAGCATTGGCGAGATGGATGCCCCAGTCATCTTGAAGTGGACCAACGAAATATCGGAGATACTCTTCCAAGGTTCGGCTCATCCGCTCCGTTTGACCATCGCCTTGCGCTCGGTGTGCTACGGTCATGCTCAGCTTCGTGCCGATGGATTTGAATACATACTATCAGAAGGCAGACACGAACTTCCGGTTACGGTCGGAGACGATTCCGCTGCAACTTCCAGATGTTGTCGATAAGAGTCGAGCAACACCTTCGCTTCACCTTCTTGGTAGTTGGCAGAAATGACAACGATTGGTCAACGATCGATGACGACCAAATGGAGTCGACGTCCCGCTTCGTTCGCGGAAGATCAGTAATGAAGTCCATGGAGATCGACCTCCACGCTTCGTCTGGGATGCTCAATGGTTCGATCAAGCCAGAGGCTTCGTCAACTGCGGCTTGTATCTCCGACAGCTCACAGTCGGCGATAAACCTCTGGATGGACTTCAACATCTTCGACCAGTACCAATGGCGTGCTAGCGTCAAGTACGTGCGCTCAGCACCGGAGAGTCCGCCGTAGTTGGTATCATGACACTCGCTGATAATTCTCTGGCGCAACTTCGCATCGTTGGGCACGACAATACGTGCTATCCGTGGGTAATCTGTGGACGCGTTATCCGCGCACTGAGGGGGGGGGGGACTTCAAGCAGATTTGTCAAAGCCTAGTGCAAGTGTGTTTTATTAGGCGTGTGGTTGGCAAAAACACTTCCTCGCTGTTGTTCCGGCATCTGAAGGAGCGGAGGGCTGCTTCCTCGGAAGTCGTCGCTCTGCGGCAGCTTTCGAAGAGGTACACGAAGCTGGTAGCACTGGGATGAGAATCCAGGGACCCTAGCTGATTTTGCATGAACAAATGGTTTATCGGAAACTGCGGGTGCCTTACAGCTCTTTGGAAGACTCGGTTACCCCTCAATTCCTCTCAGAAACATGACGTACATTGAAGTACCGAGCCAATCGCTAGATCAAAAGAATTCTGAACAAATGGTCTTTGTCCAGCTACGTGTTTATAAAATCGCGCAGTAGAACATGTCATGCCTCGGGAATCTGGGGGGGGGGGGGGGGGCTGGGAGGAAGTGGCGACGATTCAACTATGAAGCAGATTGGTACGGAGCTTCTGCGAAAGCATACCGGAAATGGAAGAGCCTTCCTCGAACTCCGGAAGGGGATGACCCGCTCTACGGCCTTGTCGACAAATTTGGCGTGTGGAGATTTGTTGTACCTGTAGCAGCGGCCGGGAAACTTGCTGGAAGCTTGACCCGCTCGACGGTAGGAACAATTCACGCTACTGTCAAACTTAAACCCCTCATGAAGTAGACGTAGCTTTGTGGATTCTGGGGCTCCTGCAGAAAGAAAATGCATTGTGTGCGTAGAGAGTCATAAGCGTAGAAGTTGTTTTGTGAATTCCATCCCGGAAAATGCTCACCTTTGAAAACCAACACTATGCACGTGTTGAACACTAA